>NW_024040040.1:4007670-4158655 GCF_014851395.1 Micropterus salmoides
AAGGCCTGTCCCAATCAAAGGCGGGGCCAGTTAAGTGATTTTAACATATCAAAAGGCTATTAATCAAGTTTTGCTATGAATTGTTAAAATGTGTGTGTGTGCGTGATCTGAAGGTGAAGTACAGAAGCTGTGACGTTTACATAAATGTGACCGTGTTGGCTGATTTTGTTGTAATTCAGTATTTATACACAGGATTCAACTACCTGGTGTGTGTGGAACGTGAGGTAAGACTTTGCAGTGAGTTTAATCTGAAAAAACCTTTAGTCAAAGTGTTTAAACAGTATAATTTGCCGCATTGCATTGTAATAACTGTTGAATTAGTTTTTTGCCTGTGCATTTCCTGCTACAACAAGCCAGGTGGGACATTTTCCAGTGATTTACTTAAAGTCAGGGAGGTTTTGCTGAAAGCTAGCAGTTTCCCCCTGCTGCCAGTCTTTGTGCTAAGCTAGGCTAAACACACTCCAGCAGTAGATTGAGTCTGCCACCCACAGATCAACATGCTGTGTTGTTTTCGCCTTCTGCAGATTATAAACGATGTGCTCGTCTGCTGACTCGACTGGCCAACGGCCCTCGCTGTGCCGGCGGTAAACAGACTGAGAGACGGTAAGGAACTCCGACACTTGTGTACACAGACCAAAATATACGTCTTAAACACGGCGCCGTCATGTCCCTTTATCATGAACACTGCTGAAATGTATTCCTCCTGTGGACGCATAAATCGAACTCCTGACCACAGAGAGGAAACAGCAGGGGCCTGAAGTAAAGAGGTCAAAGGTCAGAACGGTAGAACAATTTTACTGCTGAATGAAGGGAAGATATTCCAAACAGGAACTTTCAGCTTCAGCCGAAACTCTACAACCTACTTTGACGTCAGGTTGTTCTTTCTTAGAGGCATAAAACATTAAATGTTTTGTGTTCTTGTCCGTCTGCTGTTGCATCACACTGCAGAGAACCGACCCAGCGTTTGTTCCTGAAAGAGTATTATCACTATCTGACATCACTCAGACTGCAGTGTACCGCTGCCGGCGAGCAGCAGCTCCAGCGGAGACCATAGAAGAAGAGCATAAACAGTTACAACACAATGTGATGATTGTTCCGTCAGAAAGTACAACCCACATTCCTGACAGAGACTAAATGACCAGGCAGAACCACAGAGTCTGAACAATCTCAAGAAACAGGTCTAGAAACCTGTGGAACAGTTACCAGATCCCCATCAGCCCATCAGGCAGGATTTGCGCCCTAATGGGAGCCCTTGCTGTAAACATAAGTCTGTAAAACCTGGTCACAGGTCTCCCAATCTATAGAACCTGCAGTACCTAGAGTGAAAATAACCTGTTCATTGTAGAGTCCATAAAACCAGGTTAGTAGATCCTGTAGAACATATACGTAGTCTGTAGAACATCTTAAACCCAATGTCAGTAGATCCTTTGGGGCTAAAGTATGTAGAAACCGTAGATTGTAGACTGTAGAACCTTTAGATCTTAGACTGTAGAACCTGTATATCGTAGACTGTATAACCTGTACATCTCAAAATGTAGACCTTAGACTTAGACTGTAGAACCTGTATATCGTAGCTGTAGACCTGTAGATCTCAGAATGTAGAATCTGTAGATCTTAGACTGTAACCTGTAGATCTCAGAATGTAGAAGCTGTAGATCGTAGACTGTAGAACCTGTAAATCTTAGACTGTAGAACCTGTAGATCTTAGACTGTAGAACACGTAGGTCTTAGACTGTAGAACCTGTAGATCTCAGAGTGTAGAATCTGTAGATCTTAGATTGTAGAACCTGTAAATCTTAGACTGTAGAACACGTAGGTCTTAGACTGTAGAACCTGTAGATTTTAGACTGTAGAACCTGTAGATCTCAGAGTGTAGAATCTGTAGATTTTAGACTGTAGAACCTGTAGATCTCAGAATGTAGAACCTGTTGATCTTACACTGTAGAACCTGTAGATCTCAGAATGTAGAATCTGTAGATCTTAGATTGTAGAACCTGTAGATCTCAAGCTGTAGAACCTGTAGTGTCTAAAGACAGTAGAACATGTACAACATAGTTTCAGTATAATGTGGAACTTGTACAACCTACTGTACAAGCTGTAGAACCTGTATCTGTTCAAACTGTAAGGTTAAAAGTCTATATAACCAGTAGAACCAAGAGAACCTGAGTCTGTGGAAATTGTAGACTCTGTAACATCTGTGGAACCTGTAGTTTTTAATTCTGTAGAGCATGCAGAGACAGTGAAACTACAGAGAGTTTATAAAACCATAGAAGAGACAATAGAACCAGTAGGATGTGGACTTGACAAGTATGTAGAACTGAGAGTCTTGTAGAACATGTAGAACTTAGTCTGTAATGTATAGATTTATAGAGCCTGTACAACCTGAAATTGATTTAAAACTGTGACTTACAGAACCCACAGAGCCTTTAGAGTCATGGGAAATGTAGTACCCAGTGCTTCTAGATCTTGACCCTATGAGGACTAGTCAAAATCTCTCAGTTCTTTCCTGGTTCCGATGCTCATTAGTCCCTGGTAAAAGTGCATACTAATTCACTGGAGCACTACAAAGAGGGGGTTCTCTCATCATTGTTTTTGTTTCTCTTCACTCTCTTTGAGTTATAACTGTTATTGCCGCAGCTCCTCTCCTCCTCTTCTTGGCTCGCTTCTGTTCTGTCACAGCTCCTGATTTAAATCCGCCGTACGTTAAATCTGCCAGGGAAGCATCCAGAGCAGCAAACACTCCTCTGCACCCTGAACACGAGCGCTGCGACGTTTACAGTTCAAGATGCTCAAGATGAAGCTTCTCCTCACGTCCATGTAATGTTTTAACCTGGAAACCTGCTCTGAAAGCGCTGGCTCGGTTGTGTTTCATTCAAAAGTCCTCCAACCTAAATGACAACATATTTTCTCCATGGCTCCCATAACGACACATAAACACGTGGATAATGTTATGAAATGGTCACACTTTGGTTCGGTTTAGGACCAAAACCACTGGGTTAGGTTTATTATTAGACTTTAATACTAAGACTCAAATACTGTTCTTCGAGTCCAGAGTTTGACCCTCCCCCCACCCCATCCCGCCTCCTCACGGTAACTCTCCGTCCATTTATAATACGTCACCTCTTCCGCCTTTGCTTCTGTCGTACGGCCACTGAGGTCGCTGCCAGAATAAACGTAAACATGGGTCGTGATAACGGGCTGAACAACGGCCATAATGTCCTTTTTCTGGTGAGGACAGTCTTGATTCAGCGAAAGGTTGCTTTGCTTTATCGTCTTCTTTTCTCTCGTTGTTGCAGCTTCATGGATGGGAAGTGTTGCCAGGACAAGGAGGAGGCTGACGGGCGACCAACTGACAAGCGAAGACGTTCTCCAGCCAATAGAAACCACTCTGAGGCGCCGCTGCTCTCCATCCTGCACTGGTCTGTGTTCTGTCGACAGAAATCCTTTAACATCTCAATCGACTTTCCTAAACGAACCGTGGCCCTGCACCACCGGGCTCGACTCGACTCAGCTCGCCACCGACGACGAAGAATTAGCTCCACCAACCGCAGTGGATGGAAACAAACACCCCTTTCCATTTTCTTTTGACCGAACTCTGGATGCACTTATGAACATGGTCTGGATATAAGTCTGATTTCAGGCTTCAGTCTAGTGGAACTTATTTGACTCATCTTCAACCCACTCCACTTAATCCCACACACTTGAGCTCAGCTTCACTGATTTAAATCCTCTTCTCACTACTCAACGCTGTTTTACTTGACTCTACTTTAAATCCCCCTCTTTCCGCTGCCACTCAAGCCTCCACTGGACTCCTCTGCTATTCATCTACCATCCTGTCACCTCAGCTGTTCTCTGCTGTGTTCTCCTGGACCCCCGCTGACTGGACTCTAGTTCTCCTGATGATTCTACCGTTTCTCATGGAGCCGAGTGGATCGCAGCTTTAAAATCAAGGAAAAACATCCTACTTGATCTGGAAACTAACGCAGGTCTCAACATCTTTCGAAAGTCTTTTTCTTGTTCTCGCACATCAGTGTTTCGTTTTTTGTGTTATTTTGGACGATGAAACTTTGAGGAACTAACGGACAATCCTCTGCTCGCACATTTGCTAATTAACAAGCTGCAGTTGCCTTTTGTTCGGGTCGTCCAGTGCGACAGAAAACCCTGAGATGCTGAATGTGTTTCATGTTACATGATGCATAATAACCAGTGACTATAATATTCCAGTGTATTTATATTGTTTAAGCTGCCGCCCCGTGTGCAATATGTACATCTGAGATGAATAAAGACACGCATTTATTATATATTTTCCCCAAATTCAGACTTTTTATTTAGCGGTTTCTTTACTGTGTAGCTGTTGAGTCCACGCCTCTGCTGGAAATGGGGAAATTCTGAGAGATCTTTAT
Organism: Micropterus salmoides; assembly: GCF_014851395.1. NCBI lineage: Eukaryota > Metazoa > Chordata > Actinopteri > Centrarchiformes > Centrarchidae > Micropterus > Micropterus salmoides. The sequence goes on from NW_024040040.1 coordinate 4,012,074, forward strand.
TGATATTACATGTGTTCATACTGCGAAATTCTGTCGGAGCAATCTCATCTCTAATCAGCAGCTTAGAGTAACAATAAAGAGTCATTGGACTTAAGCCACGATCTTACTAATTAGCTAAAAATGTTACTTAAATATAAACTTAATATAGAATAAAAATATATATTGGGGGCAGTAATGGTGAAGACAGAAGTATATCGTTATGTTTGGAGTCGTGTCGTGTGTAGATGTGTGCACGGGAGGGCTACCTGGCCGTGGTGGAGTTGTGCTTTTCGCAGCCTGTCCACAGTGTTCGTGGGTTCTGATGGGGTTCGTGTCTACCTGAGGGAGCCTGGTGAAGGAGCGTTTCCAGGGTGTGAGGAGTCCTGCTGGATGTTCGGCAGCTTTGGGATCCTCTCCTCTTGGAACACTTTCTGCTGTGCAGCGGTGGAAGCTGATCAGCAGTCTCTGGGGAAGCTTGTTGCGTCTCAGCTCTGCTGGGCTCCCTTGTCGATGTGGGCTGTGGGACTCTCTCCACCTCCTCCCATTGATGCACAAACCTATTAGGATTTCTAGTTTGTTTGTTTTTTTCTTGTTCTTGTCCTCGCACCAGGTGGTTCGCGTCTGGACCTCCTCTCCGCAGGCAGTTTCATTGTTGTCGGTTATGTTGTGTCATCTTCAGATTTATGAGAGTCTCGGATGGTGGTGGAGCTGCAGTCGTGTGTGAACAGAGAGCGACGGGCTGGAAGCCGGTGCTGAGAGTGGTGCTGGAGGAGCAGTGCTGGCCAAGCCTGACATGCTGGGGTCTGTTAGTTAGAAAGTCTTTGATCCAGTGACAAAGACTGGCTCCCAGACCTAGTGTTTGCAGTTTGGTGACCAGATGTATGGGCTGATGGTGTTGAATGCAGAACTGTAGTCCACGAACAGCATCCTGATGTGTAAGCGGAGTCGTCTGCGGATCTGTTGGTCCTGCATGCAGACTCTCTGTCAGTCATTCCTGCTTTTAATGGCTGAGGTTCTGGGGATTGTAGTGGTAGTTTCCAGACAGGTGTATGAGCTGGTCAGCACAACCTTCACGCTCGTCCGGAGACGCCATCCGGCCCAGCTGCCTTATTACAGTGCTGCACTCCCGCACTCTGTTGTTGAGGCTTTTGGTTGGGCAGAAGACGGGACTGTGGAAGTGTGGAGCTCTGTGTCTAACTGTTCTGTCCTTGAAACGGTCCTGCAGGGCTGAAGAAACCTCCCCAGTCCAGGTCTGCGCTGATTTGTTCTGCCGATCGGGGGCTTCTAAACTGGAGTCAGGAAGAAGGCCAGACTGTGGTCTGACTGCCCAGGATGAGGTGAGCGGTGAGTTCTATAAACCCCGGGAACATTTGTGTCGACCTGGTCCAGTGTTTTATCTTCCCTTGTTTTAATGTTCTCATGTTTGTAAAATGTGGGTCTTCAGACAGGACTGATTGAAGTCACCTGCCACAATAAAACTAAAACAGTCCATCCAGTGCAATAAATACCTAAAGTTAACAGGTAATTCCGGTTCATTACATCTAGATCTTTGTCCACCTTTTCTATCTGTAATATATATTTATAAATTTAATAAGTTCATAAGAATCTGCGAACATAGGTCGAGTTTAAAGTCTAAATACTGTCCTGGTCTCATCAGCAGCCCAGACTCACTAAACAATTACTCTTTTAAAGGAAATCCACTTGTTTTAATGTTCAATGTTTTTCATTTCTACATCTGGCGGTAAAATAATCTGTGGTCGACATTATAATCCCACAGATTTCTGCTGACAGCAGGTATTTTAATGCAGCAGCTGACACTGGCTGTTTTGTAGACACATTTTGGATATTGGTTGAGCTCATTTTAAAGACTTTATATATGCTGTTGGGTAGTTTAATCTACAGAAATGCATCATAATCCATAAACAGTATTTCCATGGTGGTCTGCACCACTTCATGTTAAGCAAGACTTCCTGGATGTTTAGCTGTCGGATGAATGTAGTGAGTAAAAAGTACAATAGTTGGGATGTTTTGATAAAAGCTGCATGAAAATGGAAATACTCAAGTAACGTGCCTCTAATTTGGATGCAAACTCCAGCGTGTGACCTCCCCGCTCACTGTCGGCTCCGTTATAAACGGCACCGCGTGGTGGATTCATCCAACATGGTGTTACGTGTAAATTCAACGTCTCTCGCTGAAAGCTGAAAGTATCAGAGAAATGTCCAGGAAAACAGTTCCTGTTTTAGTTTGAGCGCTGAATAAACAGCAAATTACTTTAAAGGTCAAGATGAAGAAAACCTCCTGGCTGTTCACATCTAAACCAGAGTCAGACTGTGAGTGAAACTGGAATCTAAACCAGAGTCAGACTGTGAGTGAAACTGGAATCTAAACCAGAGTCAGACTGTGAGTGAAACTGGAATCTAAACCAGAGTCAGACTGTGAGTGAAACTGGAATCTAAACCAGAGTCAGACTGTGAGTGAAACTGGAAACTGATCTCCGACAGGGTGAACCACATAGCAGCACTGTTGACTTTGGCTGCTGCACAGTTTCATATTTAAAGTGAACGGTTCCTTCGCTTATCCTCTTTCAACCAGCAGAACTTTATTGTTAACGCTAGTGGGGACACGTTGGCCTGAATGTGCGCTAAAATTTTTCATGTGAATGAACAGTGCAGCCTGAGCACATTGGTATGTTCAGTATTTAAACAAGCAGGTGGAACATTAATGTGTTGCACATAAGTCAAACTGTTGGAAACATTTACAGGCTGTAAATAGAAGTGTAATTTAAGTGAAAAACTCCAATATTGCGTCTTTTGGGTTTTTTTGTTTATTGTTAATCCCTAAAGGAAGGAGTGACTATGGCATCTGTTCTAAAACACGTAGCTGTTATTAATAGCACAAAATAACACCCAAGAATTCCGTCTAACAAGGTAATGATCCGTCTGTCTGTCTGTGTTTGGCTCGACGCTGCTAAGATATCGCTTAAAGTCATTTTTATGGTAATTAAGCAAACTGTCAGAAGTGTGTGTTTGATTAGATGAATGCAACTTGTTGCCAATACTGCAGCAGAGCTGGTTGGACGGCAAACCACACCACACACACACACACACACACACACACACACACACACACAATAAATCCACACACAACCACACACAATAAAATCCACACACCACACACACACATAAAATCCACACACACACACAATAAAATCCACACACACACACCACAATAAAAGCCACACACACACACACCACACACACACACAATAAAATCCACACACACACACACACACACACACAATAAAAGCCACACACACCACACACACAATAAACCACACACACACCACACACACACACACGCACACGCACAATAAAAGCCACACACACACACACAATAAAGCCACACACACACACACACACCCACCCACACACGCACAATAAAGCCACACACACACACACAATAAAAGCCACACACACACACAATAAAGCCACACACACACACACACACACACACACACAATAAAATCCACACACACACACACACACAATAAAAGCCACACACACCACACGCACACGCACAATAAAAGACACACACACACCACACCCACACACACACACACACAATAAAATCCACACACACACACACACACAATAAAATCCACACACACACACACAAAAATCCACACACACACACACAATAAAAGACACACACACACACAGACACACGCACACACAATAAAAGCCACACACACACACAATAAAAGCCACACACACACACACACACACACACACAGACACACACACACACACAGACACACACACACACACACAGACACACACACACACACAACACACACACACACACACACAATAAAAGCCACACTCACTCACACACACAGACACACACACAGACACACACACACACACACACACACACACACACACACACCGTCGTATCTGTTGAAGTGAACAGAATCAACTTTGATCTCTTTGGCTGCAGCTTTGTGAACAGACCTGAACCTGGAAGGTCTTCCTCTGCCAAAAAGACAAAAACTGACAGCTCCATCCTCACACGCTGGACAAAGATACATCAAAATGTGTCTTAAAATAACTAATAACAAAATAAACTACTGCATTTTTGTATTTCAAAAGTGAACTTGTTATTTGTTCATTTCCACACATGCAGCACAATTATTCATTTGTTTCTGATCACCTGCCCGTCCTCAGCAGAAAAACAGCCGTAGGCTAAAGGTAGATTATGCAGCAGCTTATTATGACCCATATTACGTTTTATCCAACCTGTTTTCACTCCTAAGTCGTCACATACGGACGCACGGTCAAGACCACTGGGGGCATCATTTAGCACCACTTAACGGTAGGTGTAGGATATTTGACAGAGTCAGAGTAAGGGTGTGGTTGGTGTGGAAGGGTGGCCCAGAGACCGTCTGGTGTTAGTTCCCCGTGAGAAACAAAAAGTCGACATTGAATGTTTTTAAGTTACACAAGTAACGTCACTTGACTGATGTAAGTTAAGTCGTGTAAGTTACGTTGTTATTTTAAGCCAAACCATCTTTTCCTGCCCTTTACGAAGTAGTTTTGTTGCCTAAACCGAACCAAACTGCGACATTTCACAACATTAACTACTAGTTATATTTTGAAAGTTTAACCAGAAGTTGCATGCTTTTTGACCGCAATGCTAAAGGGTTACCCAGGGCGTGACCATGTGTCCACATGTGACGAGTTGGGGGTGAGAATGTGTTGTTTTTTGGTCAGGTGACGTGTTTAAAAGAGCGACAAAGTGCGCGTAAGGAGGTGGTGGGTTGGATGGATGAGTCAAGTAAACTCAGGAGACTGAGGTTCAAGTCTCGAATGAGAGTTAAATAATGTTTTGTAGATGACTTAACGTAGTGTACTTATTTTAACCCAAACCATCTTTTCCTAAACCAAACCAAACTAAACCTGTTCACAACGTTCACCACGTGTTAAAACGACTTGCATAATGTGCATAAGGTCCAGTGCACCTGTTTCTGGACTGGAACTGCCAGCTCTCGTACATTTCGTTCGGGATACTGGACAATTGAGCTATTTTGTCCTTTCATGTATGAAGATGTGTTGTATAATAATAAAACAATATTCCCTCTCTTTCAGCTCTGTGTTTGGTCTCCACCAGCTCCTGAGGGAAATGTTTGGCTCTTTAGCTGCTAAATGCTCTGCTATGTTCCCCTGCTGGGCTCTAACAGTGTCTCTCTGCTGTTTGCTGCTGGGCAGGTCGTGTACGGTGGCTTTTAGCAGCTTGTTTGATGTGAACAGCTGGAAATGACTATCACAGCACTTAGACAAAAACACTGACTTGAGTGTTTAATTAAAAAAAGTTGTTCTCTCGCTTTAACAGCTTGATGTTACCATGAGAAAACAGCGTTGTTATCCAGAGACCACCTGATACTTAAAAGTGCCTTGTGAAGTTTTTAAACTCTAGCCGTGCTTTGGATGTACACGCACACGCTGGTGGTTGTAACACGCAAAGAAACAAAGCAATGCACCAACAAGCGTAGCGAAAAACACAACTTTAGTTTGTTTATCTCTTCAGAAATGCACATTTCTCAGGCCTCGGTCGTCCTGTTGCCGCTTGTATCTCCACAAACATAAACAGCTGATTCGCTCCTGATGAATGTGTTTCTGTATGACAGAGTTCAGCAGAGGTTTGGGAATCAAACCAGTCGGCTTTCACTGATATCAGAGGAATCCTGACTTCCCACAGTCCACATGACTGCATGCAGGGCACATTTTATTTTCCTTTTAACCTATTTTCCTTTCAGTGTGTTCCCCACTGATATTTCTTCCTCATCAATTGTACTCTTGTCTCAAATGTCTGTTTTTGAATCGGTCTAACTTTGCTTTGAGAGGAAATTTGTAAGAATAAACACAGTGAAAGGATCAATTAGCAGCTGGGACAATAATTTTAACCTTTAGGTAGCCAGACAATATCTGAGGAACTTGTAGCTGCAGAATGTAATAGTAAAGATTCACATAAGATCATATTTTATTTATGTAATAAGCAGATGATGGAAACATAAATGAATGAATAAAATAATAAAAAAAAGTATTCAACTTTCCTGTGAATAGTCTTTAATGGTGATGCTTATTTTCAAAGAGTCACTCAAGTCACAAATATCATGATTTCAAATTCAACTTCTCAAAGAGACTTGCAACTCGACTTTGACTTTAACACCAGTGACTCGTGACCTCACTTGAACTTCAGCCTTTTGAACTGACCTGATAACCTCCCCAAGCCCACATATAAATGATGATATAAAAAAAACTGTGTGCAGCGCATCAACACTTCATTTACAGTGGGTACGGAAAGTATTCAGACCCCTTTAAATTTTTCACTCTTTGTTTCATTGCAGCCATTTTCCAAAAATCAAAAAAGTTCATTTTATTTCTCAGTAATGTACACTCAGCACCCCATCTTGACAGAAAAAACAGAAATGTAGAAATTTTTGCAAATTTATTAAAAAAGAAAAACTGAAATTTCACATGGTCATAAGTATTCAGACCCTTTGCCGTGACACTCATATTTAACTCAGGTGCTGTCTATTTCTTCTGATCATCCTTGAGATGGTTCTACACCTTCATTTGAGTCCAGCTGTGTTGATTATACTGATTGGACTTGATTAGGAAAGCCACACACCTGTCTATATAAGACCTTACAGCTCACAGTGCATGTCAGAGCAAATGAGAATCATGAGGTCAAAGGAACTGCCTGAAGAGCTCAGAGACAGAATTGTGGCAAGGCACAGATCTGGCCAAGGTTACAAAAAAATTTCTGCTGCACTTAAGGTTCCTAAGAGCACAGTGGCCTCCATAATCCTCAAATGGAAGACGTTTGGGACGACCAGAACCCTTCCTAGAGCTGGCCGTCCGGCCAAACTGAGCTATCGGGGGAGAAGAGCCTTGGTGAGAGAGGTAAAGAAGAACCCAAAGGTCACTGTGGCTGAGCTCCAGAGATGCAGTCGGGAGATGGGAGAAAGTTGTAGTAAGTCAACCATCACTGCAGCAATCCACCAGTCGGGGCTTTATGGCAGAGTGGCCCGACGGAAGCCTCTCCTCAGTGCAAGACACATGAAAGCCCGCATGGAGTTTGCTAAAAAACACCTGAAGGACTCCAAGATGGTGATAAACAAGATCCTCTGGTCTGATGAGACCAAGATAGAACTTTTTGGCCTTAATTCTAAGCGGTATGTGTGGAGAAAACCAGGCACTGCTCATCACCTGTCCAATACAGTCTCAACAGTGAAGCATGGTGGTGGCAGCATCATGCTGTGGGGGTGTTTTCAGCTGCAGGGACAGGACGACTGGTTGCAATCGAGGGAAAGATGAATGCGGCCAAGTACAGGGATATCCTGGACGAAAACCTTTTCCAGAGTGCTCTGGACCTCAGACTGGGCCGAAGGTTTACCTTCCATCAAGACAATGACCCTAAGCACACCGCTAAAATAACGAAGGAGTGGCTTCACAACAACTCCGTGGCTGTTCTTGAATGGCCCAGCCAGAGCCCTGACTTAAACCCAATTGAGCATCTCTGGAGAGACCTGAAAATGGCTGTCCACCAACGTTTACCATCCAACCTGACAGAACTGGAGAGGATCTGCAAGGAGGAATGGCAGAGGATACCCAAATCCAGATGTGAAAAACTTGTTGCATCTTTCCCAAAACGACTCATGGCTGTATTAGATCAAAAGGGTGCTTCTACTAAATACTGAGCAAAGGGTCTGAATACTTATGACCATGTGATATTTCAGTTTTTCTTTTTTAATAAATTTGCAAAAATTTCTACATTTCTGTTTTTTTCTGTCAAGATGGGTGCTGAGTGTACATTACTGAGAAATAAAATGAAATTTTTGGAAAATGGCTGCAATGAAACAAAGAGTGAAAAATTTAAAGGGGTCTGAATACTTTCCGTACCCACTGTAACTCATGAAATCATTTGTTGTGTGAAACTGCGTCTCTGCCTTTTTTCTGTACAGATTAACAGATTGACTGTTACAGTATCTCACAAAGTGAGTACACGCTCACGTTTTTGTAAATATTTGATTATATCTTTTCACGTGACAAAGTATTGCTAGCGGTTTAGACATTAATGTTATTTTGAGGGGACAGCAAATTTACACTGTTGTACAAGCTGTACACTCACTACTTTACATTGTAGCACAGTGTCATTTCTTCAGTGTTGTCACATGAAAAGATATAATCGAATACTTTGTATTATAAATTTATAAATTTGAAGGGTGTACTCACTTTTGTGAGATACTGTATGTAATGCTAAATTAGCTTATGTAAGAATGCAGCTGCATTATTAAAGACCACAGTGTTAGCTGTGTCAAGTAATGTTAGCATTCTGTAACAAAATGGTACTTCATGTTAGCTTATTTTAGCCTAAAACCATCTATACTCATGCGATGGATTGGCGAGCTGTCCAGGGTGTACCCTGCCCCGCTCCAGCCCCCTGCGACCCTGTACGCAGGATAAGCGGTTGCAATGGATGGATGGACTATCTATACTATTGATATACTATTTTTTGTTGTTGGATGATTGCTAACATTAACAAATATGGATGTGTACATAAATATCTAATGCTGTTAAACTTAAAAACTTGCTAACGCTTTTTTCCTGAATGCTAATGCTAATGCTATTATTGATAATATAGAAGGATTAGCTCAATATATTGTAAGCTAATGTTAGCATAACAATAACTACAATATGAACATGACATCATAACTTACGGCTGAATGCTAGTTTGGGCAAATATTGGTAAATGTTATAGACTTAAGTGAATGAGCAATTTCAGTTATTAGCTAATGTCAATTTAAAAAACGTTTCTAATGTTAGCTAAATGACCGACTTTCGTCAGATGAATGCTAACTTTGGCAAATGGAATATAACGCAGTGTAAGTCCATAACTACAGCTAAGGCTGCAATATCCAATTGGTCAGTCAGGGGTTGCTAATGTTGGAAATCAGCTAACAGCAACCCATCATATCTATTAATCCCTCCATCCATTGTCAATGTAATAATATTAATGCCTTTAAGATGGCAAATATTGGTGTCATTCTACTCTGGATTTCTTTCTTCACTGTGGTGTTAAGGTGAGAGGGAGAGTTGGGTAATTAACAATACTGGAACACACAAGTAGTGGATACTGGTTTTAAATTAAGTAATTGAAGGTACACTTACATAAAATGACAGTAGAAACAAAAGAAGCAATGTAGGAGGAGCAGCGCAGTGGGGTGACTAACACATGTGGCAGGTAGTGACTAGTCTTTGATGAATTATACTGAATCTCTGCCAGGTCCGTACTGCTACTGTCTATATCCCAACACGCACACTTTCACATGTACTTTATATAAAAAAACACATTCTTGTACCTTTAAACACAGGAACATGCACACACCGCGTGTCTGCACATACCTGGGAGGGGATGTTTGATTGACAGCTCGGGGGCGTGGCCAGCATGACCCAGACAGGTTCGTTAACAGTCTGTCAGTAACGACACTGACACCAGATGTTAGTGGTGTCCTGATTTGCCCACTGAGATACCACAGAGTTTAGTCAGATGATATGGGATGCACATGTAGGACACTAGAGGACAGTCCTAAAGTTTAGGACTTGAAAAGGGACCCGGAATATGTCTGATAGGGGACTGGCCAAATCCCAAATCATCACATATTCTCATTCCCAACTTATCACACATGCTTGGTCAAGACCTCTTGGCGTCACATGTTAACACCCTGCATGTTTCACTTGAAAAGGGATTCTGCATGGGGAGGAAGATCTGCAGAGGCCTGGAAGGACTTGGAGAAACACTTACAGGTGATTAGAGGACTTGGAGGGAAACCTTTGGGGAATTTGAGGACTTGGAGGGAAATGTTTAGGGACTAGAGGACTTGGAGGGAAACATTTGGGGACTAGAGGACTTGGAGGGAAACGTTTAGGGACTAGAGGACTTGGAGGGAAACGTTTGGGAACTGTAGGACTTCAAGGGAAACGTTTAGGGACTAGAGGACTTGGAGGGAAACGTTTGGGGACTAGAGGACTTGGAGGGAAACGTTTGGGGACTAGAGGACTTGGAGGGAAACGTTTGGGGACTAGAGGACTTGGAGGGAAATGTTTGGGGACTAGAGGACTTGGAGGGAAACATTTGGGAACTGGAGGACTTGGAGGGAAACGTTTGGGGACTAGAGGACTTGGAGGGAAACGTTTAGGGACTAGAGGACTTGGAGGGAAATGTTTGGGGACTAGAGGACTTGGAGGGAAACATTTAGGGACTAGAGGACTTGGAGGGAAACGTTTGGGAACTAGAGGACTTGGAGGGAAACGTTTAGGGACTAGAGGACTTGGAGGGAAACGTTTGGGGACTAGAGGACTTGGAGGGAAACGTTTGAGAACTAGAGGCCTTGGAGGGAAACGTTTAGGGACTAGAGGACTTGGAGGGAAACATTTAGGGACTAGAGGACTTGGAGGGAAACGTTTGGGAACTGGAGGACTTGGAGGGAAACGTTTGAGAACTAGAGGACTTGCAGGGAAATGTTTGGGGACTAGAGGACTTGAAGGGAAACGTTTATGGACTAGAGGACTTGGAGGGAAACTTTTGGGAACTAGAGGACTTTGAGGGAAACGTTTGAGAACTAGACGACTTTGAGGGAAACGTTTGAGAACTAGAGGACTTGGAGGGAAACGTTTAGGGACTAGAGGACTTTGAGGGAAACCTTTGGGAACTAGAGGACTTTGACGGAAACGTTTGAGAACTAGAGGACTTGGAGGGAAACGTTTGGGGACTAGAGGACTTGGAGGGAAACGTTTAGGGACTAGAGGACTTGGAGGGAAATGTTTGGGGACTAGAGGACTTGGAGGGAAACATTTAGGGACTAGAGGACTTGGAGGGAAACGTTTGGGGACTAGAGGACTTGGAGGGAAACGTTTAGGGACTAGAGGACTTGGAGGGAAACGTTTGGGGACTAGAGGACTTGGAGGGAAATGTTTGAGAACTAGAGGCCTTGGAGGGAAACGTTTAGGGACTAGAGGACTTGGAGGGAAACGTTTGGGAACTGGAGGACTTGGAGGGAAACGTTTGAGAACTAGAGGACTTGCAGGGAAATGTTTGGGGACTAGAGGACTTTGAGGGAAACGTTTATGGACTAGAGGACTTGGAGGGAAACTTTTGGGAACTAGAGGACTTTGAGGGAAACGTTTGAGAACTAGACGACTTTGAGGGAAACGTTTGAGAACTAGAGGACTTGGAGGGAAATGTTTAGGGACTAGAGGACTTTGAGGGAAACCTTTGGGAACTAGAGGACTTTGACGGAAACGTTTGAGAACTAGAGGACTTGGAGGGAAACGTTTAGGGACTAGAGGACTTTGAGGGAAACGTTTAGGGACTAGAGGACTTTGAGGGAAACCTTTGGGAACTAGAGGACATTGAGGGAAAAGTTTGAGAACTAGAGGACTTGGAGGGAAACGTTTGAGAAGTAGAGGACTTGGAGGGAAACATTTAGGGACTAGAGGACTTTGACGGAAACTTTTGGGAACTAGAGGACTTGGAGGGAAACGTTTAGGGACTAGAGGACTTGGAGGGAAACATTTGAGAACTAGAGGACTTGGAGGGAAACATTTAGGGACTAGAGGACTTGGAGGGAAACGTTTAGGGACTAAACGACTTTGAGGGAAACGTTTGAGAACTAGAGGACTTGGAGGGAAACGTTTAGGGACTAGAGGACTTGGAGGGAAACGTTTAGGGACTAGAGGACTTTGAGGGAAACCTTTGGGAACTAGAGGACTTTGACGGAAACGTTTGAGAACTAGAGGACTTGGAGGGAAACATTTAGGGACTAGAGGACTTGGAGGGAAACCTTTAGGGACTAGAGGACTTGGAGGGAAACCTTTGGGAACTAGAGGACATTGAGGGAAACGTTTGAGAACTAGAGGACTTGGAGGGAAACGTTTAGGGACTAGAGGACTTTGAGGGAAACCTTTGGGAACTAGAGGACATTGAGGGAAAGGTTTGAGAACTAGAGGACTTGGAGGGAAACGTTTAGGGACTAGAGGACTTTGAGGGAAACCTTTGGGAACTAGAGGACATTGAGGGAAACGTTTGAGAACTAGAGGACTTGGAGGGAAACGTTTAGGGACTAGAGGACTTTGAGGGAAACCTTTGGGAACTAGAGGACATTGAGGGAAAGGTTTGAGAACTAGAGGACTTTGAGGGAAACGTTTGAGAACTAGAGGACTTTGAGGGAAACGTTTGAGAACTAGAGGACTTGGAGGGAAATGTTTAGGGACTAGAGGACTTTGAGGGAAACCTTTGGGAACTAGAGGACTTTGACGGAAACGTTTGAGAACTAGAGGACTTGGAGGGAAACGTTTAGGGACTAGAGGACTTGGAGGGAAACGTTTAGGGACTAGAGGACTTTGAGGGAAACCTTTGGGAACTAGAGGACATTGAGGGAAAAGTTTGAGAACTAGAGGACTTGGAGGGAAACGTTTGAGAAGTAGAGGACTTGGAGGGAAACATTTAGGGACTAGAGGACTTTGACGGAAACTTTTGGGAACTAGAGGACTTGGAGGGAAACGTTTAGGGACTAGAGGACTTGGAGGGAAACATTTGAGAACTAGAGGACTTGGAGGGAAACATTTAGGGACTAGAGGACTTGGAGGGAAACGTTTAGGGACTAAACGACTTTGAGGGAAACGTTTGAGAACTAGAGGACTTGGAGGGAAACGTTTAGGGACTAGAGGACTTGGAGGGAAACGTTTAGGGACTAGAGGACTTTGAGGGAAACCTTTGGGAACTAGAGGACTTGACGGAAACGTTTGAGAACTAGAGGACTTGGAGGGAAACATTTAGGGACTAGAGGACTTGGAGGGAAACCTTTAGGGACTAGAGGACTTGGAGGGAAACCTTTGGGAACTAGAGGACATTGAGGGAAAGGTTTGAGAACTAGAGGACTTGGAGGGAAACGTTTAGGGACTAGAGGACTTTGAGGGAAACCTTTGGGAACTAGAGGACATTGAGGGAAACGTTTGAGAACTAGAGGACTTGGAGGGAAACGTTTAGGGACTAGAGGACTTTGAGGGAAACCTTTGGGAACTAGAGGACATTGAGGGAAAGGTTTGAGAACTAGAGGACTTGGAGGGAAACGTTTGGGGACTAGAGGACTTGGAGGGAAACTTGTAGGGACTAGAGAACTTTGAGGGAAACCTTTGGGAACTAGAGGACTTTGAGGGAAACATTTGAGAACTAGAGGACTTGGAGGGAAACGTTTGGGAACTAGAGGACTCAAGAGGGTCCAACTGCAGACCTCCACTGTCATGCCACCTCCGCTGCAGACCTCATCTGTCAGGACACCTCCACTGTCAAGCCGGTCAGGACAGGAAATACACGCAAAAACTACAAAATAAAAGTGTGCGATTTGACAGGAAACGCATTCAAAAACTATAAAGTTTAATCACGTAACATATGGGCAGGGTTTTTGTCGTTGATTTATATATAATTATTTAGTCAACACACTAACGGGAAAATAGCAGGCTAATTCCTTAAATATAGCATATTGACTGGAGCCTATTCTACTTAGCACTTAACATGCCAGTGTAGCAACAAAGCCGACTGTATAATGCTTCAATCATTCAACTAGTAACAATATCGTTTTTACAGGCACTATTTATTTATTCTGTCAAAATATGATGTTAACTCCGTCCACACAGCCACATCCATTCACAGAAAAACATTGTCGTTGATTAAGAGTGTAACTTAGCCTCTCTTCCAGTCATCCTAAAAGAAACACATACACACTTCTCATTCATAATTTACCTTTGAAGAGTAATATGCTATATATATATATACTGCTGTCAGTTGAATTAAATAGGAAAAACAGACAACTGTGGAAACTGGACTACATTTTGAGCTTCCTGGGGGTCTGTAGTATAACGGACGTTACCGGCAGGATTAATAAATAAATAATAGAAGCCTGGACAGAGACTTCATTGTTCATTACGTGGTCAACACTTTCCCTCACACACAGCAGCCCACTACTTGCCCCAGATATGTGTGACACTGCAACAAAGTTTGAAATAAACTAACAAAGACTACTGCTCAAGGAGAAACCGCAAATCCGCCCTTTATGGTATCATATTAATAATTATGAATCATGTCGTAATGACATTCATGCAGTGCGCAGCATAGTTCGTTTGGAAAACGTGTTTATCTTATTAATATTGTACATTCGTGATTAAAAATAATGGTTGTTGGTAAATGAATTACTGACCCCCCACAGATGCATGATTTTACTGCTTCAATAAGAATTCAGACCCCCCTTATGGACCGTAACAAGAACCCTGCTGGACTATGTGGACAATCAAATCTGTATCGATAATTTTGTAAATATCCACTTTTTAAAATGGAGACACAAATGTTAGTAGCCTACTGTAATAATACTTTTACTTTATTCACTGTACACACACAAATTACACAGTTAGAAAATGAGTTGACAGCAGTGACTGATTTGCATGATCCAAACATTTTTTTTAAAAGTCTGAATGCATGGGTCTTGGCATGTTCCATCAAAATATATACCACTATCAATATTTGTACATCTAAATCACGCAAATTGGGATATTCCAACAGTGGCTGTGGGGAGGAGGAGTTTCTTTATGTGGATAACTGTTTAAATAACAGTGTGTGTATTTAATCTCGCCCTGCTCCAAAACAGCTGATTCAAACTATCAACTCGTTATGAATCTGAAGCTGCTTCAATCAGCTGTGTTGAAGCAGGGAGAGATTAAATCATGAAGGACAGGGGGTAACTTTCTTCAGGAAAGGGTACGAAACTATAGTAGTACATAAACTTTAATTCAACTAAGATCAGTTCGTACGGCCAGCAAAGTCTTTGCACACTGTTTAATGTTAAGTGAGAAAAGCTACACCGAACGGTTTAAACAATATATATCTTTATTTTTTCTTCTTTTGGACAAATAACTAACCTCAGTGTTGTCAACATGTTAAGACAAAAACAAACCTATACCCTTGCAAACTGCTTTACAAAAAACGAACACACAGTAGCTTCATACAGTATGAATAGCTTCCAAATTAAAAAAAGCTAATCCTGCTACTTCAGGAGCTAACGCTAGCCACCGTTGGTGTAGCCTAACGTTACCTATGACGACAAATGTTTGGGGACTAGAGGCCATAGAAGGAAACATTTGGGGACTAGAGGACTTGGAAGGAAACGTTTGGGGACTAGAGGACTTGGAGGGAGATGTTTGGGGAAGTGTTTGGGGACTAGAGGCCATGGAAGGAAACGTTTGGGGACTAGAGGACTTGGAGGGAGATGTTTGGGGAAGTGTTTGGGGACTAGAGGCCATGGAAGGAAACATTTGGGGACTAGAGGACTTGGAAGGAAACGTTTGGACACTAGAGGACTTGGAGGGAAATGTTTGGGGACTAGAGGACTTGGAGGGAAACGTTTGGAGACTAGAGGCCATGGAAGGAAACGTTTGAGAACTAGAGGACTTGGAAGGAAATGTTTTGGGACTAGAGGACTTGGAAGGAAACGTTTGGGGACTAGAGGACTTGGAGGGAGATGTTTGGGGAAGTGTTTGGGGACTAGAGGCCATGGAAGGAAACGTTTGGGGACTAGAGGACTTGGAGGGAGATGTTTGGGGAAGTGTTTGGGGACTAGAGGCCATGGAAGGAAACGTTTGGGGACTAGAGGACTTGGAAGGAAACGTTTGGACACTAGAGGACTTGGAGGGAAATGTTTGGGGACTAGAGGACTTGGAGGGAAACGTTTGGAGACTAGAGGCCATGGAAGGAAACGTTTGAGAACTAGAGGACTTGGAAGGAAATGTTTTGGGACTAGAGGACTTGGAGGGAAACGTTTGGGGACTAGAGGACTTGGAGGGAGATGTTTGGGGAAGTGTTTGGGGACTAGAGGCCATGGAAGGAAACGTTTGGATACTAGAGGACTTGGAGGGAAATGTTTGGGGACTAGAGGACTTGGAGGGAAACGTTTGGGGACTAGAGGCCATGGAAGGAAACGTTTGGGGACTAGAGGACTTGGAGGGAAACGTTTGGGGACTAGAGGACTTGGAGGGAAACATTTGGGGACTAGAGGACTTGGAGGGAAACGTTTAGGGACTAGAGGACTTGGAGGGAAACGTTTGGGGACTAGAGGACTTGGAGGGAAACGTTTAGGGACTAGAGGACTTGGAGGGAAACGTTTGGGAACTAGAGGACTTGGAGGGAAACGTTTAGGGACTAGAGGACTTGGAGGGAAACGTTTGGGGACTAGAGGACTTGGAGGGAAACGTTTGGGGACTAGAGGACTTGGAGGGAAACGTTTGGGAACTAGAGGACTTGGAGGGAAACGTTTGGGGACTAGAGGACTTGGAGGGAAACGTTTGGGGACTCCAGCACATCAACATATAGTGCATAAGATGACTTGATGGAGAGTTCATAGTACATGGGACGTGAAAAAAGGACTCAGACTGGAGGATTATGAGGGGGACTTGAAGAGGACTAGGAGGCCTGGACTGGTTTATGGAGGCTGGGTGGCCTGACACACATACACACACAGTGGAAACACATTAAGAAGACAAATGACTGCAGTGAGACTGATGTTTATCCAGCAGGCTATTTAAAGAGGGAGAGGAGGGATTAATGTGGGACGAAGACAGAGGGAAAAGATGAGAGAAAGACGAGGAGATGGAGAGAAACAGAGGGAAACACTACAAGAAAGATAACGATCAAAGAGAAAAAGCATTAAAATACAAACTCCTTTAAAAACAGCTCTCTTTTCTGCCCTTCATCTTTTTTCTTTCTCATCAGTAGTACATTTACTCAAGTATTGTACTCAGGCCTTTTCTTTCTCCTCCTCCACATGTCAGAGGGAAATACTGTGTTTTTACTCCACTATATTTATGTGAAGAGTTCACATAAAAACACTTAGGATTCAACACAAAACCTGTTAAAGATGAAACCAGTAAATCTTCTTTGGCTTGTGACCTGTGATTTTCTCTCTGACTTCTTCACACATGGTTTTAGTTCAATAATCAAAGATTTGAGAAAGGTCCCAAACACAGATTGGCGCATCAGAACTTTTTCTCTCCCATTAATCATCTCACACTCCCTCAGATTTATCTGGTGACCCTGAGGGGCCCGACCCCTAGGTTGGGAACCACTGGACTAAACTAACTGTATTTAAAGTACTTAAAATTAAAGCTCAGTGTATATATAAAGTACTCAAAAGTAGCTCCACCTCAAGCAGCTAGAACAGTAAAATGTTCTATACTCTTGACACTGATGCATCTGTATTAACAATACTCTATTATTATACATCAGTCAGGGGCCATTTTACTGCAGAATGAGTACTTTTCTGCAAGACGCTTCTGTACTTTCTCTTCTGATACTTTAACTACATGAAGCTGAGAATACTTCTGTACTTTTACTACTGATACATTATCTAATATATATATATATATATATCTAAATATTTTATGCTGTAACACCGATGCATCTGTATAAACAATCATTAAATAATACATCAGTCAGTAATGTTTTCTAACTCTTGCGTACATCTCTAGCCCTGCAGCTCTGCAGCGAACAGGTGGCCGAGTCTGAGGATCAGACGAGATGAGAGCAGGTTTGGAGGTTAAAGCTCCGGGTGGCGAGGGAGTCATAAATACCAGCCTGCCAGCAGAACGCCCGGAGAACGTCATCCTCAGAGACCCACATCACTTCTTCCTCTGGCACGTCATTTGGTTCTGACGATCACACTTTTGCAATGTCATGCACATCGCAGAGTAAAAAACACATGCTTTCTTGTTTCCTGAGGCAGGACGTTCCAGTCTGATCGGTCCTCAGACAAATCGCATTTTTATAGCTGTTCTTCTTGGCGTCATTTGCAGAGCTGTGACTGAAGGACTAATCAGCTTTAATGTGTAACCATTAAACTTGGGTTTTGGATAAAGCTAACCAGACTCTCACTGGGTCACCAGACTGATTAGAATGATTCAGGTAAGTTAGCTACCTGGACAGGTGCTAGAGTGAAAACAGCTGTGTTTTATATTCCATACTGGTGGAATGTACATTTACTCTAGTAATATACTTTAGAACAATTTGTAGGTGCAGTACTTGTACTTTTACTTGAGTGTTTTCAGTTTATGGTACTATATACTTCTACTCCATCTTTTTAAGGTTCCTTTGATTTTACTTACAACACACATGATCAGCTGCAGAGGCTCTCAGGTGTTTTCAGTTAACCTGAGGTTGGAGTTCTGCTGGAAATGTACCTCGTCACCAGTAAGAAAGATAAAGTTGTAAAACATTAAATTTCATCTTATTTTCAAGATAACTTGTGTGCATTAAATATGAATCATTTGCCTGGACCTCTGGGGGGCATTCTGCATAACAAGTACTACGGATATTTTAAATAAATTTTGCTGGTAAAACATTTATTCAAGTATAATTTTGAATGCACAACTTTTCTTTGTATTTACATTGTGGTTTTGCTACTTTTACTTCCACGTTCACAGTTTGCAAGAAGCTTTTCCCCGTAAGTTACTGATCTGGATCTGGATCCATCTCCAAACTACCTGGGCTGTTTATTTGTTATGAACTTTGAACAGATATCTTTATTGGTTGAACCCTTTATAGATTTTAAGCTTGTATTAGTTAGATTGTAATTGTAAGTTTTATTAAATTATCTTTAATTTTTGATATTTCATGTTTTAGAGGATTTTTATTGTGTGCTCACTTTGTGTCAGTGATGGACTCAAGATACAAGATAATCTGACCTCTAGGGTGGGCCAGTGTGCAGGAGAACATGATGCAGTGACCTCTAGAGTGGCCCATCATGTTCCTCACATGATGGGCCTAACGGCAACCCTTTCGATTGATAAATTATGATACAGTGTCCTCCAAGGTGCCCCAGGGTTCAAGAAAGCATCATGGGCCCTAATGCAGTGCCCTTTGTGCAGAAACACATGATGAAGGGCCGTCTGCATGCCGGGATGGATTACTGGGCATGTACCCAGGCCCCAAAATCCAAAACACTGTGATTAACTGCTGCTGAAGTTACACTGCACGAAAGCTTTGTTTCCAGGGGAGCTCCACACTGCCGATCATCTTTGAAAGTTTTTGTTGAAGCTCAAAAGGCACGAATTTACAACAAATAGGCGTGGTTCAGTTTCTGCGTCATGTTGCCCGCCACCTGAAGCTCAGCCTGAGTCCTGCTTTGTGAGTTCGACTTCTCATGTCACCACAGGGGCCTCCCCAGAAACTGTACTCTGCACTAAATGAACCAATCATTGAACTGCTTTGGCCCTAAATAATGTGAGACTGAGCTGAATGTAACTTTTGAATAGTGTTTTTTTTCTCACCGCACTGCTGCTTACAGCTATTGCTGTCATTATTCTAATCATTTAAACATTAAATGTTTGACTTTATTGTGAAGGAATCACCAGGCTGTGAAACTGTTTGTTAGATATTTCTGCTCTGCAGTTATTAGAGACACCAGAACCCTCGACTCTCCTGACGTCTCGACCAGCGGCTCAACGTTCCGCCGAGGGATTAATAATAAAACGAAACATTATCACGTTAACTGTGAGAAAATGACTCTGGACAAACATGGGAAGCTTTTCAGTCTTTGCTGCAGCAGTTAGAGACGAAGGACAGGACTAAACAGGACTGGATTTGATTTAATAATCAAATGAAGGTATGAATCTGGTTGTGGTTTTCACATTATAAACACATTAATACAATGTTTCATGTTGTTTTTTAAACATTTCACATGTGATAAATTCACATACAGACATATTTAGGGTGTCTGAATATCAATATTGAAAGTCGAAAACAAATTTCACATGTGCTTTTTATTACGCGAACAGCTGCATCTAATGTAATCTACATCTGTTTTAGCTGAACAAGGACTTTTTTTTATTTCATCATTGCATAGCTGTTTTTTTAAAAGGCAAACATGTGGTTGTATGGAAAGCCAGTAACATTTAGTGATAATAAATTGAGCCATTCAAGGACGTTGTGTTGAAAACCAAATTAAAGTTTTTTTGTTAAAGTCACATTGTAATGGTTTTTCAGCTGGTAACATGCCCCAAATACTTTTCTTTTATCCTCCCCCAAATAATACATTAACACGTCGCATGACAAGCTTCATTTCAGAATTTAAATATAGGCTATATAAAAAACAGAAAAAGATAAAAGAAAACAAATATCAGAAAATATCAGTAAAAAAAACTACACTCACATCTATTTATACATACACATCTGAATTAAAAATAATAAACAAGAAATCTAAATAAAGAAAACATGTTTTGAGATTAAACACAGATTTTTATTCATTTTGCCCTGAGCGCAGACTCCAGGCATCCCAACAAGCACCGAGGCATTTCAGGCCTGTCACCGCACACTTAGAGCAGAGCTTGCTGCAGGCTGAGAGAAGGAACTTTATTAAAGGCATTTCAAGTAAAACAAAAGGGTAAAATTATAATGCAAATATAACTCATCACCTGACAGTAAAATGTTCCTCAACAGATGGGGCGTTAATCCGCAGACACAATCATACAGAGAGAAACTGAAACAACTGGCTTTATGACTGTGAAGTTTTCCCATTTAATGCGATAATTTAATCCGATTATTATTTCTTTCTGTGATGGGGACCAGAACATGCTGCCTATCAATCAGTCAACTTTTATTTCAGACACCTAGCTCCATATCAGCAAAATAAAATGGAATAAGGCGGTTATGAAACAAAAGTAAGTTTAAAATGAAACATAGGTGTAGTTTGTTGCAGACGGAACAAATGGAGTAAAGTGTAGCAGGGAAAGTATGGACCTGCCTGAGAGACTGGACTCAGGGAAAACAAGGCAGAGGGCCGAGGCTCGCGCCCAGCTGTTCAACGCCCCTCTGTCGGGGCTGTCCGCGCGGCGCCCGTCTCCCTGACATCACATGTTAATCATTCAGTTCGTTTCTAATGAACTGTTTCTGTGTGACGTCGCTGATGGTTATCAATTAACTCCTCCCATCTGCTTTTACCTGCCCAGGTGGGCTCGACTGGCTTTTATTTTTATGGGATTTGTGGTTTCCGGCAACGCGCGGCGCTGTCATGAGAATCAGGTGAGGCGGAAGTGAAGTGAAGTGAGAGCCTCGCGCAGCTCACCTGTTTCCAGGTATACAACCAGAGCGGAGAGAGAACAGGAGGAAAAGACGAGAAAGGAAGAAAAGTAAGTTTATTAAACCTGATCTGTTAAACACCTGGAGGGTTCTACCTGTCCGTGTTCCGGTTTCACTGGATCCACCGGTTCTAGTTAGCTGTGTTCTTAGTCCGAGTTGTTACAAACGTTTAGGTATCCTGGTGTTGGTGACAGGTGTGAGGTGCTGGCACCAGGGTCCGGGATCTTCCAGGCTGTAGTCGTCTAAGTTCTAGTTGGTTTAGAGAGAGTTCAGGTGGTCTTTTAGGTTCTAGTCTTCTATAACCTGGTTCTAGTGGCCTTTGAGTGAGGTAGTAGCGTTTTCTTAGGTTATAGTTTTATGAGGAAGTTCTGTTGGTTTTTTAGACGGTTTTAGTGTTTGTTCACAAGGTTCTAGTAGGCTTTTAGGCTGTAGTCATCTAGGTTCTAGTTGGTATTGTGAGGGTTCTGGCAGTGTTTGACATTCTGTGGAGCAGGAGTTCTAGTGGTCTTTAAGGGAGTCCTAATGCTGTAAGGTGGGTATTCAAAGAGGTCTTAGTGCAAGTCCTAGTGGGCTTTTAGGTTCTAGTCCTCTATGAGGGAGGTTCTAGCCTTTGAGGAGGTTGTACTCCTATTACTACTGCTGCATTTTATAGGTTATATTAATTAATGAGGAAGTTCTGTTGGTCTTTTGGGGGGTTTTAGTGTTTGTGGGCAAGGTTCTAGTAGGGTTGTAATCGTCTGTGAGGAGGTTCTTATAGGATATTTTTGATGTTCTAGTGGCTTAGGGGCATCTAAATGTCTTTTGAGGAGGTAGTAGTGGGCTTTTGGGATGTAGTTGTCAATCAGGAGGCTCAAGTGGTCGACGGAGGAGGAGGTTCTGTTTATCTAAGGGATGTTCTAGCCGTCTATGAAGAAGTCCTAGCCGTCTTTTTTGAGATTCTAGTCCTCTATGAGAAGTTCTGGAGGTTGTGGTTCTAGTCTAATCAGTTAGTTTAAGATAAGGTTTTGAGGCCAGAGTTTGTTGTCATGTCAGACTGTATGTGTCTGTATATTAATGAGGGATGACAAAGTATTGAACTATTGTGGTTCCACGTTAGCATATCGAGCACTCATTAGCAGTTAATCAGCGATTCCCTGAGTTTGTGCTCGGGCGCTGTGATTGGTTAATTAGTTTTCTTGCAGAAAATTGGTGCGGGGGTTTGAGAGGCATCGTCATGGCGACAGAGATGACGTCACATACTGTTGTTCTCTCAGTGTAGAACCTGCTGTGTGTCATTTCATGAATGAACTTGAATTAGGATGGATCTAATGACTTCATGAGTCAGTTTATGAAACTCCATCAGACCTGTATCACCTGTCCATGAGCTCATCAGCTGCTTAATGACCGAGTCACAACACTGCATCACAAGAACCTTTCAGTTTGGACGACTTTACATTTGTAGATCCTAGAACCTCCTAAAAGACCATTAAAACCTCCTTATCCAATAGAACCTCATCTTAAAGGTCACAAAAACTACTCCTATGACTCAAACCTTCCTTGTAGATAACTAGAATCTCGTAAACCAATGGAACCTCCTCAAATACCCCAAATAAAAAACTCCTCATAGACTGTAAAAGATCACCTTTATAGACAACTGGAACGTCATCTTGGACAACTAGAACCTCCTTAACACACTTACTAGAACTTCCTTATAGATAAAAAGAACCTAAAAGATCATTAGAACCTCCGCAAAATAAACTAGATCCCCATTACAGAGAACTAGAACTCCCTCTTAGACCACTAGAAACGCTTCATAGATGAATAGTTTGTAAAAGACCACTAGAACCTCCGCAATAACCAATATAACTCCCTAATGGCCAAATTAGGGGGTTACATTGGTTATTGCGCTCAGAGGTTCAATAGAACCTCCACAGAGGCAGGGCTCTACGCTAACATGTCCTAAATGAGGAAATTTAGGAGCACAGCGAAAAATATAACAGAGTTTAACAAACTACTTATTATACACATATTTGTAATACATGTTTGCTCCTTTTCTTCTGAGTTGAGAATATTGGAGGACTGGAAGTGAAGACCCTTGTCTCTGTACGCATCGGCCTTAATATTTTTTTAAAGCTTTTTAAAATACTGAAACAGATGTTTTGAAAATTTGAGACATTGAAAACAGCTTTTGAAATAATGATCAGTCATCACACAAAACTTTAATGTGATTGTTGCTTGTGTAGTTTTTGAACCACGGACAGATTCACAAAATACCGGACGAACCCACACAACCCACACCTGATGTAAACAAGACTACTGAATAGTTTTACATTAACTTTAGTAAATCAGAACAAGGGGAACATGTTGCTCGCAGGAGGAGGCTAGAAGGAACACGTACTGGCACACCTGTGCAGTGGAAATCTGTATCTTTCCACTGGAGAGGCTCTTTCTACAACATGGAGGAGAAACTAGTTTTAATCAGTGTAATATTATAATATTAGATAAAAAGTTCAATTTCAATCTAAGAGCATACTGCTAGTATGTTATGTAAATTATTTAATTTTACTATATGTAGGCTATTGTCATTTTATGTAATAGTATACTATACAGCCCACCACTAGTTAAATACTTGTGCAAGAAAATGGTCTACTTAATTTGTTAAAGCTACTATCTCATCATTAATCAGAAATGAACCACTCATGCAGGAGGAGGTCAACATTTTAAAGTTTACTGTAGCACATCAAACCATTTTTATGTCCCGCCCCATCCAGGCTGTGATTTGTCAGTTGACGAAAAGTGAAATTGACGAGCACATCGATTTTATGAAAAGTTTCAACAAAAGGCACCTGAGGTGGCTGAATATCCAGCTCGCCAAACCCACAGCCTCCTTATCTTTGCCCTGCTGTCTTCATCTCGCCGCTCCAGCTGCTGACATCTCGGTCTTTGTTTTTGAAACGAGCTGCTCAAGCGGTTAACAACAACTAGAACCCCATCATAGTCAAGTAGAACTTCCTCTTAGGCCACTAGAAACTCCTCATAGATGAATAGATTGTAAAAGACCATTAGAACCTCCGCAATAACCAATATATACCACAGAGGTTCAACAGAACTTGCTCATAGATGACGGGAATCTAAAAGATCATTAGAACCTCTGAAAAGACAACTAGAACCCCATCATAGACAAGTAGAACTTCCTAAAATACCATTATAATATTGGTAAAAGATCACTAGTACCTCCTTATAGACAACTGGAACCTCGACAAGAAACTAGAACGTTGTCTTATATAACTAGAACCTTCTTAACAAAGACTAGAATGTCCTCAGTATCCAACAGAACCTTATCACTGACGAAAACTTGAACTTCCTCTTAGACCACTAGAACGTAAGACCACAAGAAACGCCTCATAGATGACAAGAACCTAAAGGATCATTATAACCTCTGCAAAGACAACTAGAACTCCGTTAAAAACAACTAGAACCCCATCATAGACAAGTAGAACTTCCTCTTAGGCCACTAGAAACTCCTCATAGATGAATAGATTGTAAAAGACCATTAGAACCTCCGCAATAACCAATATATACCACAGAGGTTCAACAGAACTTGCTCATAGATGACGGGAATCTAAAAGATCATTAGAACCTCTGAAAAGACAACTAGAACCCCATCATAGACAAGTAGAACTTCCTAAAATACCATTATAATATTGGTAAAAGATCACTAGTACCTCCTTATAGACAACTGGAACCTCGACAAGAAACTAGAACGTTGTCTTATATAACTAGAACCTTCTTAACAAAGACTAGAATGTCCTCAGTATCCAACAGAACCTTATCACTGACGAAAACTTGAACTTCCTCTTAGACCACTAGAACGTAAGACCACAAGAAACGCCTCATAGATGACAAGAACCTAAAGGATCATTATAACCTCTGCAAAGACAACTAGAACTCCGTTAAAAACAACTAGAACCCCATCATAGACAAGTAGAACTTCCACTTAGGCCACTAGAAACGCCTCATAGATGAATAGATTGTTAAAGACCATTAGAACCTCCGCAATAACCCATATGTACCACAGAGGTTCAATAGAACCTCCTCATAGATGACAAGAACCTAAAGAATCATTATAACCTCTGCAAAGACAACTAGAACTCCGTTAAAAACAACTAGAACCCCATCATAGACAAGTAGAACTTCCACTTAGGCCACTAGAAACGCCTCATAGATGAATAGATTGTTAAAGACCATTAGAACCTCCGCAATAACCCATATGTACCACAGAGGTTCAATAGAACCTCCTCATAGATGACAAGAACCTAAAGAATCATTATAACCTCTGCAAAGACAACTAGAACTCCGCTAAAAACAACTAGAACCCCATCATAGACAAGTAGAACTTCCTCTTAGGCCACTAGAAAGGCCTTTATAGATGAATAGATCGTAAACCTCCTCAGCCACTGTAGTAAATCTGACTAAATCAAAGATGGCTGGGGGTTGTAGCTCAGATGTTCTGCCATTAAATGGATGGTTAGTGGTTCTATCACAGACCCACAGAGTCTGAACCTATGACTTGTTCAGCCAATGACTGATTGGATAGATATTTATTAGAACTGCAGTCTTGTGTTAAAAGCTTTGTCCATCCGCCATGAGGTTCACATTTGTGGTTTTAAGTATAATCTGTTGAAGACACAGCTGTCTGTACTTACAGCCTCACAGAGCTTCAGGCATGACTGTTGACTCTAACAAACAAGTGGGACTGGAAACAGAACCTCTTAAATTCTGGTCAGAAACCAGCGATCGTGTCCTTCTGCTTCCTGTTTCTGCTGTCAGAGCTTCAAACAGCGACGGCAGAGTAAGACCGCATAGACCAGTCGGCCAACATGCCGCCTGCTGCAGCCAGCACATTCCTAACACATGACTCAACGGCAGCCCGAACATCCATCCACCACGCCCTCCAGCACAGAGGCCAGGGACACACTCAGGATGTCAGAAATCAACATGACAAATTGAGCGTGAATGTTAGATCCAAAATCGAATTTGGCTGGTGGAGCTGAATGAGATGAAGCAACAACCTCAACAGATGGATAAGTCAAAGAAAAGTGATTGGCAACTATTTCAATTGATTGAAGTCATTTTCAAGCAGAAAATGGAGTAATTTGCTGTTATTTTGCTGTTGGTTGGACAAAACAAGTTGTTTGAAGATTAAAATTGCTGGGACGAATGTTTTCTTACATTTTAGTAGTAAATATCGGGAGAAATAAAAGGCTACTATAAGCCCCTACAATCAGAGCTTTCTAAGAGGTTAGCTCAGCTTCTTTTGGTGCAGATGTAGATAAGGCCAAATTCAAGTCAACAAGAAGTTCATTGACGAGTGTTTGTGACTCCTCGTTTTGTGCCGCAAAAGTTAACAAAGGTTTTAGTTTCACCTGTGGCTGAAAAGTAAATAACTGCAGTGCTCTCGGTACTAACGCTGAATGAGCTGTTGATGTTTTAATACACCGTATAATGTGTGTGTTCGCAGTGAGTAACCCCATCCCGTCCAACCTGAAGTCGGAGGCGAAGAAAGCCGCCAAGATCCTGAGAGACTTCACTGAAATCTCCAACAGGAACGGACCGGACAAACTCATCCCCCGTAAAACTGCCCCGTCCTTCATTACTGTCTGTGTTTAGGGACTGAGGACAAAGAGGGAGAAAGTAGAGATGACATGTGCTTAATTAACTTATTTTATTTATGGACTGCTGCATGTCTACGAATGTACTTTACTGCAGTACAGTTTTGAGGAACTAATCAATTTCTCCTACTTAGTTCTACCTCACAACATCTCCGAGGGAAAGATTAGTACTTTTTACTGCACTTCATTTGTCTGACAGCTTCAGATTATCAATACAAACAATAAATTATGCTGCTACCCAGCAGTATATAAAGTAATTCAAATGAGCTCCACATTTACCAGCTGCATCAATAATTATAATCCAGTAATATAATATATGCCACTGTGCACATAATCTAAAACCTCTGCTGCACATATGTGCTGCGATACAGTTTTTGGCGTTTTCATCATGCATTCACAAAACTAGGCAGTTTAAAAAATAAATAAAAATAAAACAAACTGCTGTGTGTTGCAGCTCATGTGATAGCAAAGGCGGAGGGTCTGGCCATCATCTCCGTCATCAAGGCCGGCTTCATGATCACAGCCAGGGGAGGCAGCGGCATCGTCATCGCCAGGCTGGCCGACAGACGTAAGACTTCATAATGATAATTATGGGCTGTTGTGTTGCAATATAATTCAGTTACAATAAAACCAGTGTTCAATAAATGTTTCATTTAATTCATTTGAATCACCAATTTATTTTGTTGAGGAAAAGGGACTGGAAAAATATTGAGCCTAAGTCACTTGCTTGGGACCTTATTTCGGGAAAAAAAACGTACGGTAGTCAACGGCGAGAGAAAACTTATTTTTTGATCCTGTTTGAACTGAGCCCTGAATTACACACACGTTTGTCAATTTGTTAAAAGATAATTTTGTCCGTCAACAAACCGTTCAGTGAACTACATCTTTCATCTCACACAATATACGTCACCGACATGTTAGCACGGTAAAGCTACCTAACGTTCATTGCTTGGTTGCCGCTAGCAGGATAACTTAGCCGTGTTCCACGCAGAAATATATCTCACCTGATGCGTTTAATCCAACGACTCTCAGCCATTTATCACGTCATCCTCTCGTTGAAGTTCTTTGACGTTAGCTTCAGTAAAGTTCGCTTCAGTAACGTTAGCTTTGGTCATTGAGAGAAACATGCGCGACTTTTGGGTTTGTGGTCTTTGTAATTGTGTATTTTCACAGTCCTATACTAAACTACGACTTTCTTTAAATTTACCATCATGTGTAATTCAGAGCACAATTAAAAAAATTTGTTGTCTCTTGCCATTGACTACCGCACATATTTTCCCCCGAAGTAAGGTCCCATGGTGGTCCACCAGAAGGGGAGGGACTTAGGCTCTCTTTGTTATCATAATAGTTCTGAATGTGAAGTGATCCACTGTATGGCATCAAATGTTTGTTCTGACCATAAAGAAAAGTTTAAAACCACAGTTAACTTTCACTCAGGATCAAAAATCAGCCTTTAAACCTGAAAGAATTAATGATTTGACATTTATCCTGATAATTATGGACTGACATTTTCGGCCCTGTCGCCCAGCCGTACGTAAGACCCCACCTGTCCGTCCACGTGCGCCCTGTTCTATGTGTTCCTGTCAGCGGTCACTATCTGGCAGGGATTCTGAAGGTTCTTCCTTCATGTTTCTGAATCCTCACGAGGTCTACAGTGACCTTATTATTTTATTTTTGAGGATGTGTTGCATTGCTGTGGTAACAAACTCCCTCAGACCTCCCTACAGCGCGGGGAGCAGCGGCGTGCAGTCATCTGATGTAATTACTCGTCTGGCGGTGACAGATGTTGGAGTTTGTCATCGTGCCAAAGCCCGGCGAGGATCACACGTACCGGACACGCCGCCTCCTCTGCAGGCCTTTTTGTTGGTTTTCTGGTTTGTTTGATTTAAAACGGCAATAAAACAAGAACACTGAATTCTATTTTTAGTGAGCCAAAATATGTTTTTTACCATCCAGATCTTATCAGCATGACTAAACGCAGTTCTTATTTTTAATAGCACTTTTCACACTTCAGGGTCACAGAGTGCTTTTCACATGAATTATATTAAAGTTTATGTTTGTTTCAAAGAGGTCTAGGATGTCCTTATCTCATATCTACAAACTGTCCTGGGCAGATTGTGATAAAATGACTTCACTCTTGAGGGTTTTTCCTCACTGATGTGGACACTATTCGTACTTTTACAGAAGAGAAAGTAGAAAACGATAGAATGCATCTGAGCACAGAACTAGATGGAAAGGGTTGAGTCCCGCTGTAGTCTTCCTGCCATGTTCGGATCTGTGTGATATATACACCTGACCAAAGGACGAAAACAAAACTCTCTTCCTATACCTATATTTATTAACTAATATTTTTTATTTTACATGCACATAGAGGCCAAACAAGTTCCTGCATTATAGACATATCTACAATTACAAGTGCTGTGTAATTGGCTGCTAATCATGTTTAGTTTCTAAGAAAGAGACAACATCTCTACTACAAAAAGCTCTTCACAGCTTTATATCATACATGCACTGCACGTGGAAGTATTCCTGCAAGGCTGCATTCAACCCACCACGAGGATTAGGGCAGCCTGAGAGGCAAAACCCAGGGCACATAACTTAAATCACTGTATGTAATGCAGGGAGGCACTTGTGTCTATTTCTTATTAAAACAGAAGGAAATAAATACAACTGTGGCCTCCCTCTTTAAACCCTCGTCATTAATGCATCTCCACTCTGTGTGTTTGTGTTCAGGCTGGTCGGCACCGTCTGCCATCGGCATCGCAGGTCTGGGAGGAGGCTTTGAGATCGGGGTGGAGGTGAGTGATCACGTGTTAGTGACGAATGGTGAAAATCCTACCTTTTTGATATTTTAATGATATTCGAGGGGTTTCAGTGTGTGTGTGTGTGTGTGTGTGTGTGTGTGTATATATAGTAAAATGTCTGTATTTCTGGTGTCGAGCTGTTGAATTGTTACCGTATGTTTCTTTGAGGTGATGTTGAAACATGAGAAAATGACATTTGAAGAAAGAAAGAAAATACATAGAGCGGGGTGATTTGAGCCTGCGGGGAGGTTGAGACACCCCTTGTTTCTCGGCAACCAGAGATGAAATCGGTCATGTGACCACTCATTTTTTAATTCATCCATTTTACTCTCCCTGTGATGGAGAGAGGCCCATGGACTAAGTGATGAGCACATTTAAGATCAAAAAACTTTGGAGTCCTGACTGGTTTGAGAAAATCTTATGCATATATTTAGAGCTTTAGGAAGTTACAGTATGAGGCTATACTGTTAGCATGGCGTTACCCTTAAACAGCTGGATGACACATGGGGTAATCCAAAGCTACTGTGTTAAAGTTAGAGGTGTAAACACCAACACACCCCCAGAATCAGCAATAGGAAGGCTAGCTGCGTGGCTAACAGAGTAGCTAGCCGCAGCTGCTGTTAGCAGTAGTTAGCGGCTACAGGTAACATATAAACTCTGTAAATTACCAATAGTGGAGACAGAACTGCCGGAGGACATCAGAGGTAAAACCAGACAATATTTTCTCCTTGTACTCTGATCCAGTTCAGTATCCGTTGATGCCCATTCTCGCATAGCAGGCCTTGATTCAGCGCTGTGCAACTAGGCTGTGTTTTTTTTTACTTTAACACATGTAAACATTTTCTAGTGGAGACCCTAAATACAAGTATGTCCCTGACAATGAGTATTCTACGGCACCTTTAAGACAGCAGAGTATTTCTGACTGGAGACATGACAACAGTCTGAAGAGGTCAAAACTTTAGCAACACTATAAAGTATCAGAAACAGCTTTATTGCCAAGTAGTGTTTTACACATACAAGGAATTTGCTTTGGTGATAAGGTGCTACACGTGGACAAACATACAGATGACATAAAAAAGTGTAGAAATATATAAATATGGAATAAACAATGCAAGTTATAAAAGAATAATAAAGACAATAGAGAAAAATAATACAACTATTTGCAGAGAAAGAACAAAGTCGCTGATGTGTTGTGCAGACGTATTGCAACGGAAGAGAATACTGTGTACATAAATATATAAATTGACAATATAAAAATATAGAACAACAAAGATCAACAATTAACAACAAATATGTCCTTGTGAGACAACCAACACGCACTTGTCTCATAATAAAGTTGTTGTGGGAGACCCGTGTTCAAGACCACTAATGTGTCCTTGAGCAAGACACTCCAGAGGCGTGCAACCTCTGACACATGACAATTGTAAGTCGCTTTGGATAAACCCCTCAGCTAAATGACGGATTATGATTGTATACTACAAGTGTTGCTGTCAAACCTGATTGTCTTAGATTGTCCTGAACACACCAACACAGAGTTTTCGAAGCAGTGCCCGCGTAAAACGACCGCATGGCGAAACATTTTGAAATGGTTAAATCAATGTATGTGTAACTCCCTCAGGTATCCGACCTGGTTATTATCCTGAACCAGCGGAGGGCTGTGGACGCGTTCACAAAGGGCGGCAACCTGACGCTTGGCGGGAACTGCACCGTTGCCGTGGGACCCATGGGCAGGTGCGCACCTGAACTCTCACTCAGTCTGTCTGTCTCTTAATTGCCCTCTAATCATCACTTATGATGTAAATTATAGTTTATGTTTTAATGCTTTATTCTGCCTCGATGGTTCATGAGACGCCCGAAGCAGAACCAAAGAAACCACTGTGGCAGTTACAACATCAGATGTGATTTATGTGTGCGAGCTTAATTTTAGAATAGAGGTCGGTGTTGTTTCAGGGCAGTTTGACAGGTTTTGGCGGGCGCGTGTGTATTTGTTGGCAGGTGTTTGTGGGCGTAGCCAGGTATTTGACTTGCAGGTAAATGCTGCTATCAGAATAGCTGTTAACGAAGGGAGCTGCAGGCAGAAAGAAAATAAGGTGAGCTGTGACGGGGACACTAAATTGTCTAGACTTAAACCTGCCAGCTTCTCCAAAACAAGAGGTTCAATTTTTACAAGTGTTATTTGAGTAGATAAACATTGATCTTATATACAGACAGCAAACCCGGTATCATGTTTCAGCTTTTCAGAAATAACTTTTAAATATTCTAGATGAGAAAGTATTTATAAATAGAAAAACAGAGGACCTAGGATCCTGCCCTGTGGAACACCACAGAGCAGTGGAAGAGCATTGGTCAGAGCATTAGCTGTTTGTGAAGGCTACAAAGATTATACGACAGTGCTAAAAATTTAAAGAGCACGCCACTGATTTAGCATTTCAGACCCACAACATTGTCAGTCATGATGGACAGGTAAAGAAAAGAGAGAATCAAATTTGGTGCAGCAGAATCAGAGGTTTCATCTTTTTCCTTGTCAAAATGAGGCGCCTACATTACCCACAATGCAACTCGAGCACCCACACTAGGAGATGGAGAGCCTAAGTCCCTCCCCTTCCTGTAGACCATTGTGGGACCTTACTTTGGAAAAAATATGTACGGTAGTCAACAGCAAGAGATTTTTCGATCCCGTTTTAATTGTACCCTGAATTACACAAATGATGTTTGTCACTTTCAAAATACATTTAAAAGTCAAGAAAGTCACTGTTTGATGTAAAACTGTTGAGGTATCAGACTGTGAAAATACATAATTACAAAGACCACAAACCCAAAAGTCGCGTATGTGAAGTTGTAATTTTTTCTCTCAGTGACCGAAGCTAACGTTATTGAAGCTAACGTCAAAGAACGTACATGACAGGACGATGTGATAAAAGGACCAAGAGTCGTTGCATTAAACACATCAGGTGAGATATATATATATTTCTGCATGGAACATAGCTAAGTTATCTAGCTAGCAGCAACCAAGCAATGAACGTTAGCTAGCATTACTGCGTTAACATGTTGGCGACGTATATTGTGCGAGACGAGAGATGTAGTTCACTGAACGGTTTTCACACAAAATGACACGTAACTTTACTGTTTTAGGACAAACTGCTTTCTTGACGGACAAAACTATCTTTTAACAAATTGAGAAACATCATGTGTTTAATTCAGGGCTCAGTTCACACAACATTAAAAAATAAGTTGTCTCTCGCCGTTGACTACCGTACGTATTTTTCCCGAAATAAGGTTCCAAGGGCCAGAAGGGGAAGCGAGTGACTTAGGCTCTCTATTGGTGTGTGTTGTGCTAGTAGGCTAATGTAGCCAGTAGCTCACTTCTTTCTAACTCCACACTTCAAGGATTAATTGACTATGTCCGTGGATGCGTGGTAAGTACACACAAAATATACAATAGCCATAGAGCAGAACAGGTAGGGTAATCTTCATGGAAAACATGAAAACTTACTTTTGGCTTATCTGACTGTAACAAAATTAATTTAAACATAAATTAGTTGATTAAATCACATAAATAATGTGCAACTTCTTTCCCTGTATTTCATCAAGTTTAATTCTGAACGTTCAAACAAAATGTGTCTCCCAGACTTTTATCACCACAAAGCACTCCTGCACATACTGCCTCTATCTGCCTCTGTGATTCTGGGTGCTTCTGTAGAATAACAAGCGTTGGGATGTTTGATGTACGTTCAGCAGCGTGCATGTTTTCATGTCAGGTTCAGTTTCTGCTTATTTATCTGGGCTTTGTGCTTCTTGTTTTTTCTGGTTAATTCCAGTGCGACCACACCAGGGAAGGTTAGATATTTATAATGGGTTGCTTGTTGTGTGCGTAGTGTTTGTCTAGAAAGGATCGCTGTGATGTTACTCCACTGGTGCCACAGAGCTGATGGCCTCCTTTATCGTTCTGTCTCTCAGGAACGTGGAGGCTGACGTGGCCATTCGCAGCACGGCGGCGGTCTTCACCTACTGTAGATCCAGAGGTTTGTTTGCTGGTATTTCTCTGGAGGGATCTGGTCTGATCGAACGCAAAGAAACCAACCGCAAGTACGTACAAAACCTGTGTCTTAACGCCCACCTTCACTCACCGTCTCTTTGTTCAAAGCGTTGTTTGTGTGAACATGGCTCCATATGGCTGCAGGTTCTACTCCCAAGACATCCGTGCGTCGGCCATTTTGAACGGCGACGTGGAGCCGCCGCCAGAATGTTACGACCTCTACCACATCCTGGAAGAGTACACAGAGGCCTACACGACTGATTGGACCAACAAGAACATGCGCTCAAAGGTAAATCACACCATTTACACACGAACATTTACAGCTTAAACCAAACATTAGCTACTAGGGGTGTGAGGGCAGGTGGACCTCTCATTAAATGCTGACGTTAGTGTGGTGATATTCTGCCTTCCCTCTGGACCTGTCAGAGAACACAGATCTGTGGGAGAGATTCTGAACGTGCAGAACGTTTTGAACATGAGCAGAAAAGCTGCTGAAACACAGGAGCTGTTAATGTCCAGGAGTTTCTAGCTGAATTAAAGTGAATAATTTGTCATTGATGTGAAAAGGAACCACAGTCACATTAAAAGAGGTTACTTCTCCAAACAAAGACACAAAGAGGAGTGAAGACTGAGTCGCGACTCAGCAGGGACGATGTTTCAGGAGAAAAGAGGATCCGAAGGAGGAACAGATCTGAGAGCAGCACTGACTTGGACTCTGTTACAGCTGGGCTATAGATTTTGAATCGTCACCTGAATTATGTGTAAAGAAACTGGTGCAGAAAAATTCATCAGAATGCAGGAAATTAAGTGTTTACTGTCTATACATTTAAAATTTAAATTTCAACCGCTTTGTATTTGGATTTTCGTAACATTTAATCTGTTTTGGATGGATTTTTGTTTTGAGTCTGAGATTATTTTAGCCTGCAGTTTTTGATGGGTGTTTTTTTCCAAATCAAACAAATGTTGTCTGGTCATAACTGAATCAGGGCTCATTATTATTCTGCCTTCTGAAGGTTCTTTGCTAATTCAACATCTCTGCATACATTCAGCTACCGATATATATAATTAGAATATCTAATTGTTCAGGACCCCGTTCATCTTTTGCTACCTTTTTTTATAACGTGTACCTTTTATTTAAGTTTTAGCTACAGAGATCCTTCAGACTTCAAACGGGTCACCGGACACGGACCAACTTTCATTCAGCTTTTGAAGTCTTTCAGGGTTTTTTGGTGTTGCTTTTCTAGCGATGATGTGTTTCAGCTGTAGGACCGATCTTTTTCTCTCTCCAGTCTGTTCGTCCGTCCCGACCTCCACCTCCGCCTCTGCAGAAGCGTGCAAGCAGCTTCCAGCAGCCGGCCAGCAGCTTCCAGCAGCCGGCCAGCAGCTTCCAGCAGCCGGCCAGCAGCTCAGGTAACGCCTCGCCAAAACAGAGCTCTGATGTCCGAGCTAAACGGTGTGTAATGATCTGTGTGTGCGTGTGCAGGAAGAGGAAACGCCCTCTACCCGAGCATCTCCGTCTATAAATCTGAGACCTCCGGTGAGTTTTACCTTCCTCCATCCTCACGCTGGTTACAGCTGTGCTTGTACCTCCTTCTTTCTTTCCTTGTCTCCTGCTTTTCTTAACTAGTCAGGGCCTTCTTTCCTTTTTTACTTCCTTTCCTCTTTCTCTACCTCCTTCTTTCCTTTTTTACTTCCTTTCCTCTTTCTCTACCTCCTTCTTTCCTTTTTTACTTCCTTTCCTCTTTCTCTACCTCCTTCTTTCCTTTTTTACTTCCTTTCCTCTTTCTCTACCTCCTTCTTTCCTTTTTTACTTCCTCTCCTCCTTCTTTACCTCTGTCTTTCCTTTTTTACTTCCTTTCCTCTTTCTTTAACTCCGTCTTTCCTTTTTTACTTCCTTTCCTCTTTCTTTAACTCCGTCTTTCCTTTTTTACTTCCTTTCCTCTTTCTTTAACTCCGTCTTTCCTTTTTTACTTCCTTTCCTCTTTCTTTACCTCCGTCTTTACTTTTTAACTTCCTCTCCTCCTTCTTTACCTCCTTCTTTCCTGTTTTACTTCCTTTCCTCCTTCTTTACCTCCTTTCCTTTTTACCTCCGTTCCTTCACTGTCACCTCCTCACCTTTGTTCTTTCCTTCATTACTCCCTACATTCCTTCACTACCTTCTGTTTTCTTTCACAGTGCCTCCTTCTTTTGCCTTTACTTTGTCTCCTTTCCATTTTACCTCTTCCTGAATCTTTCCTGCCACTTTCTTTCCTTTCCTACTCCCTCCGTTCCTCCTGTCCTTCGTCCTTTCCTCTTGTCTGTCTTGGACATGT
This sequence comes from Micropterus salmoides, assembly GCF_014851395.1. Lineage (NCBI taxonomy): Eukaryota > Metazoa > Chordata > Actinopteri > Centrarchiformes > Centrarchidae > Micropterus > Micropterus salmoides. The sequence goes on from NW_024040040.1 coordinate 4,048,093, forward strand.
GGTGAGAGATCAGCAGCTCACAGTCTGTGAGAAGGTGGAAGTTGAGGTGTGTTTGTTCTCCTGTCTGTTATTAACTAGCGACCTTGATGAAGCTGCCAACATCAACACACACCGACTCATCAGTAACTGCTGTCAGCTGTGTGAGCTGCACATTAACAGCGTGGAAGCGTTCTGTTTTTATAGCCGGCCTTAAACACCTGCAGCGCTGCCAGCGTGTCTGTGCGGTCTGATCCTGCGGCGTCCTCTACTGGTCACAGCGTCGACCTGCAACTGCAGGAAGACGGCAGGCAAAGCTGCACCCAGTGTGTTTGTATATACAGGTCAAAGGTTTTACAGCAGCCCCGTTCTGTGTTGAAATCTAATCATTGATTAGATTGATGAATTGACCAGCAGTGTAAATAATTAGATGTATGAAGTAGGGAAAGAAAGAAAGAAGAGGAAACAACAAAAAGAGATTTCGTTTAAAAGCAGATAACGATTAATCAATTATAAAAATAGATTCATTATCTGTAATCAGTTCTTTGTTTAGACTTGTGTCTCTGCACTGATGTACTCTGTGCTCTCTGTTTCAGGTCAGTACGCCTCCAGAAGCTCTCAAAACTACGGTACGACCACACAAACTTGCATCAATACATGATCAATATTTCATCATGTGCCGTGGCTGAGAGCTCGCCATGCTGCAGCTCAACAAAACAAAAGCACACACCAGAGGTGGAGGAAGTATTCAGTAAAAATACTAGTACCACAAGTCCTGCATTGAAACTTCAGTAAAAGTATAATTTGGACAATGTACTTAAAGTATAAAAAGTATTCAGAGCCATTTAATGTTTTTACAGGAAAAACTGCTTATAAAAATATTAAATAAATAAATAAAAGTTCTGATTTTAAGATAAATTAAAACTAAATCTTTCTTTTCCAGCCAACCCTCCACGTGAAGGACCGTCAGTGGGCGGGGCCAGCGGGCAGCTGGTCTGCACGGCCACGCACCCGTTCACGGGGCAGCAGCCCGGCGATCTGAGCTTCGTCCCCGGGGACCGCATCACCGTCATCACCAGCACCGACTCCCAGTACGACTGGTGGGAGGGGCAACTGGACGACGGGCGGGTCGGGATCTTCCCCGCCAACTTCGTCACCTACTAAGTGCTGCGCCCCCCGGTGGTCTGAAGGAGGCGCTGCAGCCACGCCACTTAAGGCATTTTCCGGCTGTAATGATTAGTCGATGAACTGAAAGAAAATGAATCCGTAACGATTTTATGAGTTGATTCGTCGTCAAAGTTTTGCTGGTTTTAGGTTTTCAAATGTGGGAATTTGTCGCTTTTCTTGGTTTTAGGTGATAACACACAGTCGCCTTGTGCTCTGGGATACTCGGACGCACATTTCACTCTGTCTTCTAAAGTTTTAGAGGAAGCTAATCGATTAGTCCAGAAAATAAAGAGCAGATTAGTCGCTAATGAAAATAATCACTTTATTTTACAGGTTCTGTGATTTAATTTCCTAAAAGTTGGTTCACAGTTGCTCATTTAGTTAGTTTGTGTTATTGTGTGACTTTGGTGAAACTAATCGAGGCTGCTGGAGACCAGAGAGGTAAAAGTGGCGGCTCGGACGAGAGCGTTGTAATGGCTGTTTCTGGTGAAACAGAAAGGATCTCACTCTTTAGAAAAAGGTCTCTCCCTCTGTAGGCGTCCTGTCTGGACTGTTGTAGTAACAATCTGAGCCTGTCCGTAGGGAAAAACAAGCACTTTAGCGGACGTACTTTGACGTTTGCAGCCCTGTTTTGCTGCTCGACTGCCGCACAATCACAAACGGGGGGAAATAGGTGAAAGGTTGAGTAATACAGAAGTCACCATTTATACACTGGAGAGAATTTAAATTGAATTATGGAAGCAAAACTTTCAGGTAAAGATTTTGTTTGTTCATTGTGTGTTCCTGTCAGTATTTCACTGAGCTTCACTTCTGGGATCTGTTACTGGCTCCGCTTTCTCAGCAGTAAATGGGGCAAATTACTTGTGGACATTTGTGTGAGTTTATAGTTTGCAGATGACAGCAGGTGTTTTCTGTCAGTTTGATTCATATAATCATGTCGTGTTTGGGAAGTGTTTTTTACAAATTGTTTAGGGATCATAAATAAATCTTAGTTATAAAAACGTTGCTTGTATTTCTGCTCATTTTGGTAAAGAAAGTCCAAATATATGAAAACAAATCAGTGTAACGACACTTAAACCAAAGCAAACGCTTGATCAGTGTTTGTTTTAATAATAGCCAGTTTTGGTGTTTTTACGCTGCATTTTAAAGTTTCAAACTGACCTTGGAGCTCTAAAGAAAGGAATATCATTTATTTAGAAATAAACAGATAAAGAAGTAGTTTAAGATGCGTTCTGTTAAATCCAAACATTCTTTAATCTGTCCAAAAACTCCGGCGTCAATATTTAAATGGAATAGTTTGTCATTTTAAGGGCTGCACTTCCTTATTTGTCCTGCAGAGAGCGCTGCAACTGTACGGATAAAATCTGACTCCACACATCCCAAAAAACAGATGTTCACGTATGAATGTTTTACTCTAGTTTATTTTTAAATATGCAATATTTGTACACTGTTATTAATACTTTTACTTCTGAGTACTTTAAAGTACACAGTAATGATGTTTCATTTCTTAAAAAGACACAGAAACCCATTTACTACAAATTTAAACCGTACTACCTTAATGAAACACTGTTTTTAATAGCCACCCACCCTTTTCTTGCATCCAAAACTTTAAATTTCTGACCTGAGAAGTAACGACAGTCCCGTCTGCCTCAGCTGGACTTTGTGTTTGCTGCTAATCGGCTGCTGTTGCGTGTTATCAGCCTCACAGAGCTGTAACTTACGCTGGAGTATGTTTGTGGTAGTACTATGTATATGAATACTTCTTGGACTCTGACCAGCGGTGAGCAGGAGGAAAACTGTGTTTCAGTTAAGTTTATTTTCAGTGACAAAAACAACAACATGAGAATAAAAACAACACATTAAGAAACATTCGCCTTCTGAACTCAGAGATCGCTTCGTGCTCCCTCACTTTCTTTTTGTTTTGGTCTTTAATTTGAAATCAGAACTAAACAGAAGTGAAAGAAGTTCATTAAACTAACACTCTGTGTGTGTGTGTGTGTTCATATCAGTCCTGTGTGTGCGTCTTCTTTCTCTGCAGGGACCGTCTCCGTATTCTTGCTTTGGCTGCTCACCAGCTTCCTGAAAACACACGCCACATAAAACAACACGATCATTCACGTTGCAGTAGTAGCTGATCTTTAGTTGCTGATTTAAAAAAATAATCCTCCTGAATGTCTGACTTTCTGGTTCAAAGTCGCTGCAACGTGACTGAGAATAACTTGAACAGCTTGATCAGTGGCTTGAAAAACATCCTGGATAAAAGTAAAAAATGTTGTTAAAGGTCACGTTTAAAAAAGAAGAAACATAAGGGACAGAGTTGGTTGAGCACGTCAACGTTTTGGACCCTCGGGTCACATTGTTCTTCTGCAATATGCAAATGACAACACTGCTCCAGAGGACAGGCTCTGAAAGAAAACCAGAGGCCACTTGGAACCAGTTTTAGTTTTTTTCATTTTTAGGTTTTTGGTTCAAAAGACATTTGACAAAAACAAAACTCGATGATTTAATGTTTCTGAGAAAAGTCAACTCATTCCAGAATACTCCTCAAGTATAATTTGTGGTTTTAATCGCACTTAAGGGAGTTACTGCATTTTTAAGATTAAGAGATTGTGAAATTACTCAGAAAAGGCGGCTAAGATGGAACCGCGTTCTGCAACATCAAAGATGAAGACTGAAGAGCTCTGAGAAACCCGGTCACAAAATCCTGCTCGGGTCCAAACAAGAGTGGCTGAATCAGAAGAGATGCTTGCCAGATGTTTCTCGCCCTGAGGAGCGACTGAAAGGTGTAGAAGCCGAGGAGAGATTTCTGGCATAACTTCACCTCTGCCAGAGTGGAGGTCAAACGAAAAGAACGCGCAACACGTTCGGGCTCGTTGCCTTTATCGGGGTCATCGACTGGCGAAAGCTCTGCGCCTGGGCCTGGATTCAAGGATTCAACCTTTAGCTCACTCCTTGAATTTTTGAAGGTGTCCAAAGAAAATATTTAAAATTCCCCACTCAACTCAAATGTCCGTATCTGACACCTAAGTACAAATATCTTGATCTTTATTATGTGAATAAATGGTTTTAAAATCTAACGTTTAACATGTATTTTACTTTATTCACTTTGTCCATAGAATGGACGATGAACGCCACGATGAAGGTAAGAAACCCTTCCGCAAATTGTTTTTTTTCCACTTTCACATTTTCTTTCAAACTAATTTGGTGTCAGATGTCTGTGTGTTGTAGTTACGAGGCACAGCTGTTGAGCTCTGACGTTCAGGCGTAAAGGCAGGTGTTCGCAGGAGAGCGCATCTTTGTTGCTTTGATTTCGACGACATCAAGCTGGCTCTCTTACACAGTAGCCATGGTTCCATCTGACTGTCGAGTGAACTTTGAGCAAATTTGAAATGTCATAAAAAAAGAAAAACAAAATGCAAATTAGGCGCGTTTCCATCAGCAAATAAACTTGGCTACACAAAGCGCAGTTTTGTCAGAAGTTAGTATGGGTTGCAAAGCGGAAACAAAACAGTCACGTGGACCTGAGGACCATGGATGTGAGGAAAATGTGTTTCAACTGGGCAAGTTGCAACCAGCAATCTCACTGTGCGTTCTGGGTATTACCGGGAAGATGATCAATCGTGAGGTGAAGTCAGAACTTATTTTGCAAATCTGTTTCCACCTCCCATTTAGCTCATTACTTATTTTTTGAAAAAGGCAAAAACCAACTCAAGTATGCATAAAAACATTTTCGCAACACTGCCTTTTTTTTTTTTGGTAGTCTTTTGGCATGCAGAGAACACAGTGACCAGAAATGTTTTTCATATCAAAAGCAAATACGAAAGTGTTTCAGTGACAGTAGCTTTACGTTGATCGATGAACTGGTGCTGTGGAAATGTTCATTATGCTGAATTTATGTTACAGGAGCACTTTAGAGAACAGGGTGGCTTCTTACTGAAATATAATGAAATACACTTATAACAGGAAAGTAGTAACCAAAGCCATCTCTCATGTAGGTCTGTTGAGTTTTTTCTCACCGTGTCCTCCAGAGGGCACCCATGCTGGGTGGGCGGGGCCGAGGCTGGGCGTCACAGTGCTCCACCGAATCAGGAAGTGGGACGCCGCTGGTCTCCGGCAGCAGCAGGCACAGGCCGCAGCCTACAATTGGTCCACTGCTGTACACAACCATGGCAGCCAGTGAGATCGCTCCATTTGGATTGGGGGGGACGAGGGAGTTGACCAGACATCCGACCCGGAAACACAGGTTGACCAGGGACACGCAGCGCTGTCTGGATTAATACGCCATGGTTAATGTGGTATATACCGTGTCAGAGGTACCTGTATGTATGTATGTATGTATGTATGTATGTATGTATGTGTTAGTTTGTACCTGACTACCGTTGGGAACAGCTCGATGCTGTACAGTATGGAGATGAAGATGGCTGCCAGGATGCAGAGTTTTCCCAGCAAAGCCAGACTCATCACCAGCACAGGCTCAGCTGCACACACGATAAATAATAACTGATTACAGATCAATAACAGGGTCTTTTGTGAGACCTTAATATTACTATATATAGATTTATTTTAGTGGATTAATGTGCTAATGCTAATATTATAATTATGTTTACAAATGTTTTACTTATGAAAGTATCCGACTTTATGCTGATGATGCACCACTGAACACCCCTAAAACTTAGTTCTGCTGCTAATGTAGTTTAACTAATATTATTAGCATGCGAAAGAACCACTAGCTCGTGATTAACGTTATTAACATGCTAATATTATAAAACAGTTTAAAACCATTATCTTGTGGTTAACATTATTAGCATGCTAATGATAACTACTACTGGTAAACTAGCTGCTGCAAATCACACAGATATTTCACCGTTGTATCTGGACAGCAGTAACGACAGGAAGCAGGCCGCTCCACTCAGGAATAGAGCGAGCATGCTGATTGGCCGGCGCCCCAGGCGAATCAATGGGACGAGCAGGCACGGAGCCTCTGATAGGCCGGAGAAGAACTGGGCGGAGTAGACGCCAACGCCAAACGAGCCGATGTTCATACAGATGCCAAAGTACGTCAACGCTGACGCTGCACTGCAGGCCAGGAGGACAAACAGGTTATATGTCTCTTCTTATCATTACCAACACTTTATTTATGCATCTCGTGGTTTCTGACAAGTTTCCTAGAAAAAAGGTGAAGATGAACTTTAAGTTCTTAGAAATGTTCCTGGAAAGAAAAGGAAATTGATGGATACAACACACCTGTGTTTAAATGTTACTCCAGTCAATTACGTTGCTGTAAATAAATGAACAAACAAACAAAAATAAATAATTCAAATACAGAAATAAAATTTAAAATAATTTATTTTAAAATGCATTTTGGTAAAGACAAAGGCTATTTGTGTATTTTTACATTTATTTATTATTCTTTTATTTATGTATACATTTAGTAATTTATGTATACAATAATTTATTAATACATTTATTTATTAAATCATGCATACAGTATTTTATTTATGTATTTCTACTTTTTGCATTTATTTATTTATTTTTACATTTCTGCATTTATTTATTTATTTAGACCTAAATTTTTGTCCTTCAAATTGTTCTTAACTCAGAATATTGTTTCTGTTTCATGTCTTTAGAAGCAAATTTATGTTATTTCCAGGATATTTTATTGGGGAAAAAAAGGAAATTAAAATAGACTGTAAACGTCACATTTATGAAAAGTTTAATTTAAAAAAACAAGTTCTTTGTAAAAATTACCGTAAGGATCACACAAATGGTTTGCCCTTTATGTCTTATTTACTTTGCTATAGACTTGCGATACATTTCAACTCCAAATACTGAGGAGGGCCACCAGATGTGGCTGAAAAGCAAGAGACAAAAAGCAAGTCGACCTTTGTGTTTTTTTGTGTCAATTTGCAGAAATAATGTAACTCTGACAAATATTCACTGTGACTGATTACAATGAATCACCCACAGCTGATGATGTGTTGCAATAACACTTTTAACATTTCTACAGATGTGCCTGGACTCCTGGTTTTCATTTGGTTTCTCATGTTTTTGGCCAACAGGTTACACGAAACAGAGTTTTCACCTTATGACCTGAACTTTCACTGTTGAAAAGCTGCCATCATATTAAAATGTCTCAGGGCGGACGATGATTTAGGCTTTTTGTCTAAGAAGTTTTTCCAAGTTTGGCTTCTATTAGCATAAAGGATTCTTTTCTGTATTCAAAACTCTAAGCCAACATCTAAACTTTTCTGTATTCAAAACTCTAAGCCAACATCTAAACTTTTTAGAAACACATGTGCACAGTTACAAGTCGTAAATGTTGTGGGTGGGGATTACAGGATGGCGGCTGTTCTTTCAGTGTTTCTGATTGTTACGACACAACCTAAAAAAGGTTCAAAGATCTCCTGTTGATTTAACAGTGATACATTATGTGTGTGTTTTATAGTACTGTCACCTTTGAACCTCTAACTTAATCTACAATCTCCTTTTTCCCACCTGTTTTTTTTCTCTTCTATATTATTATCTTGAGTGTCAAGGAAGTTTATTTATACAACACAGAGTTGCACGAATGTGTGTTCATTGGTGCTGCACACACAGAACATAACAGATAATTGAACGTATATTAGAATAGGATAACATAAAATAAATGCAATATGTTATTTATACACATACTGCACTATTTGTCAATATGTTGTTTTGTTCATAGTGTGTATATTAGTGTTGTCTATTCTGTAGTTTGTGAGTCTGATTTTATTTTATTATTATTTTATTATTGTATAAGTAAGCACATCGTGAGCAATGTACAATCCTGAGTCAAATTCCTCGTGTGTGTACACATACCTGGCAATAAAACTGATTCTGATTCTGATTCTGATACAGTGTTTCCCACACGTTCATTGTTTTTCCTGCGGACAATGTCGGAGACCCAGCTTAGAAAAAGTTATTAGCCAGCATGCAAGGAGCCATGCTAATAAGGAGAGCTAGCTTAATGTTAGAATGCAGCTGGATTTTTGAGGTCAGCACGCTGTATACAGCTGGTAGTCAATGTCGCACGAGCTGACTTATACATTCACATACACACAGGAAAGAAACCAATATTTTCTTCACCATGGCTAAAAACAATTTGAGATTTAGAGAATAAAGAGATATTTTTAGAACAAAACAGAGGTCTTACATATTTTATAAGAAAAAGGACAAATGCTGTATGAGAATAAAGTCAAACTGTTATGAAAAGTGGTTTATAGTATTATGACAAATGATGGTATTTCTTGCAAGTATTATGAGTTTTTTTTACTGAAAATATTACTAAAGCTCTTTGTTTTCTCTATATATTAGAACTTTATTCTGAAAATCTTTTTTCAAACCCTGCAGGGAACACGTTTCTTATTTGTTTGTTTGTACCTCAGGTAACTCATGATGAACAGCCGCAGCAAGATCGTCGGGTGTTTGAGGTGGATGATGTCACTGGGGGCGTGGCTTCCCAGAGGCCCCTCCTTCGGGGCCTCAGTGGCTTTCTGTAGGTCGGACCAGGTACAGTCCAACAGCTACACACACAGAAACACACACACAAACTGTGAACTCCCTGACTAACTGACAGGATGTTAACATTACTAGAGAAAGATGATCAGTGACTTTTATTTGCCTTTGGTGAGTATTGCAGTATGTTGGGTTTAATGGCTCAGAGGAGACATCAAGTGTTTGTGTTTGTTTACCAGGTCCAGACACTCTTTGTCTGCCGGGCTGTTGCTGCTGTAACGGTCCAGAACGTCTGTCCTCCTTTTTAACGACAGCCAGCGAGGAGACTCTGGGATTGAGCTTGAAAGACAGAAAAACACCTCCAAGCTGGTATCTAGCTCCCATTTTTTTATTCAAAAACTAAGCAAGACAGGAGGGTGCACCTACAAGTAGAGCGGCAGGCAGATGAGCTGAGGCAGCGACAGCGCCAGGTGCAGTTGTATCCAGGTGGGGCTGAGCCAGGCCAGCGGCGCAACACCCATCGTCCCCAGACTGAAGCAGAACGGCAGGAAGGCCGGCGGCCAGAGCCGAGCAGCAGGGAGGGTCCACTCCACAGCTGCACCTCAAACACAAACACCTTTAAACATTGCGTTTTCAGCGTTAAAGCCAAAGCTGACGTGTCTTTAAAGGAACTCATGACAACATCTCGCTTGTTGTTGTAAGGAGGCCTTTAAAGGGGATCTATTACACTAATGTCCAGCTCTGTATTTGTATACTGGGACTCCACTAGTGCAGCTTTGCATGAGTTCAAAAAAAGCCTTGTTTATCTTTTACTGGCCCCTCAGTTCATCATCTGTCTGGAACAAGCCCCTCCCCCAAACGCCCACTTTCTTCTGATTGGCCACCTTCCAGGAAGTCTGCTAAGGGGCTTGTGAGCCGCGCCGCCTCATTATCCCACTGGTGTGCTCGACGGCATAGGACAGCTTTAACTTATGTTGGAAAATAGCAATAGTGCGCGGAATGTAATTAATTTAATGTTTAACAGGCCACAACATATTATTATAATTCAATTTAATTTATAAAACACTGACATTAATGCACCAGAGTTAGCCAAAAGAGTTTTTCATCCATAGTCCCTGGACAGTTGTTAGATAGTCAACCTAAAGGAGACAAGAAGTAGGTTGGAAAAACGGAGTATTTCTGGGGGCCAGTGTAGGTACCATCCACTCAGGGCCTCACTGATCACTGTACAAAAACACAACTTTTATATTATTAACAGATTCTGTTGAAACTGGATCATAATTTCTAGAGTTTCTAGGTGGACAAGTAACCTCTAACTGCTGCTAACTGTAAAGCTAGCAACTGTTAGTCGTGCTGCTAGTGGCCCTATTAGCTTAGCCAAAGTGCTTATAGGCAAATTCTGCCACTCGGCAGCCATCTTGGCAGCTATTTCGTCCTAACTAGACCAGGCTCCTCTCTGAATGAATGGACAGAGAGCCAGATCTGCACTTTCACTGGTCAACGGGACATAAAAACTACATGAACAGAATCAGCATTAAAATCTGATAAAAATCGCTGAAAAAGTTTCACGACTTTGCCCCAAAATAAGGTTTAGAAAGTGTTTTTCCGGACCGCTTATACTTCTGCTGCGCATCCACAGTAGGCCCCTTATGTCAGTGGAACCACACGATTGGCTGAAATATGTTTCCTGCTTCGGCTGTTAAAAGAAGACGATTGGCTTTCTAGCGGGAGGGGCGGGACAATTGCCATCTTTGGTGTTACCGGCTTTCCCTATAGATCTGTATTGAGGATTCTTAAAGTGACATGTCTCCTCTATACAACGTCTCTGACTCCACCTGGGCTGAGAGCTCGAGCTCAGGGTGAGTGTTTACACGGCTAGCAGGAGCTTGGGACCGCTGGGAGGAGGTTTTCAGGCCTCTAGCCACATGGCTAACTCAGCTAACTAACGAGCAGTAGTTAACGGTTACTTTAGCAACCGGTGAAGCCGTCTGTCCACCAAGAAACTAACTTTCCTTCACAATTGTGACGAGATCTTGTGATACTAAAACGTGACAATATTTCTCTTCGAGGTGAAAAGCTGTCGCATAATATCAGCATGACAGGGAGGACTTTTTCACACATTTACCTCCTTGTTAGAAACTTTGGGCACGTTTAATATGAGCATCTGACACTGTAACACTGTATGTGACAGAAAATGAGGGAAAGCATCAGAGGTTACCTTTAACGGCACCCAGATTCTTTAAATTTCCTCCTATAACCAGATCTGGATGAAAGATCACAGTGATTTTCTAATTATTGTAACTAGTTTTAAAACGTGAGCTGTTTTAATTCTTCAGAGTAAGATATCCCAACAACTACCATGACATTTGCTGACCACTTACAGTTAAAGGTCTTAAATGTTGGACCTGATCTGAAATGTAAATGTCCTCTGATTAAAGCTGAGAATATTACAACCTGATCCAGGATGCAGTGGACCTGAACAGACCCCGACAGAGAAAGAACAGCAGGTTAATGAGAAGAAGAGCAGACGTTTCTCTGTCAGCAAAAACACGTTTTCCTCCTGTGATCACATGTAATCATAAAGAGACAGTCCACCTGGATCCACTTAAAAACACAGACACTGAGACCTGCAGAAATACCACAGGACCCCACCAGACCTGATTCGCCTCCTCAGCTACCTGTTCGTAAAGTCTGAAGTAATATATGTTTGTAGTGTTTGTTTTGTTTTGGTGACGCCTTGGGACCCAATGGGATTTGGACCCAGCCCGACTGGGGTCCCGGCTCAGGTTGTGAGCATTTGTACTTGTGTGTTGGTGTTTGCGTCGCCTACACGCTTGTTGGCGGAGGGGTTTCTGTGTTCCACTGTGTTCTGCTACAAACCATGGCGTCTGAAAGTGAGCGGATCATGTTGGAGTTGGAGCTGATCGATGTTGAACAGCAGTAACTTAAGTGAAATTAGCCGGAAATGAAACAATACCAAGCCGACCAATCACAGTTCTTGCAGTCCGTGTCGCCGCAACGTGTAGTTACATTTTTGGGGAGGTGCATGTCTGGCGTAGGTTTGATGCAGATGGTGTTTGGATACCTGTGAAGACCTCTTTTCACCACATTCCTGCTCCCCAGAGGATGAAGCCTTTAGATTTTAATGACCACCCCCCCGGTACCGGTACAGGTCTGAAATGATCATCATCATCCTTTCCTGAAAGGCTGTGGGCCGTGATGAACCTGCCGCCCCCAAAGAGCCTCCAGTCTCTCCACAAATGTCTCCTCCAACCACAGCTCTGCAGTGGTCAGAGGTCAGAAAGCAGCTGGAAGCTGTCCGGCTTCATCAGCGCTCAGCCCGGTCAGCATTAATTTATCTGGGACACGTGCTCTTTATCAGCCTCGTGTCCCACCGCGGTCCAATAAAGCTCACAGGACAACCGGTCAACCGCAACTCGCTGAGGCCAGTTTGGTAACGAGGAAGGAAGGAGGAAGAGGAGAGTTACCCAGACTGAAGGAGCAGATGTTGATGCAGCAGCAGCAGACGCCCGTCAGGCAGCGGACAGCGAGGAAGACGAGCGCCTGAGGAAGGACGGCGGGCACGAGGCCACACACAGCTTGCATGCACACGCACACCAGCAGCACCGGGCGCTTCCCGTACCTGCAACAGACAGACCAGCAGGGCAGCGGTGAGGCGGCACGTCAGAGGAGCTACAGAGACAGATCACTGTGTTTGTGTTTACCGGTCGGATATGGCTCCTCCGAACAGAGATCCCAGCAGCAGGCCGACCATGAAGAGAGTCTGACCGTAGGACAGCCAGTCTGTCCAACCACACACTGACTGACGCACACACACACACACACACAAATAAATCACTGGAGACAGATGTGTTGAAAATGTACATGTCCAAGGAGCCCCTCAGCAAAAATGTGGCCCCCTGACCTCCCACCCTCTGCGGTATGTAATAATGGCGTGGTGATGATGTGGTGAGAGAGACCCGGGTTCAATCCCCCGCTGTGACACGTCCACCAACCCCTAGTCGCTCCAGAGCCGTGTGACCTCTGACACATATAACAGTTGGAAGTCGCTTTGGATAAAAGCGTAAATGAATAAATGTTATTTATCAGGATTAATGTCAAATCTAAAGGCTGATTTTTGCTCCTGAGTGAAAGTCCTTATTGTTTTTATTGCCCAGCCCTAACCTGACCCCAGGGTGTCTGTGTGTAAAATACTTTGTGGTCATTTAATTAAACTCAACTTTATGTGACTGACATGATTAAGGTCTTAGAAACAGATTATGACACAGGGGTGTCATAACAAGTGCAGAACCTCCTAAATTTATAGTTAACCTTTGTGGTGCAAATGTGTAACACGTGCAATCAAATGACCAAAATCACCCAAATACACACCAGTTCCTTCTTGAGCCCTGCAGTTACCTGGCCTATAGTCCACCCACTCCTCACCTGTAACTAATGCCCTCATCAGCCTCGCCATATTTACCTGTGCTAACCTCAACGGCCACCATCTGGGCTACGTAGCGGAAGGGGAGGAACCACCAACCTCTTCTCAAACTTGTGAATTTAATTTAATTGAAGTTAAATGAGCAAACAAGAGATATTTTGGAAGGTGACAGTGACTGTCAAATGATGGAGATAATGTTGAGGGTTTCCAATCGCCATAAAGAAGAGGAAGCATATGATGCGGTTTTCTTTTTTTGATTTGAGACAACACTACCCTGTTGAAATTCACACACTACGCAAGTAAGTACATAGTGTGCACAGTGTACTACATGTTAGTGGACAGGACGTCTCATCCTGTTTGCCATGGTGCTTGTTGCTTGGTGGGTTTTGCATTACCTTACCTGGACTTATATCTGCCCGTTTGTTGCCTGTGTTTCAGCTAATTTATGGACAATAAAACCTTGAACTTTACTTACTTTACCGTGACACATTTTGTCATGACGAGACGTTGTGGTTTTTAGCTTTTAAGCTATTTGTTGACCAAAAACCAGTGAGCGTAGTGACGGCACAAATCATCTGCAGGAGATGATTTTCCATATTGATAAATTGCACATTTCTTGATTAATCAACTTATTGTTCTGGAATGTCCGAAAATATTTTATTATTTTCATGACAGTCTCAAAAAACCTCAAAGATATTCAGTTTGCACAATCAAACAGAAAAGAAGCACATTTTCTGGCATTAGATTTGAAAAATTATGGAAATGTTATATTATATGATATTAAAATATTGAATGGTTGCAGATTAATTTTATTCCAATCGACTAATTATTTCAGCTGTAAACTCTCCTGTCAATCTGCCCAGCTGACTACAGGATGAATTGGTGACTAACTTGTTGAACCTGTTCTCACTCCCAAGTCGTCCCATATGGACGCATGGTCAAGACCCGTTTGGCATCCGTTTGTAACGCCCTGGGGAGCCTTTTAGGGTCATAGTTCAACGCAGTGGGGGAAGCGCTGGGTATAGATATAATATTTAACAGAAAAGACAGAGTAGGAGGTGGTTGGGTGGACGGAGGGCCAGAAACCGGACGTTCCGGAAAATATGCAAATGTTTGCTAGATTTACTTCACCAGTAAAAAACAAACAAAGTGCAAGTCTATTGAGTGGCCGGTACACTTTGAGCAATCGCTAGCTATTCGGGTGGTGGACCAAAAGTTTTGCACCCTGACTCCGTGTAAGATGGCTAACAAAATAGTTTTGATATTATTATATTATATAATAATCTTTATAATAAACATTAACAGCTTCGTGCCGCGCATTAACGTTGTAGGTTACTCTGTAGAGTTGTTGTGTTTTTGACACCGAATATATGTTGACATCGCTGTTTTAAAGTATCTTACGGAGCTAAACTAAATTTAAAGCTTATAAAACATTAATAAATCGTTAAATATCACAGGAACATCGTGGAAAAGCTCTTGAAAGTTATCATCACTCACATCTTGGTTCCCGCTCAGTGCCGTCCAATCGGCTTCGCGCTCCGAACTTTCCCCGGACCGTGATTGGCTGCTCTCCGGCGTTCCGTGCAGCGGCGGGTCCGAGCCGTTGGTGCCGTTGCCGTGGTGACAAACGGTCGCGACGACGGCGGCCGTGAAAATGTCGAGGAAGAAGAGGAAGGCGTTGAAGAAGAAGACGAGAGAGAGGCGCCAGTAGACGGACAGCTGCAGCGGAGACATGGCCGCTCTCAGGTCCTGCCAACCTCCTGCTGTTGTTGTGGTAGGACAACAAAAAGTTTGAAATGGACACAAAGCGGAAAAGTTCATGAGCTCTCCATTTTGTTTGGTGTCTCTGCCTCAGAGGTCCCTTCAGGTCTGTCCGGCTGAACAGCTGCTCCTGTCAGGAGAGTTGTTGACCTGCCAGACGGACGGACAGCCGAGGCTTCAACTTCCTCCCCGCCTCCTTTCCCTTATAAGCAGAGTGCTGTCAGGGGGGCTCACAACCTCCCCAACCTGTCCTGCCTGCTCTGCAGAGCTCTTCTGTCCTTTAACTCCTGTGGATCATGGCGACCGAGAGGGGAACTAAACAAAGTTTGTGCTCTTTCAGTGCAGGATCTTTTGCAGGATGCATGTTTGTAAAAGTGAATTATGCAAGAATCACTAGTCTTATTTTACGCATGATCCATGATGATATTACAGAAACATATTAGTGTGTGACTAAAATAGAGCCCCCCCCAGGGTCCTCTGTGGTTTGTACCCTGCGTATAAGGAGAAGAAGAAGTGGAGTATTTTCAGAGCAGTGATGCAGGGACACCTCCTGGTCCTCTCATGTATTACACCTTCATTTATTATGCTGCTGCTACTTCACTGGGTGGGAAACAGAGAAGAGGCAGTAGGAAAAAGGAAGGAGGCAGGGGAGGATGAGGAAAGGAAATGAGGAGGATAATGGGAATACAGCCGGCAGAGGAGGAAGGGTGTTAGGAAAGGAAAGAAGAGGGAATGATAAGGAAAGGAGAAGAGGGAAGGAAATAAGGTAGGACAGTAGGAAACAAGGTGGCAGGGAAGGAAACTGGGTGTTAGGGAAGGAAAGAAGAGGGTAGGTTACATAAGAAAAGGAAAAGAAGAGGGACAGTAGGAAACAAGGTGGCAGGGAAGGAAACTGGGTGTTAGGGAAGGAAAGAAGACGGTGGGTTACATAAGAAAAGGAAAAGAAGAGGGACAGTAGGAACCAAGGTGGCAGGGAAGGAAACTGGGTGTTAGGGAAGGAAAGAAGAGGGTAGGTTACATAAGAAAAGGAAAAGAAGAGGGACAGTAAACAAGGTGGCAGGGAAGGAAACTGGGTGTTAGGGAAGGAAAGAAGAGGGTAGGTTACATAAGAAAAGGAAAAGAAGAAGGACAGTAAACAAGGTGGCAGGGAAGGAAACTGGGTGTTAGGGAAGGAAGAAGAGGGTAGGTTACATAAGAAAAGGAAAAGAAGAAGGACAGTAAACAAGGTGGCAGGGAAGGAAACTGGGTGTTAGGGAAGGAAAGAAGAGGGTAGGTTACATAAGAAAAGGAAAAGAAGAGGGACAGTAGGAAACAAGGTGGCAGGGAAGGAAACGGGGTGTTAGGGAAGGAAAGAAGAGGGTAGGTTACATAAGAAAAGCAAAAGAAGAGGGACAGTAGGAAACAAGGTGGCAGAGAAGGAAACTGGGTGTTAGGGAAGGAAAGAAGAGGGTAGGTTACATAAGAAAAGGAAAAGAAGAGGGACAGTAGGAAACAAGGTGGCAGAAGGAAACTGGGTGTTAGGGAAGGAAAGAAGAGGGTAGGTTACATAAGAAAAGGAAAAGAAGAGGGACAGTAGGAAACAAGGTGGCAGAGAAGGAAACTGGGTGTTAGGGAAGGAAAGAAGAGGGTAGGTTACATAAGAAAAGCAAAAGAAGAGGGACAGTAGGAAACAAGGTGGCAGAGAAGGAAACTGGGTGTTAGGGAAGGAAAGAAGAGGGTAGGTTACATAAGAAAAGGAAAAGAAGAGGGTCAGTAAACAAGGTGGCAGAGAAGGAAACTGGGTGTTAGGGAAGGAAAGAAGAGGGTAGGTTACATAAGAAAAGGAAAAGAAGAGGGACAGTAGGAAACAAGGTGGCAGGGAAGGAAACTGGGTGTTAGGGAAGGAAAGAAGAGGGTAGGTTACATAAGAAAAGCAAAAGAAGAGGGACAGTAGGAAACAAGGTGGCAGGGAAGGAAAGTGGGTGTTAGGGAAGGAAAGAAGAGGGTAGGTTACATAAGAAAAGCAAAAGAAGAGGGACAGTAGGAAACAAGGTGGCAGGGAAGGAAACTGGGTGTTAGGGAAGGAAAGAAGAGGGTAGGTTACATAAGGAAAGCAAAAGAAGAGGGACAGTAGGAAACAAGGTGGCAGGGAAGGAAAGTTGGTGCTAGGCTGTGGCGGATTTGGTGGGGAGCCAACAGGGGCCAGCGCCCCTGTAACACAGACCTTGGACCCCCCTCTGACTGAAAAGTCTACAGTAATAATAGTAATATATCTTACTTGCGACGATATGCCGCTCATGTGAAAAAGGCGAAACAAATGTGTCTCAACTAGTCGGATCCTTTAGGACGTTACGCCGCCACTGTCCGGTGTCGCGCCAAGCTAGTTATCATCAATAGAAAGTGCCCCCCCTGCCGCCGGAGCGCACCTGCATTCAACGGACTTTTGTCTTCACGAAAGTAAATGGAAAATATAACATGTGGATTGTTTCATCTATCGTTTTAGTTTGGGTTTATCAGCGAGGTTTTTGCAGAGCGAGCCAGCACACGGACTATAAGAACGCTTTTATATGCTAACGTTACGTGTTGTTGAACTTAGTAGTTAGTAGTAGAACATAGTTTCCCTCGTAAAGCAAACTGATATTTCGCGATAGTCTGACGATGTTATAACTGACCACGGAGTCGATCACTTAGTCATCAAAGTTACTGATTGTAAGCTGGATCCAGACACACTGGCCCAATCCCAATGTCCCCCTACGCCCTAAACCCTGAACCCTCACAGACTTTACTGACGTCACCTGGTAAGTGACTGAGCGCGAGAGGCTGCGAGGGCTCAAAATGCTGTAAAAGAAGAAGTACGAAAGGTAAGACTGAGGAAGAAAGAGAACAGGAGGGAAGGAAGCAGGAAGTTAGACGAGGAGGTAGAGAAGGATTTAACCAACACCAGCAGGTTACAGATTAAAAGCGAGTTTATTGGATGTAATCCAGTACATATTATTGTTATTGTGGTTTTTCACTACTGCAGAAAAACATAGTAGAAGTAAAAGAATTTAAAGTTCATCAGACACATTAAATGTCGTGTATTAAAAACGTACAGACACAATAAACTAAAAATACAACACATATCAGAGTCTGTGTTAATAAGACCAAAAACAATCCCTTTAAAAAGTTATTTTCTTCATAGATTAAATGAGGATTCTTTAGCTTTTATTACTGTTTTAACATTTAGTTCACAGCCATCGATGTATTATTACAAAAATCCATCCTTTAGTAATAACATCCCTACGTAAGTCCCACACTTTAAATACTTCATCCATCCTTCCGTCTTCATGCTCCTGGTGCACAGCCTGGATGATCACCAGGCCCAGGGGCCAAACAGGACAGGCGGCCCCAAGGTAATATGGGTCAAAGCTCAGAATCTATCCCATCATGCTCTGCTGCCGGTTTATCTGTGGACTTCCGTCAGCACGGTGGACATGGCTGAGAGCGGTGTGGAGTAAGCGCAGGCCATGGTCTGTAGACCGGCCAGCAGGCAGCGCCAGCTGAAGCCCAGCGCCTTCCTGACGTTCTGACAGACACAGCAGAGGGCAAAAAAACAACAAGTTAAAGGTTCGGCTCCTTTACCCGCCACAGAGCAAATGGTTCCTGAGAAACCTGGTCTGCCTCCAGGTGAGTCGGCCTTTGTTTCAGCTTTAGAGTGACTGTTGTCGTCCTCAAGCTACATAAATGTTTGTCTAAGCAGCCAGCTGGCCGGCAGCAACAGGTAACTGTGCGCACCTGTCAGAGCGGGAAACCAAACTCTCCAATCTCCAAACACACGCTTCATACCTCAATGAAATTTTGGGTTTTTATTTTTTGCTGGGGATTATTGTTGTTGTTGTCCGTCTTGGTTTAATTACATCATTCTAACTTGCAGAAAACAGAAGTAAGATTCAAATAGTGAGTAATCACTGAAAAAGGTTCAGAATGAAGCCTAATTAAAACGATGAATGAAATAACCTGCTAGAAATACGAAGACGTTATACGCCGCTATCCCGCCCGGGGACGGGGACGGTGTGGTCTGAGGGACAGTCTCTGGTTCAGCCCAAGTATTTATAGTATTCATTAGAAATGAACAATCAAAGATGAAGCAGTGAAGGTGAAAAAAATCACCTTTTCTTTCGGCTACTAAATGCAATTTTCCAGAGCTAGTGCATGAAAATACAGCAATTACTAATTCTACTATTATTTTTGGTTTCATATGTGTAATTTCAACACGTTCTCATCCCAACTCGTCACGTATGGACGCTTAGTCGACACCCCCGTCACTTTAACGCTCTGGGTACCTGCGAGCTCCGAGGTCAGTTAGGAAGAATAAAAAAACCAACGTCTGCTTAGACTTTCAAAATAAACACCAAAGTCCGGTGTCTGACCCAGCTGTCCTCCTTACCCTGACATGTCAGTTATTTAAAATAGGCCTATTTTTAGCTTAAGGGCGCCATGTGCGTTGGTTTGACGGCCTGTGAATGGGCTGTTGGTTTGCTGGATTGACAGAAACGTCTACAAATGCAGCGTCACGTCTGAATTGCGTCTCCTCCACGTCTGGAAGCAAACCTGCGTCTTTGCTGCGTCACAAGTTTCAGGTAGAAAGTTTTCAACCTCTTCTTTATCTGTGTTGACCGCGTCAGGCTGATCCAGTGTGCCGGGGTCAAAGGTCACGCTCACACTGCTGAGTCAATGTTTAACAGCCTCAGGGATTCAAACCTGTGACTTCACCTGCAGCAAACAGGATGTTAAAATCCTCTCTGTCCAACCTGCCTAACAGTTAGTTTGGTTCATGTATCGATGAGTCGATTAGCTGAACTTATAACGCATGAAACAGAAACACAATGTGTCCCTCACACCTCCTCGGGTCTAAGGTCATCCTTACCTTCCTGTACTTCTTGTACTTCTTCTTCTTCTTCCTCTTCTTCTCCTCCTTCCTCTTCCTCCTCTCCTCTGGCGTCTCCTCCTCCTCCTCCTCCTCCTCTTCTTCGATCAGAGGTTCGTATTTATCCGGCAGGACGGAGAAAAACACTTCTTTGGATGTTTTCTGTTGCTTCTTCCCCGGCGAAGCAGCCGAGTCCTCCTCCTTTTCCTGCGCTCCCATCCCTCCTTCCTCCCTGTCTGTCGGGCTGACTTTCTTGTTTTCTCCTCTCGCCTCCTTGTTTTCAGGCAGGAGG
This sequence comes from Micropterus salmoides, assembly GCF_014851395.1. Taxonomy (NCBI): domain Eukaryota; kingdom Metazoa; phylum Chordata; class Actinopteri; order Centrarchiformes; family Centrarchidae; genus Micropterus; species Micropterus salmoides. Next base: position 4,068,094 of record NW_024040040.1, read on the forward strand.
ACCTTTGGAGTGAGGAGGAGTCAAACTTTATTAGTAGCCTGAAGCTCATTGCAGACACAGGAAACTCTGAGCTTTGACATAAAACACACTAAAAGCAGGATTAGAAGAAGAATGTGGAGCTTTGGGTTTAGTTTCTTTTGTTGCCTGCTTGAAGTTGAAAACAGTTTTTAAAAGTTTTACTCACCTCGACAGCAGACGTTTGTGCCGAACCTTTGAGTTTAGAATAAACACTGAGACGCTGAGTCAACATCAAAAACTAGAAAAACATGTCGTGTAGAAAAAAAGACATTATTCAAAACTGTCAACAACTGAAAACGTTTGACTCCTTTTATTTTAAGTTAAGTAATTAAGTCTTGAATGGGAGTGAGCCCCATGATGCGATTTAAGGAAACAGTTAGCCTGGCTCTGGCTCTGGCTTGTTTGTTTAATCTCCAAGCAAACAGAAACGTAGCAAGAGTCTACACCAGTTCTGTGAGGCTGCACTGTATGCTAAAAACAACCATTTTCATCAGAAATAGGTTGCCAGGTTGGGTACAACACGGTACCAAAGAGACAAAAACCAAACCCTGTGCTCACCGAACGAATCTGGCTCCAGCAATACAGCTGGAGAAGCTGCACATGAGCACTGGGCGGGTGGCTGCGCTGTGAAACGGGCGCAATCCCACCAAACTTCATTAACTTTTATTCACATTTTAGGTAAATCTTGTTTTATACTACCAGGATTCAGTTTGTAAAAGCAGATAAAGGTAAAATATCAAGTAGGGCTGGGCGATACGGCCACAAAATGTCAAATCAATTGATATCAATAATTTTCAGGATAAATGTCAAATCATTATTTATTTCAGGCTGATTTTTGCTCCTGAGTAAAAGTTGAAGAAACCAGACGGATAGTTACTGATTTGTTTGTGATTCAAATGAATTAATTCAAACATTTATTGAACATTTGTTATTGAGGATAATTAGATCGCAGTAATTGCCCAGCCCTGTCCTCTGTGGCCAAAAGTATTAGGACACCCCTGTTCTGGTCTGGATGGGGCTTTTTAGGGTTTAGTCTTGTCACTTCCAGTATTGGGAACTCATAATGCTTCAGCGTAACAATTTTCTTCCAAAGGTTTGTGTTCCCTGTTTCAGCATGATAAAGCTTGAGTGCACAAAGCCGGCTCTATAAAGAAATAGTTTTCCCAATTTTGTGTCGAAGAACTTGACCTCAACCCCGTCCAACACATTTGAGATGAACTGGAACGCCATCCGTTTTGGACTTGACTAACTCAGGGAGTAAATCCCTGCAGCAGGTTCAACATCTGCTGGAAACACGGAAACCAGAAAGATCACATGTTCAGATGTCCGCATACTTATGGCCATGTGGGGTAAGTCATTTGAGAAAATTAAAAAACCACACACTAATTTCCGTGAAGTGATGACAGTGACTGTGAACGAGAAGAGCTGCAGACAGACACAAAGCCCGAGGCGTCTCATGTTTGCTTTTCTTTTTTCTGTTATTTCTTCTCAAGGTAGTAATAAGTGAAGCTCTGGCCGGCTTTGAGACTCGGAGGCAGAAGAGAAAGAAACAAGGACAGAGAGGATTAAGGAATAAAAACAATATCTCAGCATACCTGAGCTGCTCGCTCACAAACAACACATCAAATATATAATGCTTTGCAACAGGAAACGTGAATTGTTTCCTGTGCAACAAGCACTTAACACTTGTTAAGTGATCATAGTAAAAAAGACAAACATTACACATTTCGGCGGCTCTGATCGGACATTCAACCAGATGCAGAGGAAGGAAACAGTACGATTTACAGGATGGAGACAAATGTTTTTTTCCTTTATTGTTCAACTGTTTTTCGCTACATGACTTCTGATACCAGAAAAGCAAACTGGAAATAAATAGATAACGATAGATGTGGTGAAGCGTTTAAGCATTATTTGAGTGAACTTCCGGGAGGATTTAAACCCATAACCCTTTCACTGAACGCCTCACAGCTTTTACAGTTTAAGCCTTAAAAACGGAATTTACATTAATTTTTGTGTTTTTGTGCGTCTGTGTGTGTCTACAAGTAGTGTGTAGCTCCAGCAGTCGGCAGTCCAGGGCTTCATGATGCATCATGGGATTTTGATGACTTCTGACCCTGAAGAAACACAGAGATGAAAAGAAGAAGTGAGTTAGCACCATCATAAACATGATCAGGGTTGTTGATTGATACACCAATGACTGATCAATTTCTCAGTTACTGAAATCTCTGCTATGGAACAAAAACTCCTCTTTGACCTCAGAATATTGACTTGGGACTTGTAGATCTCCTCTTGGGACCTGATATTGGACTTGTTAGTCTTGATTCAAGACCTGATGCTGGACCTGACTTGAGGCTTTGTTGCAAGTGTCATTGCTAGTTTCCAGCCGACGCCAGGCACGCCGTTGTTTAAATAACAAATGCACTTGCGCCCATCTGTGCACCCATGGGAGTGTTGGCTTAAAATGAGGTGTAGTAAGGCAACTTGTCGGCGCATTGCTATCTTGAGGCAGCAGAAAGTGATAGCGCCATTGAACGAAAAGAAACGTGTCTAAAGACAACTGCGCAGCATTTGACTGTTTTTTATTATTTAAGGGCGCATTACCTCCAAAGGTAAGAGAGACACTGTGCGCATTTAGGCACGAGGCACAGCAACATTACTTCAATGATGATTCAAATCTCCTAACACGCCAACAGGATTGGTCAGGGTTAATGTTAATTCATGTTCTGTGTTCTCCGCATCCAAAAGGTCTCACACACAGTCCAGGTTCATACAGAGAAACTGAAGTAAAACAGCCGTCCTGCTGATCACTCCTGAGCTCCATCAGAGAGTCTAAATTGTTTCAGAAGCTATAAGTTGAATTCTGTTTCCTCTGGAGGGTTTCCTGTCCTTTGGTTTGCTGTTTAAATGCATCATGATACAGTATTTGCTGTGACTTTACTGCACATAGAAACTGACAGCAGCCTCTCTGATCATTTATGTAAACCGTCATACAGCAACAAAGCACAAAATAAGGAAACCACTGTAGGGGAGAGATGTGACCCTCGACCGGTTCATCATAGTTTCTAATAACGCAGCGCAGTGAGGATCCAGACGTTTCACAGAGGAGATGGCGTCTGTCTGTTAACAGACTGGAGTTCAGACACGTCACTGATAAGCCACAGAGGAACATCAGAGACAGTACAAGAAAGTACAAGCACACCTGGCTTTTAAAGGGAATGGGAAATGACAATCAGACTGGCTTATTGCATGTTACGCCCAAAACACAGCCACAACTAATTCACAGACTCACTACAACCCCTATGAACAATGCGCCCCTCGCTCTGACCACTTTTTCAGTTGGACACGCCCCAAACGCCACTGCTCCACCCGTTTCACGCCGTGCACTTAGATTGTTAAAATGGGGCCCAAAGTCTTTAAAACATCAATCAATACGTGACTGAAAAACAGAAGACCAACCGATTGAGTAACAAAGTGAAGAAATCTGACTACTAAATGAGTTAACTGTTTTATATAACAGGAAGTTAAAGTGGATCAAACTGATCAACATCTAAATGAATCGAAACGACACTGATGGGAAAATTAAAGTTGACTCACTGAGGTCTGACCACACGCACACACGCTGGCTATTTGAAATGTCAAGTCACAGTATGTTCAGAAACGTGATGCCTCTGACAGGAAGTGTGTGTCCTGTGTGTGTTTCGCTGTGTGTGTTTTGTGCTTCTGTGTGTGTGTGGAGTGATAACAGGAATTTGGTTTTAGTGGTTTGTATTCATTCAGCCTTTAGTTTCGTTTGTGTTCAGAGCGAGTGAAGTTACTGACCTGAAACACTAAACCAACCGACTCTACTGGCACTCAGACTGTGTCAACACATCAAGTTTACTGGCTTACTACTACATTTAGCTGTCAAAATACTTTTGTAACAACCTTAATGCACATCAAACTTTCATTAAAATGTATTGGAAGGACTCAAATGTGACCAATGTAAAAACTCAAATCTCCATCAAGTCATTTCTGTCTGTAACTGAGTCTTAAAACGCTGATGTTGTCCTAAGACAGAACTTGAGGCCTTTTCTTAATTCGGAGTACGTTTAAACTTGTTGCCTTTGGAACCTGATTTAATTTAACTTTTTGATGTAAGTTTATATTAGGAAAAGACTTTTTTTTTGTGTGTGTCAAATACCACGATTTCAGGTCAAAACATTAGGATTGTGCCACAATTTAAGTATTTGGGCGTTACTATTGATTCTAATATTTCTTTTAAAGCACATATTGAGAAATTGTGCAATAGGGTAAAGTTTAGCTTAGCTAATTTTAGATATACTCGAAATGCACTTACTTTTAATGCTGCAAAATTATTCATGGATACGATGATTGCGTCACATCTAACATATTGTTTGACAAGTTGGGGCCAAACTAATAGCTCATCACTAAAGCCACTAGCAACTCTTTACAAAAAAACTCTTAAAGTTCTGGACCAGAAGCCTAATAGTTCACATCATTGTATTATCCTTAATAATCATAAACTGTTGAGCTGGGAAGACATAATCAAATACAAAAACATTTGTTTGGTCTACAAAATTTTGCATAATATTGCTCCTGCTCCTTTTAACCCATTCATAATTCAACGTAATAATAGCAGTCAGACTACCAGAAGCACCACAAGAGGTGATCTTCTAATCCCATTTAGGAAAAGTACATTTGGTCAATTATTATTTTTTGTTAAAGCAATACAAAACTGGAACTCACTGCCCACCACAATTAAAGACATACATACGTATTCCACCTTTACTACATACCTTAAAAACTGGCTGTCCGACAATTACAACTGTACACATTAATTTGATTGTTGTGATATGTATTTGATGTGAGGGCAGACTTTTTTTCCCTTTCCAAGTATCAACAAGGATGTTTGTTTGCGTTCAGCTGCCCAGTTCTACACCTGCGCAGTGTGAACCACAGTCGCTCTCGCGCATCAGTGTTATGTGACCAGCTGCGCAGTAATAACATTACTTTTCACAGTGAGGAGTAGTGTAATGGATTACTATTTCCAAAACAGGTATATTATTACAGTTACTATTCCCAGTAACGCTCCGTTACCGCGCTACTGAACGCACCATTCCTGACGTGAATGATGTGCTGCAGGTCAGGGCACCGGCCCTCATGTTGTTTAAGTCAGCTGTTAGCCAAAAAGCTAAATGAAGAAAGGACAACGAGAGAGAGAGGCGGTTTAGTCTCCAAGACTACTGGGTTAGGTTTAGGTTCCAAGACTACTGGGTTAGGTTTAGGTTCCAAGACTACTGGGTTAGGTTTAGTCTCCAAGACTACTGGGTTAGGTTTAGGTTCCAAGACTACTGGGTTAGGTTTAGGTTCCAAGACTACTGGGTTAGGTTTAGGTTCCAAGACTACTGGGTTACGTTTAGGTTCCAAGACTACTGGGTTACGTTTAGGTTCCAAGACTACTGGGTTAGACTACTGGCTCAGGTTTAGGCAACAAGACTACTGGGTCATGTTTATGGCAACAAACGAACACCGTTTTTTGTCCCTCCCATCCACCCTAACCACCTCCTTACTCTGACTTATATGTTATTTATAGTTGTAGTTTATCGTTGGACGATGGTGCTTGAACCTTGACACGAAAGGATGACATGTGCGTTGGTACCAGACGCAGAAAGATGTGACAAAGCATAGCTATTAAACGCTCTGGTAAAATAAGGGGCTGGTCAAGCTGCTTTATCAACTTCTGAACACTTACATTTATTCATTTAGCTGACGCTTTTATCCAAAGCAACTTACAATTGCTATGTATGTCAGAGGTCGCACGCCTCTGGAGCAACTCAGGGACACAATGTTGGATGGGTCACAGTGGGGGATTGAACCCGGGTCTCCCACACCAAAGGCAGGCATCTTATCTATGCACCATCACCACCCCAAGAAATATAGCTGGCTGTTGGAGGAAACTGGTTTACTGAACAGCAGCTGCAGTGCGTGGTCCAGCAGCCTGCTGACATTTATTCGTTTATATTTTATTCCTTAATGAAAAAGGTCAATTCTTCTTTTTGATGGTTACTTTTTATGTACTTGTAGACTAGTTTTCATTTGTGTCAAGAACATTTCTCGCCACAGCAGGATGTTGTTTTTGCCTCGGACAGCAGCCTACCTGAGCCCCACTTATGTTAAGACTGTCAACATATTTAGTAAATAGAAAGTTCTCTCTCCATTTTTGGGACGATATGAAGAGTTTCTTACGTTTGTGTCGGGCAGATTGACGGTCAGCCCAGCCGCGGTCCTTGTGCTCAGGCTGAGCTTCTTCTTCCACAGATAATAAAACTCCACACACTGAGACAGGGACTTCGTCTGAACCTGAACACACAACAACGAGTTACACCTGAAGAGAAACACGCTGAGCGGATGTTTCAACAGTTTCAGAAACTCACGGCACTCTGGACTCTGCTGAAGTCTTTATGATGGAGCTGCAGGGATTTAACCAGCGACCCCCTCTCCGCTTCGCTCCACCTGGCACCTACAACACATATGTAATGTAATTCACATTAGTAAGTCTTAATTTGTGTCTGTGTTTCATCAAAGATTCTGTTTGTTGCTGGTATAAAAGAGAATATACTTGGATACTGTTGAGCTGTGTGGTGGTTGTTGGATGTTTCAGGAGCTGACAGCAGCTTCTCCACCGTCAGCTGTAAGACAAAAACAAAACATGACCTCAGTGCCAATGCGGCCAGTTTTGATTTGGAAAGCTAATCAAACAGGAAGGTGGAACACCACCCCAAGCTAACGCTTTACTTTACTCGTTATGTGGAGGCAACAAACAGCGTTTCTACAGCAGCCTGCCTCAGTGGTAGAACCCTTTATTCAGAAAGAAGCAACTTTGATTCTGTTAGTTTCTTAAGAATAATTCCATTTTTTAAATTCGCAATGTCGCATTGTCAAGAAAGAAATGCTGCTTAGCCAAACCTCGTTCTCACTGCAGAGTCATCACAAAACATGGTCAAGACCCCTGGGCGTCAGTTTGTATTGCACTGGGAAACCCTGTAGCGTCATTTCTGAACACTCCAAGAAAGTCCAAGTTAGGATTGGGGTGGACGGTGGGCCAGAGACCGGACTTTCACCAAGGAGACTGGTGTTCCTGTCCCGTGTGAAATAAAAAGTCAACAATGACTTTTTTACTTAAGTAATGTTACTTACTTTTAACCCAAACCAAGATCTTTTCCTAAACCGAACCAAGGCGTTTTGGTGCCTAAACCTAACCAAATTGCGACGTTTCATAACGTGAACCAGTAGTTTAGTAAGGAAGTCTAAGTTAGGGTTGCCAACTGTCCGTTATATTAAGCCTAGCAGCGATATCGATGACCCGGGCCAACGACCCCACTGAGGTTAAATAGCTGAGTTTCCCTGCCAGTCAGTCAGAACTGAAGAAGTCCTGTAGAAGTCTAAGTACACGTTAAGTAACGTTAAATCCAGCTATTGTGGAAATTGACAAAAAAGCGGCAAGTGAAGCCTCGTAGTGTATCACAGTGTCAAACATGGACTTCAGCACCGACTGCCTTGTTAAGCTAAACGGTGCGTTGTTTCATGACTCAAATGTTGTGAAGATGATGCATTTTGTTATGAAATTTGAGATGATCACAATGGATGTTATAGGGCCAAAGACTGTGCGGGATATCCTGAAGGATCTATCCCCCGGAGGTGAGCCTGTGCTTTACGTTTAGCAGGACGCTTTTTGTCCCTTATTTCTTTGTGACAAAGTTGGCAACACTAGTCTAAATGAACATTGAATATTTATTGCTAACTTGACCGCGGAGCCCTACACGTCCAGAAACTACGCTAAAGGGTACCCAGGGTGTTAAATAGCGACGCCAAAGGGTCTTGACCAAGCGTCCCTGTGTGAGGAGTTCGGAGAGAGAATGTGTTGGTTAGCCTGGATTTGATGAAGGAACCGTTTGATAAATACTCTTATGCTCTGTGTTCAGCTTGGCATGAAGACAGGAAGCAGTGGAAAACAGCGGCTCTGTCCAAAGTTCAGCTTCTAAACTCAGGAATTAAGGCGTTGTGTCTTGTTTTCTACTCTGAGCAGACAAAACAAGCAGCAGTGTAAAAACCACAGTCTGTGGTTTCAGGGGAGTTGTGTGCTGGGCTGTTTCGTGTTGAACAAGATGATGTGACTATGTGTAACTTCCTGAAGGCTTGTCATCACAGTGAGGTTGTCAGACCAAAACCAACAATTTCCCAAAATGCTGAATGACTTATTTAAAGACAAACGTTGCGGTGAAGGTGGAAATATTGGTATGGAATATATTTCCATATGGAATATGAAATATTTATAGTTTATTGTTAACTGAAGATCTGAATGTGGATCGTCGTCGTCACGTGACGGCTGATCAGACACACAAATATAATCAGACGCTGGTTTTAAAAGAGAGTTGTTATTTTCTAAATAATCCTGAATCTGTCCAAACAGCAAATGAGATTTTACCAGGAAGTCTCCTCTGCACTCTGACAGGACGTGGAGGGCCGACTCTGGGCTGGCCCCGCCCCCTGGCACCACGCTGGAGCGAGCCATCATCAACAGAGCTTCAACTGGACAAACAACGTGTCGATCAATAAATCATCCAATCATCATCATGGTTATAACAACGAGAACATTTCTCTCCGTGAGTGCGTACCTCTCAGCTGATTGACAGGACGCTCCAGCTCTTCCCACGGCGTCCACAGCAGCACGGCATTGTGGGAATCGGAGCTGGCATGTTTTTGGTCCAGCAGAGGTGGGATTTCAGCCTGGAAGCTCCGCCCTTTATTGATCTGCCTGTGATTGACAGATCCGTGTGAACAGGTGATCACACAGCGACATCAGTGCAAAAACTGTGTGAGTGATTCGTTAAGAGGAAAATTTTTACGTACGGCTTAATGATTCCAGGAGGAGGAGAGGCTGTCTCCATGGCAACCAGATCATCTGCCAACCAGAGACACAAATTTTACCATCACGTGCCGGCCAATCAGCAGAGGAAGCTGTTTAATTGTTCAATTAAAGTCCCACATTGCTCAGTTCAGCACAATGTTTTTATTCTAACAGTAAATATAAAATTATTGCTGTGGATTATCGACCATTTTAGATGTAATAATCGATTATAGCGTTACGTATCCTGGATAAGCATACATGGTCAATGATGGGGTTTTTCAAGAGAAAACATCGCAGGTATCAAGGGGTAGGACATTTGAAAGTATAACAACAAACTCGTCCATGCTCTGTGGTACTGGAGACGCCGGGGTACACAGCGAGAGAGGGGTGTGTCATAACAAAGGTCACTGGCTGGAATCGAACCGGCGGTTAACTCTTGTTGTTAGCGTCGGTGTCACTCTGTGATACCGACGCTTCATATAAAACTTGACACTGCGTGGAGAAAAGAAAGCGATCGATCCGAACTCCTTTCAGAAAACAAACATTTTAGAAGTTGTTGTCCTGCTGACAGACCTGACAAAGCATGAATTCATATGTTTAACAAATCGGCATCATGTTGTCGTTATTTCGGCATCAGTTTGATCCGTTTATTGCTATCCATTAAACTGACATTAAATCATCAGTATGTTCGACACATTTGTATCGGTGATGAACGCGGCGGCCTCTAGGTGTCAGGATGATGTCATTAATGACGTGGTGACTTACTGTGTGTGTTGTGAAGCTTTACGGTCTGCACTCTCTGCTGCCTCCTGGTGGTGAGGGAGCAGTACAACCCTGGCCCCGCCCTGAAGGGACACAGCATGGGCGGAGGGGTGTAGTGCACACCACCGACACCATCACCCCCGGCAGCAGCTTCCTCACCATCACCCGCTCTGCTCTCGGCCCCATCTCCCTTAGCAGTCCCTTCCTCTTCTTCTTGGCGTAACAGGCTGCGGTAGAGCACAGCGCCCCCGGTGGCTGGAGAGAGGCGACTGCTTCGCCTCTGCGCCCCTTTACACGCCTTGGCCGGGCCTTTGGGTTGGACGGGGACGGAGACAGGCAACACCATCACTGGGGAAGGGTCCTCACCCTGGAGAAAAGGGTAAGAATAGCGTTATTATGTCGCTTTGGATAAAAGCGTCACCTAAATGAATAAATTCAAATTAGCGGAGGGCTAAACCCAGAAGTTAGCCCTTGTTGGCAGAAGTCTCTAGTGCGCCTGCTCCTGTGGAGCATACCCGGTATTATTTTACCCAGACAACACATTCTCACTCCCAGCTCATCACATATGGACGCTTGGTCAGGACCCCTTGGCGTGCCTTTTTAACACCCTTTTACCAACAATAAAAATGCAACATCCGGTTAGACTTTCAAAATAAAAGTGCTCGTTAACTTTGTGAAACGTTGCAATTTTGAAATGGGACGTTGTGAAACGTTGGAATTGCTTAGTTTTAGGCACCAAAAGCACTTGGTTTGTTTAGGAAAAGATCATGGTTTGGATTAACATAACCACGTTTATGAAACTTCACTAACAATGTTGACTTTTTGTTTCACACTGGAAACTATCTCCGCTGTCCTGGTTGAACGTCCGGCCCACCATCCACCTCCTTACTCTGACTTTTCTGTTAAATATCCTACACCCGCCTTAACCGTTCAAAAGCGATGCCACTGGCCTTCCCCCAATGTGTTGAACTATGGCGCTAAGGGGCACCCTAGTGTGTTACAAACTGGCGCCAACGGGTCTTGACGACACGCCCATATGTGACGACTTGGGAGTGTTTTTAGGCTTTGTGCGCCACTGAGAGGCTTTTGTGGGAATGAACGGAGCCCCGCCTCCAACGCTACATCCAGTTCTCTTTGTACACCAGGGCGCCTCGTCCATCCGCCGCTGCTTAGCTTAGCTTGGAAAATAGCAATAGCGTTTGTTTCTGGGGGCCCGGTACAACTTTAATACCTTTATTCACTGATTCTGGTGAACTGGATCATATTTTATGGAGATTATAGATGGACAGATAGTTTTAAAGTTACCGCTTACTGCTGCTAACTGTAGCTGGCATAAGCTAGTTAGCTCAGTTAGCTGTGCAGCTAGTGGCCCTTTTAGTGTTTACACGGCCGCCGGGAGGAGGAGGTGGTTTTCAGGCCGAAAGTAGAAATAAATGTTGGAAAGCTAGTATTCAGAGCAGGCTGAAGCCCGAGCATTACAGGAATTACTTTTCCGTTTACTTCATCGTTTGTCCAATGTTAGACTTTAGTTACATGACAGAAAACGTCGGGGTTGTTGTGTTGCCATTGTGGGTAATCCAGCCAAGACTCTAGGAATAATTGCAAGAGTTATTTTGGACCTTTTTCAACCATGTAGCCGATCTGGAGCCGCTGTGGGAGCGCATGTGTCCGTTCAGCGCTGGCAGACTCCTGAAATCCCGCTTACACACCATACACAGCAGCCTGTAGCACACAGCAGATAGATTAGTGGTGCTGTAAACGGACACTGCCACATGCTGAGAGGCAAACATCCCATTCATTCATCTTACCTGCACTCTTGACTCTCAGCGCTGCTTTCAGGCTGCAGACGTTTAATCTGAAAACAAACAGAAAAGATTTAAATCAGTTTGAAAAATAAAATTTAAGAATGTAATGTTTTGTTTGATGAAACATTTCATTATGCACTTATGTATTGTACACTTAGTATTTACACATTTAATTACACAGATACTTAATTATGCAGCCATTTACTGACTTATTCACAGTTGCACACTTATTTACCCCTCACTTATTTGCCTATTGAAATATTTAGATACTTATTTATACAGTTAATTGCATACTTACTTTTATCATATGCACTTTTTTGCATACTTACATATTTATGCGTTCCCTTAATATTTTATTTGCGAACTCATTTTCAAATTAACTTAGTATGTTCGGTTTATCATACACACCCAGGTCCAGTCTGGTTGAGTATCTCCTCCTCCTCCTCCTCCTCCTCTTCTTCCTCGTCCTCGTCCTCCTACGCCTCCTCGTCCTCCTCTTCCTCCTCTTCCTCCTCCTCCTCCTCTTCCTCCTCCTCCTCCACACTCCTCCCTCCAGCTCAGCCCAGCAGGGAGGCCTGGAGACTGGGCAGCGCTGCTGACATCCTGGCCTCTTCCCTGTGGAGAGAAAACGTTCTCAGCGCTCCCGGTGGTGTTGAGGAGGTCCGTCTGGTCCTGGATCAGCTCTCTTTGGGCCTGGAGGAGGTGTCTGCCGGTCTGATGCGGGTGGTGCTGACCCGGGTCAGACATCATAGGGTAGCTGTCAAACTCTTGCAGACAGCAGCTGAGGGCCTCCTTTGTGTTCAGCTGTCTGGACGTTTGTGTGTGAAGATCCGGTCGCTCTTCCCTGGGATGCATTTGAGGATCCGGGCTGGAGATTGTTGGGGTTTGTGGGTAGTGAGGACTCGGACCAGGGGTCGTGGGGCTACAAAATGGCTGGGTGGCGTTGTTATCGTGGCAGCTGTCGTGGAAATACTGGCTGCTGGAGAAGTCTTCAACAGACGATGAGCTGAACTCCACAGAACTCCATCTCCCCAGGGCGACTTCTCCAGACATGGAGCCCAGTGAAGAGCACTGCAGCTGGGACAGAGTGGGCCCCAGAGGCCTCCAGGTGTCCTGAACTGGACCAGGGGTGTCTCCCTGTCCGTACAGCCCACTGGCAACGAGTGTGTGAGTGTTATAGGGATGTCTGCATGTGTTCTCCGGTTCATCTCTGTGGTGAGCCACATGGTTACTGAAGTGGTTCTGGTTCTGGAGGTGGGCGGTGGTCTGGTTCTGTTTCAAATCGGATACAGACAGATCAGTCAGCAACATGTGGCATTTATGGTTCTGATGTTTGATGGAGGAGAAAAGACCTTACCTGGTGGGAGTAACTGTAGCTCTTGAGCAGTAGGAAAGTTCTGAATCTGGTTCAGATCTGCTCCAATTTGGATTATCTAAACCTTGACCATGGTTTGGGTTGCAAAGCTGGTGCTGGGTCTGGGGTACAAAGTGAGGGGAGGTCACGTGGGGAGGAGGGAAGTGAGGGGAGGTTACTTGGTGCTGATGGAGGTGAGGTGGGTCTGGGGTTCAAGATGAGGGGAAGTCACGTGGGGAGGAGGGAAGTGAGGGGAGGTTACTTGGTGCTGATGGAGGTGAGGTGAGGATACCTGGGTCTGGGGTTCAAGATGAGGGGAAGTCACGTGGGGATGAGGGAAGTGAGGGGAGGTTACTTGGTGCTGATGGAGGTGAGGCGAGGATACCTGGGTCTGGGGTTCAAGATGAGGGGAAGTCACGTGGGGATGAGGGAAGTGAGGGGAGGTTACTTGGTGCTGATGGAGGTGAGGCGAGGATACCTGGGTCTGGGGTTCAAGATGAGGGGAAGTCACGTGGGGATGAGGGAAGTGAGGGGAGGTTACTTGGTGCTGATGGAGGTGAGGCGAGGATACCTGGGTCTGGGGTTCAAGATGAGGGGAGTCACGTGAGGATGAGGGAAGTGAGGGGAGGTTACTTGGTGCTGATGGAGGTGAGGCGAGGATACCTGGGTCTGGGGTTCAAGATGAGGGGAGGTCACGTGGGGAGGAGGGAAGTGAGGGGAGGTTACTTGGTGCTGATGGAGGTGAGGCGAGGATACCTGGGTCTGGGGTTCAAGATGAGGGGAGGTCACGTGGGATGAGGGAAGTGAGGCGAGGTTACTTGGTGCTGATGGAGGTGAGGCGAGGATACCTGGGTCTGGGGTTCAAGATGAGGGGAAGTCACGTGGGGATGAGGGAAGGTTGGGGAGGTTACCTGGCGATGTGGGTGGTGATTAGGTGCTTGGGTCTGAGGTATGAGGTGATAGGAGGGTACCTAGGGGGGAGGAGGAGGAAGTGCACAAACAAGTAAATAAGAACGTTCTCACATCTCAAAGTGTGTGAATTGGTGAGGAAAATGGTGAGAACCTTAGCGTGAGGGTTTCCATTGTTCCTGGGTGACGAGGGGGAGGCGAGCGGAGAAGGTGAAGCGATGAAAGGCGACGCCTGGGACAGAGAGGAGTGATGGACAATGGAAGGAGAGGACGAGGAAAATGGCCACAAGTCAGACATGATGTCACGCACGCACACACCTGTTAACACTGAGGCCGTGTGTGTGCATGTGCATGGTCATGTGTGTGATATCCGGAGGGCGTCTTCATATGAATCTGACGATCTGCAGAACGACACAAAGGAAGACGTTGGTGACACTGATGAGCTGCTGTGATAGTGCACCGTTATCGTCTCTACGTGGACGCCTGGGTTTCGTTATTGTCTCAGAGAAGTGGAAAACTTCAAACAGCTGTTCAGTGACGTGTTTCTGCCCTGCCAGAGAAGGAGGCGGGCTTTGTAGACCCACAAACCTAAAGGCCAGAGGAAGCCTGAACGTTTTTCATTGGAATGAATGAGGTGCCATCTTGGACAGCCCTTTCTCGCTCCCCGACTCATCATATATGGACGCATGTTCAAGACCCATCGGCGTCAGTTTGTGACGCACTGGGGATCCCTAGCGTCATAGTTCAACGCAGTGGTGGAACCCCTGTAGCGTCCATTTGTGACGGTAAAGGCAGGTATATGATATTTAACAGAAAAGACTGAGTAAAGAGGCAGATGGAGGGCCAGAACCTGGACTTTGAACCAGGAGACCGGGGTTCGTGTCCCAGGTGAAACAAAAAGTCAACATTAAATATTTTTATTTAAGTTAAGTTTTAAGATGAGTTACGAAAGTAAGTAAGTTAATTTACGTGTTAACCGACCTTTGTAGTTATTTTAACCCAAACCATGATCTTTTCCTAACCTTAAGTAGTTTTGTTGCCTAAACCTAACCAAACTGCAACATTTCATGACTTTAATAAAGCACCGTTTCAAAATGCCGATGTTTCGAAAACGCTAGCGTTTTATTTTGAAAGTCTAACCGGACGTTGCATATTTAATGTCGCTAACTTAACCGCGGAGCCCTGAACGTCAATAAATGACGCAAAAGCTGTACCCAGGTCGCTAAAAGGCGACGGCAAAGGGCCTTGACCAAGCGTCAATATGTGATGAGTCAGGAGTGAGAAGGTGTTGTCTTGGAACATGATCACTTTTAATACCTTCATGGTCAAGACGCCACCGGTGTGAAGGCTTACATATAAAAAACTGTGCAGCTGTTTTTACCAACCTGTTCTCATCTCAACTCGTCACATATGGACACTTTGTCAAGACCCCATGGTGTCGCTTTAAACACCCTAGGTACCCTTTAACCTCGTTTTTGTACGTGTAGGGCTCAGCTGTGAACTTAGCAAGAATACGTACGTACCGTCTGGTTAACGTTGGTTAATATTGTAAAATGTCGCAGTTTGGTTAGATTTCAGAACCAAAACTTCTTGGTTAAGTTTAGGAAAGGATCATAGTTTAGGGTTGAAATAACTACGTATGTTAAGTAACGCTACAGTTGACGATGGATGGAAGTAACACTACTTTCATAACATCATTAAAAGGAATCAAAAGCCATGTTTCCATCTAATTGACATGCAAATTTTAAGCGTACTTTTGAAATGTCGCGAAAAATGTGAGGTTCCATCAGCTGGTTTGGAGCGACTGGCTGCGGCAAGCGTAGTTATGTCAGTAGTTGACGTTACACATGGCTGTAATAAACAAGACGTATGGGTTCCAAACCAGAAACAAAACCAGTCGCATGAACCTGAGGGCCACTGATCTGAGAAAAATGGAGAGAGGTCCTCAGGAATGTGTTTCAAGCGGGCAAGTTGCTACCAACCATGTCTCCGCACGTTATGGGAATATCCGGTGTTATGCCGAGTTTTGCATGCACCTCCAAATAATGCTTTTACGTTCAGTCATTAATATTTTATTACACTCAGTAGAAGTAGCATTCACTGAGATTCAGGAAAAATATGTGTTGATAACCCCGTTTGATCAGTGTGCAGAGCAAAGTACCTGAAAAGGACCTTTAAGAGGTGACTGCATAATTCGGCAGAACAGATGATGAAGGCTACCTGCCCAGATTTGCGTCCACCTCTTTTCTCAGCACAGATGAGCGTTACCAGCCGCGAGGGGAAGGAAATTCTCGGCAGGCGTGCAGAACTCTGCACAACCGGGCAAGACGCCGACAGCAGAAACAGCAGTTCTCTACGTCAGAAATTATTCAGAAAAAGTGGCGTGAAAGGGCGCCATGTGCGTCGGTACCCACCATTCAATTTCTTTTAAATTCTTGGCGGACAAGGGCTTCCATACAATTCAAATCAATCTATCTGCTTCAGTATAAAGACTGTCAAGTCGTTGTGAATGTGAATTTTAATTCTGACTATTCTTGACCTCAGTCGGTCCGGTTTGTAAATGGTCACCCGTGGTTACAGCACGTTCTCACTCCCAACTCGTCACAAAAGGACGCTCGGTCAAGACCCCTTGGCGTCGCTTTTTAACGCCCTGGGTACCCTTTGCCGTTGTTTTTCGGTATCTTGGGCTCAGCGGTCAAGTCAGTAACAATAAATATGCAAAGTCCAGTCAGACTTTCAAAATAAAACTAGTGGTTAACATTGTGAAAGGTCTGAATTTGGGTGGGTATAGGCACCAAAAACTACTTGGTTAGGTTTAGGAAAACTACATGGTTTGGGTTAAAATAACTATGTTACTTACGTGACTTAACTTTTACGTAAGTTAAGTACCGTTACTTAACTAAAACTAATCACTGTTAACTTTTTGATTCACACAGGAAACAGACACCAGTCTCAACCTGGCCCAGCCGCCTCCTGACTCTGACTTTTCTGTTATTTATATCCTACACCTACATTTAGTGTTCAAAAAGGGGCTTCACTCAGTGCGTTACAAACTGACCCCGCGAGGTCTTGACCATGCGTCTGTATGTGAGGACTTGGGAGTGAGAACCGGTAAAGCACCTCTCCAGTTTTAATTACCGCCTAAACTTACTGCTCATTAGAGGACGACTTTTTTAACTTTAACGACAGGAAATTGTGACACATACAACCGCTCCTTGGTTTCCATGAGTTTTTATTTTTTTTTAATTAATGTTCCGGGCGCTACTGTGTTTTAACCGGTGTCATTGGGTTACATGTGTTTAGTAAAATGTTTGACTGGAAATATAGATCTTTTTTTACTTACATGCATAGAAACCGCAGCTATAGCTACAGCAGCTGTATGTGTCTGTATGACTAAGTGTGAACGTGTGATAACAGGACACTTCTAAGAATTCACACCCTCAGACGATTAAAGCTCAACTTCTCTTAAAGTGGCAATGTCAAGTGTCAGATTACAAGATTATCTATTTTCTTATAGTTATTTTCCCTCATTCATAAACAATCAATGAGCAGATGGGGGACAGAATCCCTTTTTTAAATGTTTATATAAACCAGTGGTCATTTCCTCTTTAACCTGAATATAAGATGGTTATCATTTAAACCATAACATTAAAAATTCATAATAACGGTGTAGGTAGAACTTTTATAGGGTCGTAGCTGGTAAATAAAAGCACAAACTGTGTAAAACAATCAGAGAGCAGCAGCAGCAGCACTGATCTAACATCAACCTTTAGTTTGAAATGTAAATGTAAATGAAATAACCTCTCACCTGAAACATCGGCTCCGACTGACTGACTCTGACTGTGTGTGTGTATGTGTGTGTTTCTGTGTGTTGTCAGGATGTGGTCACGAGTTCTTCCTCTCGCTCGCTGTCTCTTCAGACTCTTTGCTTCTTCCTGTGATGATGCTTTCAGAGGATCAATTAAAAACACGACACATTTATTATCCGAAACGAAGAGTTTAAACTAAATACAAACGCACACAACTAAATTAATAATGTGTTTAATGTAAAAATGTTTCTGTATTTTGTTTTATCAAAAAAAAAGCTGTTTAAAAAAGATTTAAAACAGAAGTGTTAAAATAAATGTGTGTTTTATAATAACTTGATCTTCCAAAATCAGAATCAGCTTCATTGCCAAGTAGTTTTACACGTACACTGAATTTGCTTTGGTGACTTGGTGCATAACAATAAATGTCCATCCATCCATCCATCTTCATCTGCTTATCCGGGGTCAGATAACAACAAGTAACAATAAATATAAAATACATAAATATAAAAATATGAAATTAACAAGATATACAAAATATTAAACAATAATAAGGACTATGTGCAATTTGGCAGTTAGGCCATTACAGATTTTCACCATAAAACAGGAGGTTTGTCACCTTCAGTTGAAACTTGCTGAAATTTATCTATTGAGAAATTACAACAATGTGGAAATAAGTTAAATTGATCATTTAACAATTATTAGATCTAACAGAAATCTGGCTTTTAATTTAATTTAAAGACCAGCCATATTTTTGTTTAGTTTTTAATCTACATAAGCTCTATTCTTGATATTTATTTGTTTATACATCATTTTTGTCTTTTGTTTTCTACCCCGACAACACATCCCTGATATGCTAATTAAATAGTTTCTATATCGATTGTTGTTTGTAAGCACATTTTCCGTGGGGTAGGAACCTTTGTCAGGAATCCCAGTGCAGCACGGTGCTTTCACTGTGTGGGACCGAGGTCAGAGCCAGGAGTGAAGTTGCACACGATCAAACCGGAAATGTGTCAGTTTTAAGCGATTATACCCATCAGAATAAAAGCAGAATAAGACTCGCTTTTTCCTGTTGTCCAATTCAAATTAAAAAAATCAAATAATATAAAGTAATTAAATAAAATTTAAAAGACGTGTATTTAGAAAAGTTCCTCCTTGTATTAAATCTTATTTTTGATCAGTTTCTCTCTAAGAATGTGTGTCTACAGTTCAATCCTAAGTTGTAGAATAATTGTAGTACACTCAGGGCAAACTTTATAAATACTGAACTCACGAATTCCGACAACACAACATCATCTCGCTGAAACATCTCTATAATTTTCAAATGTTATCTTCCTTATTTTGTATATTTGTAGGCCTTTATCGCAACAAAATTGTTTCAAAACACCCTCCACTTTGCAGCGATATTATTGTGGTTCAGAATTCCTAAATCTACTTATTTGGATTTATTTTTTTGCTGCTTATTAGTTTGCTACTTTGCAATAAAGCGAAATGATCAAAACCACAGTTTTCCTTTGGAGTGTCGCTTTTATTGTGAAGGCTGATAACGGAAGTTGTTTGTCGTGTGTCTGACGCAGGTTCCGCTCGCTCCCTCTTCGGTTCAGGTCAGCGCGAGACCGTCTGATCTCAGCTTAGTTTTCATTTCATCCGTCAAAAATGTTTGTTAAAATACAATAAAGTAGTTTTCATTTAGTTTTCAGTGACAGCAGCAGATGCGGCGCTGAAGCTAAAGCTAACAGGGAGGTTTTGCTAACGGCGACCTGCTGCAGGACGGTTACAGAGTGATGCGCCAGTGTCGTCATCGCGTAAGTTACATTTACGTGCGCGTACGCTAGTTCATGAACGCTGCTTGGTGTCACACTGGAATAAAATGTAAACTGAAATTAATTTAGGCGAAGAGGGACAATTTGTACGCTGCTAGTTGCTTTATAGTAATTTATTTAACTGTTGGAAAATAAAAGAATTATAAATAATATTTAACAAGAATCAGCTGGGATCAGTTCTTCCAAGTGGAAATCACTTATAAAGTCAACATAGCCGCTAAACTTTGTCTAAGTTATTTTCCTGTAAAGAGCACAATATTATCGGCTGTAACTAACAATTATGTCCTTTATCAAACAGTAAAAAGAAAATGCTAATTAAGTTCCCAGATGCCAAGGCGACTTCTTCAAACGTCTTGTTTTGTTTGACCAACAAGTCCAAATTTTTATTTATTTATTTATTCATCTATAAAATGTGAGTAGGGGAGATGAAAGCTTTTATTAACTAATTAAGGATTTTAACCAAATTACGCCGGAAACCTCCCAGGATAAGAAATTACCGATCTGTAAAACTACTTCCTGGTGCTGTAACGCCATCGTGGTCTTTAGACGTGATCTCGTTGCTGCAGCATGCGGAGCTGAAGAAGCTGTTTGAAGGAAACGCCATGATGTCGCACGTCAGCAGGACGTTGTCTCTGTTAAGACGCTGCTCAGGAGCGCCAGCTCAGACCAGCTCCGCCTCCAGCCTGGTCGTGGCCTCTGACGGCAGCGGGGCAGGGCTTGTCTTACGCTCCCAGGCCACCGATGTGTACCAGAACCTGGCTCTGGAGGACTGGATCGACGCCAACGTGGACCTGCAGCACCGCAGCATCCTGCTGCTGTGGAGGAACCGGCCGGCCGTGGTCATCGGGCGCCACCAGAACCCCTGGACCGAGTGCAACCTGCCGGCCATGAGGAGGGCGGGGATCCCTCTGGCCCGCAGGCGGAGCGGCGGCGGGACCGTCTTCCACGACCTCGGGAACCTCAACCTGACCTTCTTCACCTCCAAGAAGGCGTACGACCGGCAGAGGAACCTGAAGGTCGTCACAGAGGCTCTGAGGCGGCTCCGGCCGGGACTGGACGTCCGGGCCACCGACAGATTCGACATTTTACTCAACGGACACCTGAAGATCTCAGGTAGGGAGGCGGGGTCGGACAAGAGGTTCCCAGAGTGCACTGCAGCAGAAACGTCACGTTGTTGTTCATGTGTTTGTTTACAGGCAGCGCCTCCAGACTGAGCAGGAAGTCGTCCTACCATCACTGCACCCTGCTGCACTCGGCCGACCGCTCCGCCCTCGCCGATGTTCTCCGCCCCTCTTGTCCCGGTATCCAGAGCAACGCCACGCCCAGCGTCCCCTCACCTGTCGCCAACCTGCTGGACCACGCCCCCACGCTGCAGTGGGAGGAGCTGCTGGACGCGCTGGCGCACCAGTACAATGAAGGTACAGCTGTGTCTGAAGACATCTGTGGCGAACGAGGCCCCCTGCTGGCCAAGACGTGTCACCACAGAGCAACACAACCTGGTGGCTGATACACGGTTGATCTTCTAATTCAACCTTTCTTTTCTTTCGGACCCTCAGAGTTCAGCTTCAGCGCCGCGTCGACCCTCGTTGACCCCGCCGACGAGTCCGCGTTCCCTGGTCTCAGCAGGACGGCGGCGGAGCTGCGCGCCTGGGACTGGACGTTCGGTAAGACGCCTAAATTCAGCGTCCAAACCCTCCTGGACCTGAGGGACGACCGACCGCCTGCTCGCAGCTCCGCCCGGCTGCACGTGGAGGTGAAGAACGGCGTGGTCGACAGCTGCGAGCTGGACGTTCCCGCAGACTGGCTTCCTCGGCGTCTGAGCGGCGAGCTGAGCGCCGTGCTGGTCGGTGAGAGGTTTTGTCGGCATCGAGCGGCTGCAGCTGTGACCACGCTGCTGCGGTCGGAGAGCGGCGAGCTGAGGAGCAGACTGAACAACCTGTGCGACGCCGTGGTGTCTGCGATGGGCTGAAATAAAACTGGTGAACTGAAACAACTCGGCGTGTGTCAATTTATTGATCAACAGAAAACTGATCCGGTCAGTAGTGGGGCGTCATAGCGCCACCCAGAGGCTGGCAGAGCAGACGCCACGCTGACGATTCATCAGCAGTTTGTCCCGAGAAAACGACACAGGGACATAAAAATGTTATGTCTGACTAGAAACTAGTTCTAACGTCACTACAGTTTGTAATCACAAGAAAAATCTGCAGCTATTCTGAAAATTTATGTGTGAAAAAATCATTTTAAATTAAATCTGTTCGTGCTGCAGAGACGTCCTGGACTTAAAAAAACAGCTTTGTTTGGTTCAGATCCTGCAAAAGTTTTTCAGTGAAAATGAGATGTTTTTTTTTTTTTATGTTTAATTTCACTAAATAAAGGAAGAAAACTGGTTTATTATCAGAGAGTTTTAATGTTTGAATATAAAAAGGCGACACACATCTTCAGGTACAAACTAAACAAATAATAAATTGTCTAATAAAAAATAAAGGGCCTCGTGGACGCTGTGACAAGTCAAATGTATTGTTTGGTAATTAAATCTCTAAGTGTTGATCAGGTTGAAGCCACAAACGTGCCGCACGGGAGCTGCCATCTTCCTGCGCTGGTGACGTCATGTGGAGCAGGAGTCTGCGCAGTATCGTGCTGACGTGACTAACCTCAGACGGGTCATGTCGCAGGACGCATGCGCGATGCTCGATTTGCTCGATTGTAGCCATGCGTGCCGCTGAGCGCTCCGCTGGAGAGGAGAGATAAAACAGGAGGTGTCACTCTGCTGGAATCTCCTTCTTCTTTTTTCCCGGCAGTCTCGGCGCTGTTTCAGTGCATTGCTGCCTCCCACCGGTAAAGTATCGCCATTGAAGCTTTGTTACCTAAGACTTGAGATATAGACCTGTGGATTTAAGGAAGTTTATTAATTCCCTATATCTCTCCTTTTCATGCACCCCGTCACTTAGCAGTGGAGAATATTTCCATTCCCAGTTTGCCTGGTTCTATGAATAGCTACTTCCATCCCACTCAAGCCCGTCTTTTCTAAATGAAAATGTATTATTTGTATGTATTGATCCTATTTCCCCCCTTTTCAAACTCCCAGCACTCCCAGCAGGGAAAATGATGGAAGAGCTGTTCCGAATCTTTTTGATTTTGCCCAATAATTTAATGCTAATTCTGTCCATCGCAGTCTCAGTGGAGCCTCACCTGCCTCAACTAGCAACGCTGGAATCGGCCCAGTATATATCCTCAGAGCCCAGTATATATCCTCAGAGCTCAGTATATATCCTCAGAGCCCAGTATATATCCTCAGAGCTCAGTATATATCCTCAGAGCTCAGTATATATCCTCAGAGCTCAGTATATATCCTCAGAGCCCAGTATATATCCTCAGAGCCCTGTATATATCCTCAGAGCCCAGTATATATCCTCAGAGCTCAGTATATATCCTCAGAGCCCAGTATATATCCTCAGAGCCCAGTATATATCCTCAGAGCCCTGTATATATCCTCAGAGCCCAGTATATATCCTCAGAGCCCAGTATATATCCTCAGAGCCCAGTATATATCCTCAGAGCCCAGTATATATCCTCAGAGCCCAGTATATATCCTCAGAGCCCAGTATATATCCTCAGAGCCCAGTATATATCCTCAGAGCTCAGTATATATCCTCAGAGCCCTGTATATATCCTCAGAGCCCTGTATATATACTCAGAGCCCTGTATATATACTCAGAGCCCTGGCCTGAACAACATCCAGCTTGGCCAATAATAATCAAAGATTGGCCGTATCATGACCTTATAAATCATCATTAACGAGTTCCTATCTGCCCCCAAAGAACACCCGGATAAGCACCTCATGATATTTATAACCTTCTCACACTTACTTATCATTTTCTTTATTTGCACTCTGTATGTCAGTTTTTCCTCTAACCAAACTCCTAAAAACTTAAAAACCTTTGCTCTTTGTAGAGGCTGCCCATACTCCCGTTTTTCTTTTTCCTTCCAAAAATCACATATTTTGTGTTTGATATAGACAACCTAAATCCCCACTTATCAGCCCAACCCTGCACCTTATCCAAGGCACTCTGCCTCATCAAATATGTTACGGCCTCTCTTCCATACTGCTCCGTCATCTGCAAAAAGAGATCTACCAAATCCATCCCCCACTTTATCAAACATATCATTCACCATCATGTTAAATAAAATGGGGCTAATAACACCACCCTGTCGGGTCCCATTGTCAACACTAACCGTGCCCGAAAGACTTCCCCCCACTTTTACCTGTATGGTCCGGGATCTCAAAAAGTCTTTGATCCAGTTTAACATCCTCCCTTGAATCCCTGCTTCATATAACTTGATTGCTAACCCATCTTTCCACAGCATGTCATATGCTTTCTCTATATCCAAGAACACACCAATCACCACCTCTTTGTTTACCAGAGCTCTTTTGACTTCTCTATCTAATAATAGAACTGAATCCATTGTTGCCCTAAAGGCCGAAAAGTACTTTCTCTGCTCTAGCCTATGCACCAGTAGCCTATGCACCAGTAGCCTATGCACCAGTAGCCTATGCACCAGTAGCCTATGCACCAGTAGCCTATGCACCAGTAGCCTATGCACCAGTCTATCTGTAACCATTCTTTCCATTATTTTGCATATAGCTGGAATCTCCTGCAACCAAATGTTCACTTTAATCTGGTCTTTTATCACAAATACATTTACATGATATTCTACAGCTTTGTCTTTATTGGTAGATATGGCATTTATTTTTTTATTTTTATTATTATTAAATAAACAAAGTGGTTTGTTACTAGGTTTTATATTTAATCTTAAATATTTATAACATAATATTTCTTTACTGTCATTATCGTAAACTATAAAGTTATTTATAGACTGAAGCGGCGGAGTGAGACGTCTCTCTGTAAAGCGGCGGAGTGAGACGTCTCTCTGTAAAGCGGCGGAGTGAGACGTCTCTCTGTAAAGCGGCGGAGTGAGCCCTCCACTATGAGGCAGCCAAGAGACGATCTGTGTCTGATGTGAGCCGTCGTGTGTTTCGGCTGCCAGCAGAGAGACCCGGAGAAGCTGCAGGATGGGGAAGAAACAGAAGAAATCCGGAGATGACAGGTAAAGCAAACACCACCTGCCGCCGCACATCACCTGTCCACACTGACCCCCGACAGGTGTTGGCCCTTCGGGCCCGTGGACACACAAATAACGGGCCCGTTAGCCCGCTGGTTGTCGTTACGCTGTTAGCTTAGCGGCTAGGTGCTAACCACGAGTCAGTGGAAAGGTGTGTGGTGATTTAAATCAGCCAGAAAAAAGGCTTAAGAAGAATTATACAACACGCGGGCGGGCCGACACGGGCTCACCCGGGCTCACCCGGGCTCACCCGGGCTCACCTGGCCTGCTGGGGCTTGTTTACACCCGCGGTGTTGCGTTTGTTAGCTTTACACACCAGCCTGGTTAGCTAGCTTAGCGTTAGCCCCCAATGAGCCGGCTGCTTGGCTCCTCCGGTGCTCCAAACTGTTCCGGTATTTACACCGACAGCCGGTGAAACGGCCCCTGAAGGCGTCTTTAACAGCGTGAACTTAAACCCGTGAAAGGTAGCTGCTGAATGCGAACAGGGGCCACAACCAGGGGACTTCAGTGAGCAGCTAGGCTAGCTGTTAGCCCGCTTATCTTCTGTCACGGTGAGTGTTGGCCATCAGAGAGGCTGATGTAACGCTGGATACCTGTCCCCTCTCACACCTGGTCCTCGGTCACAGCTGTTGTAATGCTGGATACCTGTCTGCTCTCACACCTGGTCCTCAGTGACAGCTGGTGTAACGCTGGATACCTGTCCACTCTCACACCTGGTCCTCGGTCACAGCTGATGTAACGCTGGATACCTGTCCGCTCTCTCACACCTGGTCCTCGGTCACAGCTGTTGTAACGCTGGATACCTGTCCGCTCTCACACCTGGTCCTCGGTCACAGCTGTTGTAACGCTGGATACCTGTCCGCTCTCTCACGCCTGGTCCTCGGTCACAGCTGTTGTAACGCTGGATACCTGTCCGCTCTCTCACGCCTGGTCCTCGGTCACAGCTGGTGTAACGCTGGATACCTGTCCGCTCTCTCACGCCTGGTCCTCGGTCACAGCTGGTGTAACGCTGGATACCTGTCCGCTCTCTCACGCCTGGTCCTCGGTCACAGCTGGTGTAACGCTGGATACCTGTCCGCTCTCTCACGCCTGGTCCTCGCTCACAGCTGGTGTAACGCTGGATACCTGTCCGCTCTCTCACGCCTGGTCCTCGCTCACAGCTGGTGTAACGCTGGATACCTGTCCGCTCTCTCACGCCTGGTCCTCGGTCACAGCTGGTGTAACGCTGGATACCTGTCCGCTCTCTCACGCCTGGTCCTCGCTCACAGCTGGTGTAACGCTGGATACCTGTCCGCTCTCTCACGCCTGGTCCTCGCTCACAGCTGGTGTAACGCTGGATACCTGTCCGCTCTCTCACGCCTGGTCCTCGCTCACAGCTGGTGTAACGCTGGATACCTGTCCGCTCTCTCACGCCTGGTCCTCGCTCACAGCTGGTGTAACGCTGGATACCTGTCCGCTCTCTCACGCCTGGTCCTCGCTCACAGCTGGTGTAACGCTGGATACCTGTCCGCTCTCTCACGCCTGGTCCTCGCTCACAGCTGGTGTAACGCTGGATACCTGTCCGCTCTCTCACGCCTGGTCCTCGCTCACAGCTGGTGTAACGCTGGATACCTGTCCGCTCTCTCACGCCTGGTCCTCGCTCACAGCTGGTGTAACGCTGGATACCTGTCCGCTCTCTCACGCCTGGTCCTCGCTCACAGCTGGTGTAACGCTGGATACCTGTCCGCTCTCTCACGCCTGGTCCTCGCTCACAGCTGGTGTAACGCTGGATACCTGTCCGCTCTCTCACGCCTGGTCCTGGAAGATAAGGGCTCTTACCGAGGGGGAGGGAGCACTCAGTTTCTACAGAAAGGACTTGACTTCAGCAGATTTACTGTTTTACATCTGGTGAAGAACAAAGAGCACATGTGTTTAAGTTTTAATGCTAAATGTATTTAAACTGTGTGGTTATAACAGCATTTTTCTATTAAAATATGAAGTGATCCGCTGGCATCAGGCGTTTGTCCCATTCTGACCAGAAAGAAAAGTTTAAGCTACTCGAAACTTCTGCTGTGTTTATATATGTGAGAGAAATGTTTTAGTTCTTTATCAGATTATTTGCGACAGTAAAACGTTGATGCTTCATTAATAATACGCCAGTACAATAATATATAACCGTTAAATATCTGTTAACGGGAGAAAAGGAAGGAGATAAAAAGGTCTTTACTCCGCTGATTATAACAGTTTTAATACAAGAAGAAGGAACAAAGTGAATGAATCTGAGTTGAGATGTTGAAAACAATGAAGTGATTAAAAACAGCGGTGATGTGATGAAAAATTTCGCCGTCGCTCAGTAACAATGGGTGAAAAGGCCTCGGGGATAATATCCCTCCGTGTTTATTGTCTGTGAGCTTTTGTTCCTTCCAGCCTCGTTAGCGGTCACGTGGTTTGTGTTCGAGCTGAAGTGCAGCAGGTTTCTGTGGCGCGAGGCTGCTGCCAGAGGGCTGATGGGAAATAAAGGCTGTGGAGAGTCAGCAGCTTTTCATCTGTCCGCATTGTTCGGACTCAGAGAGAGAGAGAGAGAGAGAGTCCTGCTTGTTCTGTCTCTCCACCTCGGCGATCAGGTGTTTCACATATCGATTGACGTTGTTATTGATCTTTTGCCTTCAGTGCCAAAGACGACGGCATCGACATCGACGCTCTGGCGGCAGAGATCGAAGGAGCCGGAGCCTCCAAGGAGCCAAAAGGGAAGAAGAAGAAGAAAGGAGTCAAAAAGGATGAGTTTGAGTATGACACGCCGCCGCCTCCTTTCTTTCCCTTTTGTTTCTCTTCTTCTTCTGCCCCTGCTTCTTCTGCTGCTTCTTCTTCTGCTGCTTCTTCTGCCCCTGCTTCTTCTTCTGCTGCTTCTTCTTCTGCTTCTTCTTCTGCCCCTGCTGCTTCTTCTGCTGCTTCTTCTTCTGCTTCTTCTTCTGCCCCTGCTGCTTCTTCTTCTGCTTCTTCTTCTGCTGCTTCTTCTGCCCCTGCTGCTTCTTCTGCTGCTTCTTCTGCTGCTTCTTCTGCTGCTTCTTCTTCTGCTGCTTCTTCTTCTGCCCCTGCTTCTTCTTCTGCTGCTTCTTCTGCCCCTGCTTCTTCTTCTGCTGCTTCTTCTGCCCCTGCTTCTTCTTCTGCCCCTGCTTCTTCTTCTGCTGCTTCTTGTGCCCCTGCTTCTTTCCCCTTATGTTTCTTCTTCTTCTTTTGCTCTCGACAGGAGCTGCCCGAGTGAAATGGAAAGTTTTTTTTGGCCATCTACAGGCAGACTTTTTTTTCCCTTTCCAAGTATCAACAAGGATGTTTGTTTGCGTTCAGCTGCCCAGTTCTACACCTGCGCAGTGTGAACCACAGTCGCTCTCGCGCTTCAGTGTTATGTGACCAGCTGCGCAGTAATAACATTACTTTTCACAGTGAGGAGTAGTGTAATGGATTACTATTTCCAAAACAGGTATATCATTACAGTTACTATTCCCAGTAACGCTCCGTTACCGCGCTACTGAACGTGACGTGAATGGCGTGCTGCAGGTCAGGGCACCGGCCCTCGTGTTGTTTAAGTCAGCTGTTAGCCAAAAAGCTAAATGAAGAAAGGAGAACGAGAGAGAGAGGCGTTGGAAGTAGCTGCTGCCGTTATTGTGTCACAGTCTAAGATGCAAAGAACGTTGTAAACTTTGTGCGACCAGAAAAACGCTTTCAACCACGAACAATTCTAGATTGAATATACCGAAGCATCTGCTGAAGCAGCAACTGAAACTTATTAAACTCCGGCCGCGGCTGCCAGTGATGCTTGGACTCACGGGAGAGAGTGGCGTTAGGCTAAGCAGCGTTTTATAAAATCACTGAATAAATACGTGTGCAGAAAAACAGTTCACAAGTCGGGATTAAGCCTACTTTCTACCACTGATGGGGTTTATATGTAAAGGCGTTTTCGGACGGCGTGGATCCGCAGGGTCGCTCTGCGCTCCTCATCGCTCAACAGACAGGCCGACGAGCGCTCTACGGGTGGTAACCATGGAAACGGCTTCTGCATACCACTGTGTGCGATCCCGTGAAACCGTCGCGGTCGTTCTTGTCTCAGGCACACACCCGCCTGCCATCAGAGGTGAAGTTATTCCTTCAGTTTATCAGCAGACAGACTGATCAGCTGTTTGATCCGAGCGTCCTGAATAATGTAACTGTTTCTTTAACAGTCAGGCCTCAAACAGGCAGCGACCTTTCTGCTGCTCTCTTATTCATTAAAAATAATCTGTTAATTTGGACTGAACTAATTTTGAAAGTTAGTCGTTCTATTATTTAGTTACAGACTCGTTTATTTCATGTAGCACATTTAGCTGTTTGGCCACTTTGATCGGGCGTCTCTGCATATTTTCCTGCTTTTTTGTCCTTCGCCAATCACATGCCTGTACTGTAGTATACTAACACTTACAATTGCTGTTAGTATGTATATATAGTAATGATGATAGTGAAACAGTCCCCTTTCATATCACTACTGTTTATTTTTTATTTGTTCCAAAGTGCTCTTAAGTTTCACAAGTGAAGTTACTGACTGTATGCACGTCGACCTGTTAACCCTACAGCTGCGCACGTCCAGCGCGCAGGGTTGACCTCCGTTGTGTTGCTGTGCAGCCTCCCCTAACGTCACTGCAGCTGTAGATTATTGACACCCGTCGGCACTTGCGGGGCTTCTCAACCCTGAAAACGTTTCATATAGGGGGAAAAGCGCATTTTCCATTCGTAAAACTGCAGATAAGTTTTTCCATCTGCTAACACAGCGCAAAAAGGAGGACGGTTCCTCCTGATGTCTGCAGCTCCTCACTTTAACTCACTGCTTCATGTTCGGCAGCCTCTCGTTAACCACCTCCTCTGTCTCTGAACGTCTTGTGTTTGTCCTCCTGCAGCCATGTTTCCATCTAAATGTCGCTCATATTGAATTAAGAGAAAATCGTGCAAAGGAAAAGTTTTTCCATCTGCTAACACAGCGCAAAAAGGAGGACGGTTCCTCCTGATGTCTGCAGCTCCTCACTTTAACTCACTGCTTCATGTTCGGCAGCGTCTCGTTAACCACCTCCTCTGTCTCTGAACGTCTTGTGTTTGTCCTCCTGCAGCGAGGATGACATCCTGAAGGAGTTGGAGGAGTTGTCTCTGGAGACCCAGGGGGCGAAGGCAAAGGTAACCTCAGCTGAACCCGCTTCTAATGTTGTCTGCACATCTTGTCCCCGTGGTTTTATCATTAATAAACTAACAAGATCCTCATCAGAGCTGAGGCCGTCGGTCTGACCCCGCTTCTTTTTCCTCTGCAGAAATCAGACCCTGCAGAGGAGGTGGAGGTCGAGCCTCCCAAACCAGAGAAGAAGAAGACCAGGAAGGGGAAGAAGGGCGGAGCCAGCCCTGAGGAGGAGGAGGGCGATGAAGGTCAGGTTGATGGAGAGAGGAACGGAGAGCAGAAAGATAACAAGAAGGTGAGGAATTGACACGTCAGCACAGACACGATAGACTTTATCTGGATGTTTGAACCTTTTCTCTTGCCGTCTCCAGGCGCCTCCTGCGGCGCCTCCCTCTGACTCTGAGGACGACAGCGGCTCGTGTTCTCGCCTCAAAACCAAAGCAGCGAAGAAAGGAGACAAAAAAATGTCGGTGTCAGACGACGCGGAGGACAAAGACGAGGGCGAAGGCGTGAAGAGAGGAGGCGGGAAGGAGGACGGCCAGTCGGAGGACGAGGATGATTTGGCCTCCAGGCGAGACAAGAAGAAGAAGAACAAAGGCAAGGCGGCGAAGGCGGAGAGCGAGGATGAGGAGGAGCAGCAGGAGGAGGGAGGCTTCAAGATGAAGACGGCAGCGCAGAAGAAGGCGGAGAAAAAGGAGAGGGAGAAGAAGAAGAAGGAGGAGGAGAGGATGAAGCAGAGGAAGCTGAAGGAGAAAGAGGCCGGCGTGGAGGCCAAGACGGAGCCAGAGAAGAAGACGGCAGAGGAGGCTGCTCCTCCCGCAGACCTGATGGAGGAACAGGAGGGGGCGGAGCCAGCGGTGGAGGGTAAGATGGCCGTTTCCACGAGTAAATGAATGAGCATTAACGCTGCGGGGTTTCACTCTGTTTTCTTCTTCTGCGTCTCTCTGCAGAGGAGGCCGAGGGCGACAAGAAGAAGAAGGACAAGAAGAAGAAGAAGGGGGAGAAGGAGAAGGAGGAGAAGAAGAAGGGACCCAGCAAGGCCACGGTGAAGGCCATGCAGGAAGCGCTGGCCAAGATGAAGGAGGTGGGGCATTCTGGGAAACGGAGTGACGGGATGTGCGATGGGAGTCGCTGTGATGTCTGAGATTAACTGCTGGTTGTTTGTAGGAGGAGGAGCGAGCCAAGAGGGAGGAGGAGGAGCGGCTGCAGAGGCTGGAGGAGATGGAGAAGCAGCGGCAGGAGCAGGTAAAACACCTCCTCCTTTCTTTTTCCGTTTCACCTGTCGCTCTCCCTCGTGACCTCTGACCCTGCGTCCGCCCCGTTAGGAGCGTCTGGAGCAGGAGCGCAAGGAGAAGAAGAAGCAGAAGGAGAAGGAGAGGAAGGAGCGTCTGAAGAAGGAGGGGAAGCTGCTGACCAAAACCCAGAGGGAGGCTCGAGCTCGGGCCGAGGCCACGCTCAAGCTGCTGCAGGCTCAGGGTGAGACGCCGTCCACCGATCACATGGCTGCCCTCACGCAGCCGGTCCCGTTATTGACCATCAGCATTACTCTCTCTGTCTCTCTTGGCAAATGTTGACATTATGACACATTAATATTAAAAACAGGCAGCGTGAGAAACCTCCTCCCTTCTGAGGTGCATTTTATTTGCACATTAAAATCCAAAAAGAAACGTCTCCTCATCGCGTTAGCTTTACTAACCTCAGCTCCTCCAAAACCACTTTTTCAGACTGAAAACTGAAAAATTATTTATTCAGTCTGTACAGGACGGAGCTGCAGGCTGCGTCAGTTTAGTCCAGGTTTGCACCTGACGCTCTGAACATGGTAGGAGTGGGTAGTGATAAAATACAGCTTCCAGTTACTTTCTATAAAGTGAGCTGATGTTTTTGAGCTGATGACTTTTCTTGGTCACACCGTAACCGACACAATACATTTACTGCCAGAATATTTTGTGGGAAGTTTTAGTAGCGGCGCTCCTGAATGCGTTGAGGGCAAACACTGAGGGGAAAATGGCCCCTGATTGGTGGTTTATTGAAGATATTACGGAGAGAGCCGTGAGAAGGGAAATGTTTTTTAGTAACCTACAGGAAACATCCAACAATGAGGACTTCATCTGTCGGTTTAGTTTCCCCAGGGAAGCTCTCCTGAGTCTGCCAGATGGATCAGCTGAGCCCTGCCTCCTCACGTTTTAGGATATTTCCTCTTAAATGTTTTTTCTTTTTTGGCATCTTGTACCGTGCTCTTGGATCTTCTCTGTATATGTTGTCGCTCCGCTCAACGGTCGGGTGAACGCTGTTTACTGTCGTCTGTTTTTTTTTTTTTTTTTTTCAAATCAAGCTTTTCTTTTGGGGCAGAATATCCAAAATGATTCTGATAACATCTTTTTCTCAACAAATACGATCAGTAGATGTTTTTTCAGTCCCTTTTCCTCAACAAAATAAATGTCTGAATAGAAAACTTAAGTGCAAATAAGTTCCTGATTCAAATGAATTAGATTTAGATGTCTATCTGAAGTCTGACTACTACAGCTAAGCCATAGTCTAAGTCCATCTCTGTGACACCGGCCCCGCAGTCTGACTGGAGGTGGACCCAGACTCTCCCTGTCAGGTGGTCTTGGTCCGGCTTTAGTCTAAAGACACAAACAGGCGTGAGGGCCTGAAAGCACTTCCTGTTTCCTGCGTAGCTCATACTTGACTGTGTGTTCACTGTGCAGGTGTTGAAGTGCCATCCAAAGACTCGATGCCAAAGAAGAAGCCGGTTTACGGAGACAAGAGGAAGAAGAAGCCCACCGCTCAAACTCCTGAAGGTGCCGCCAGCCGCTCCGTGAACAGCCGACACGTTCGTTTCTGTAAAACCCAAAGCAAAAACTATCTCTCTTCTCCTCCATCAGAAAAGTCAGAGGTGACTTCGCCGACGTCCGAGACACCAGAGCCTGTTGCCGTTGAGACGGAAGCTGAGAGGCCGGCGGCGGAGCCAGGTGAGAGGGGGGCGGAGTCAGGAGGGAGGGAGGAGGAGTAAAGGGAGCGTTCATCGTCATGGTGATGACTTTGTTTCTGTGTGCAGAGGTGAAGCCGGACGCTGCCGTGGACGACTGGGAGGCCATCGCCACTGATGAGGAGAAAGGTGAGACGGTTTCCTCTGTCAGGACCCTAGCGTGAAACATGCGATGAATTCCCCAATTAATGGTATTTTTGACGGCCTAAATGTGCTCAAACACCCACGTAGAGATGATTTACATTTCAAATGGTCTTTGTGCGTGGGCGTGGCAAAATGGCCCGCTAGCGCCCCCTACAGAGCAGCCCCCAGGCCACGTATCACCAAAATGTATGAAATGATTGTGGCACATGTATCATGTCCAGACGTACAAAAAAGCCTCTGGGAGCGATGCCATAAACCCGACAGGAAGTCGGCTATTTTGTATGTACATTTTTTTTTTCACGTTTTTGGCGTTTTACAAGGTCCGAACTTTAACGAACTCCTCCTAGACAAGTAATCGGAACGACTTAAATTTATTTTCTCTTCTGTGCCAATTTTATTGGCATTGATCATCTACTCAGTTTATTAATTTATTGTTGCAGCTGTAATCACCAGACTGAGAAGAACCCGAGGTAATACTGTTAGCAGTAGATAAAGTAGTACTCAGTCGAGGTAGTACTGTTTGTGGGAGCTGCAGTAGTACTCGAAGTAGTACTGTTATCACTAGATGCAGACATACTCAATCGAAGTAGTACTGTTAGCGGTAGCTGCAGCAGTACTTGAGGTAGTACTGTTAGCGGTAGCTGCTGCAGCGGTACTAGATCGAGGTGGTACTGTTAGCGGTAGCTGCTGCAGCGGTACTAGATCGAGGTGGTTCTGTTAGCGGTAGCTGCTGCAGCGGTACTAGATCGAGGTGGTACTGTTAGCGGTAGCTGCTGCAGTCGTACTAGATCGAGGTGGTACTGTTAGCGGTAGCTGCTGCAGACGTACTAGATCGAGGTGGTACTGTTAGCGGTAGCTGCTGCAGACGTACTAGATCGAGGTGGTACTGTTAGCGGTAGCTGCTGCAGACGTACTAGATCGAGGTGGTACTGTTAGCGGTAGCTGCTGCAGACGTACTAGATCGAGGTGGTACTGTTAGCGGTAGCTGCTGCAGCGGTACTAGATCGAGGTGGTACTGTTAGCGGTAGCTGCTGCAGTCGTACTAGATCGAGGTGGTACTGTTAGCGGTAGCTGCTGCAGTCGTACTAGATCGAGGTGGTACTGTTAGCGGTAGCTGCTGCAGACGTACTAGATCGAGGTGGTACTGTTAGCGGTAGCTGCTGCAGCGTACTAGATCGAGGTGGTACTGTTAGCGGTAGCTGCTGCAGTCGTACTAGATCGAGGTGGTACTGTTAGCGGTAGCTGCTGCAGTCGTACTAGATCGAGGTGGTACTGTTAGCGGTAGCTGCTGCAGACGTACTAGATCGAGGTGGTACTGTTAGCGGTAGCTGCTGCAGTCGTACTAGATCGAGGTGGTACTGTTAGCGGTAGCTGCTGCAGACGTACTAGATCGAGGTGGTACTGTTAGCGGTAGCTGCTGCAGACGTACTAGATCGAGGTGGTACTGTTAGCGGTAGCTGCTGCAGTCGTACTAGATCGAGGTGGTACTGTTAGCGTACTAGATCGAGGTGGTACTGTTAGCGGTAGCTGCTGCAGACGTACTAGATCGAGGTGGTACTGTTAGCGGTAGCTGCTGCAGTCGTACTAGATCGAGGTGGTACTGTTAGCGGTAGCTGCTGCAGACGTACTAGATCGAGGTGGTACTGTTAGCGGTAGCTGCTGCAGTCGTACTAGATCGAGGTGGTACTGTTAGCGTACTAGATCGAGGTGGTACTGTTAGCGGTAGCTGCTGCAGACGTACTAGATCGAGGTGGTACTGTTAGCGGTAGCTGCTGCAGACGTACTAGATCGAGGTGGTACTGTTAGCGGTAGCTGCTGCAGACGTACTAGATCGAGGTGGTTCTGTTAGCGGTAGCTGCTGCAGTCGTACTAGATCGAGGTGGTACTGTTAGCGGTAGCTGCTGCAGACGTACTAGATCGAGGTGGTACTGTTAGCGGTAGCTGCTGCAGTCGTACTAGATCGAGGTGGTACTGTTAGCGGTAGCTGCTGCAGACGTACTAGATCGAGGTGGTACTGTTAGCGGTAGCTGCTGCAGACGTACTAGATCGAGGTGGTTCTGTTAGCGGTAGCTGCTGCAGACGTACTAGATCGAGGTGGTTCTGTTAGCGGTAGCTGCTGCAGTCGTACTAGAGCGAGGTGGTACTGTTGGCGGTAGCTGCTGCAGCGGTACTAGATCGAGGTGGTTCTGTTAGCGGTAGCTAAAACGTTTCCTTCTTCTCTCAGAGTTGAAGAAAGTCCACATCGAGGTGAAGGAGGAGGTCACTGCTCCTCCTCTGCCTGCAGGCAGTGAGGAAGACGAGGAGGAGGAAGACGAGGAAGAGGACGACGATGATGACGAGGAAGACGACGATGAAGACGACGAGAGCGAGGAGGAGGGGGAGAAGGAGGCGACAGTGGCGAGTCAGGGGAAAGGGAGGCCGGCGAAGGAGAGCGAGGACGACAGCAGCGACAGCGAGGACGACGACAGGACGAAGGAGGAGCGGCTATACGACCGAGCCAAAAGGAGGATCGAGGTGAGAGACGCTCCGGCGGCGTGAGAGCTCGTCTCGCGTCACCCCGCCTCCGACTGACAAGCTGTGTCTGTTTCCACAGAAACGGAGAGCGGAGAACCTGAAGAACACAGACGTGGACCGACTGAGAGCACCGGTGGTCTGTGTGCTCGGACACGTCGACACCGGGAAGACCAAGATCCTCGACAAGGTGACCGTTACTGACTGTTTATCAATTTTATTCAAGTCGCACACTTAAAACAACCAGGGTTGACCAAGGTGCTCCACAGGTGAAAAATACAACAATGAAACAGTAATTACACAGTAAATGTACAGCAATAAAACATTACAACATACAGTATATGATATAAAGTAAGATTAAAATCGGCAGGGAGAGTAGCTGACTTAACTGGAAGGAAATGCCAAAGAAAATAGATTTTAGATTAGACCTGTTATTCTGCTTTTCCAGTCCTATATTGTAGTTCTGTGACTCCTGTATGGCAGCTTTGCACGATTCAAAGTTCAAAAAAATAATTTTCTGTCTTATACGGACTCTTCATGTAGGCCTTCATTTGAGCCTCTGTCTGAAACAAGCTGTAGATGCTCATGTCTCTTTAAGGCCCCCCCTCTAAGCCCACTGTCTTCTGATTGGCCAAGACCTGAAGCATGTTACCAGGCTGTTGTTGCTGGGCAGAACAGGCAGACTGAGCGTTAGTGTGAGAGCACATGACCATATATGGTCGAGTTATTTCCTCGCCCACAAAATCTCATGGGCCCACAAAGGACGAGTCCGTCCCCTCGCTCTACATGTTTCAGCCCTCTCCTCATGCAGAGCGAGGGCCAGAGTGACATTTGCAGTGACATTTTTACATTCAGTAAAATTAGGTAGCCTCCACCGATATTATGTATCATAGCGAACGCTGCGCCTCCAAAGCGCACCCTAGCCAGGCGTTTTCAGAACGGCAGGTGGCGTTTTCAGCTGGTGAAAAACACTTTGGTGGACACGGGGCCTAAAGACAGATGGAACATAACCAGAGACAAGACCGTTATTTATCAATTACAAAATACGTGGTCAAAGACCGCCCTAATCAGACGTGAGGGGATGCTGTCTGAGGGACAGTTCGTGGGGCGCAGATGATGGACCACCTCAGATAGGGAGGAGATTGCTATAGTAGGGTAACTGTAATAACCTTGCATCTGGTTGTGTTTCCTGTGTGTAGCTGCGACACACTCATGTCCAGGACGGCGAGGCCGGCGGAATCACTCAGCAGATCGGAGCCACGAACGTCCCGAAAGAGACGATCGAGGAGCAGACGAGGATGGTTAAAAACGTACGACACACACACACATCCACACACACTCTCTGACGTTAGCTCAGGTGCTAACTCTGTGTTAATCCGCCTGTTCGTGCAGTTTGACAAAGAGAACCTGAGGATCCCCGGCATGCTGATCATCGACACACCAGGACACGAGTCCTTCAGGTGACCCAGACACAACCAGTCAATCGTTTCTTTAAATCAATCAATTCAATTAAAGTGATCGGCAGCAGGTCGTCTTTAAAACGCTCACCTGTGTGTTCAGTAACCTGAGGAACCGCGGCAGCTCTCTGTGCGACATCGCCATCCTGGTGGTGGACATCATGCACGGCCTGGAGCCTCAGACGCTCGAGTCCATCAACCTGCTGAAGGAGAAGAAGTGTCCCTTCATCGTCGCCCTCAACAAGGTCAGTCCCCTGCCCGCCACCACCTGTCTCCTCCTTCCTTACTTCTTCTTCTTGTTTTCTGACGGTCTTGTTATTGGTCATCAGGTCGACCGCCTGTACGACTGGAAGAGGAGTCCGGAGACCGACATTGTGGCCACGCTGAAGAAGCAGAAGAAGAACACCAAGGACGAGTTCGACGAGAGAGCCAAGGCCGTCATCGTGGAGTTCGCTCAGCAGGTGAAGATCTATCAGCATTATTATGTTTTATTGATCACTAAGTGTGATTTTTAGACTAATTTTCAGCATCAAACATCGTGTTTCCTTTGTGAATACCAAAGTTCTTAAATTCATTGACAGTTTGTTAAATCGTCTGCAAACAAAGAAGTTTTACACTGAATATTTATGTACAAAATAAACAATAATGGGCCCAAAACGGAGCCTTGAGGAACGCCCTTCAGTAAGTTGTTTCTGTCCCTCAGGGTCTTAATGCCGCCTTGTTCTACGAGAACAAAGACCCCCGCACATTTGTGTCGTTGGTTCCGACCTCGGCCCACAGCGGCGACGGGATGGGAAACCTCATCGCCCTATTAGTCGAGCTCACCCAGACCATGTTAGCCCGCCGGCTAGCGCACTGCGACGAGCTGCGGGCGCAGGTCATGGAGGTAAGGGAGTCCACCTTGTTCTAGTTTTCCTGCTCAGTGTGGATGAAGGTACCTGATGGCGTCTTTGTGTCCAGGTGAAAGCTCTGCCCGGCATGGGAACCACGATAGACGTCATCCTGATCAACGGCTGTCTGCGGGAGGGAGAGACCATCATCGTCGCAGGGGTGGAGGGACCAATCGTAACGCAGATCAGAGGCTTGCTGCTGCCCCCCCCTCTAAAGGAGCTCCGAGTCAAGGTAAAGTTATGTATTTCAAAATAAAAGCACACACTTCCTACAAAACTCCCTTAGTGACGCATGGTGAAATCTGGCCAAAAGTATATGGACGCCTGAACGCGACCTCCGCTCATTACATTTACATCGGGACCTTTTGGTGCAGATATGTATGAATGGTTTTTAGATTAAGTTTGTGATCTACTCTTCCCTCCTGAGAGATGTATTGATCAGCTGACAGACTGATTGATTCTTGGATTAATTGGTTGTGTGTAGAGCCAGTACGAGAAGCACAAGGAGGTGTCGACGTCTCAGGGTGTGAAGATTCTGGGTAAAGACCTGGAGAAGGCTCTGGCAGGGCTCCCCCTGCTGGTGGCTCACAAGGAGGACGAGATCCCCGTCCTGAGGGTAACACACACACACACACACACACACATATACACACACGTTATGATTAGTATTCAGGGGGTTAAAAAGTCTTACAAGGTAATGAATCAAATGTGCGAAAATTAAGGCCATCAAAAAATTTTAATCACCATTTAACAAGGTTTTAAATATTGTAGATTTTTTTTGTCAATGTGAAAATCCTGTTTGTCGAAAGTGCCGATGAATGTATTTATTTATTTAGCCAAAAACTCTACACACTGTAATGTGCGAGTATTTCACTCTTAAACGCCCCCGAAAAATAGATCCGTGCGAACCGGAAAATGATTTTCAAGTACAGCCAACCGTAATGTCCCACCCCCCCAATGCTAATCGTTCAAAACATAGTCTGAGTGGCGATCAGCAGTACTGGGATTAACCTGTGGGCCGGTCACTGTGGCCACCAGCTGAGTCGGTAAGACAGAAGACAACAGGGAAAATTCAAAGAGCGCTGGCTAACGTTAGCTGACTATTTAGCCAAATCGGTGCCTTCTATTGAAACACGTTCAAGCTTTCATAAAGCCGACGTGCTCGCCAATGTCAATTTCGTGAACAGACGTGCTACTTGGGCTGGGATGAAACATTTCATACCTATCGATAAGTATCAGGATAAATGTCAAATCGTTATTTCTTTCGAGTTTAAAGGCTGATTTTTGCTCCTGAGAGAAAGCTGAAGAAACCAGATGGTTAATTATTTGGTTCTAAACTCTTCTTCATGGTCAGAACAAACACTGGTTGTCAAACAGTGGATCACTTCACCAATCTGAGGTAAAACATCCAAAACAATATATATATGATCAGTAAATCTTTTTTCAGTCCCTTTTCCTCAACAAAATAAATATCCTGATAGAAGATTAAGAGCTGACATTTATTGACGACGTATTGAACATTTGTTATATTGTTATTGAGGAAGATTCTACTGCGATAATTATCATAATTGATTTATTGTCCAGCCTATGTGCAACAACAAACTTTATAAATGTAGAACTCATCGTTCTGCGTTAATGGTTGTGATTGCTGACGAGTTAGTGGCCTACTTAACATTAAGGTTGGAGTTTAACCACCATGTAGAGCATTTTTCTCACACGAAGTTAATGAATAAAAAACAACCCCAAAATTAAACAGCTGTAACTGGAATTAATATTAAACTACTGCTGAGCTGTATATTATGTGAAATGATGATAAATATAGTAACATTATACAATTAATATCAAACTAACAGGTTACTATTAAATTAATTATAAAACTATACTAATACAGTCAGTTATTCTAGCTGCTCCTCCACGCTACCAACGTTATCCTACACACAGTACTGGATTACCCTGATGCAGAGTATATTAATCCAGTGTCACTGTACTGAGACGCCCAGTTGACTGACTGCTGCTGGTTTTCAGGACGAACTGGTGCGAGAGCTGAAGCAGACGCTGAGCTCCATCAAACTGGAGGAGAAGGGAGTTTATGTCCAGGCGTCCACGCTGGGATCGCTGGAGGCTCTGCTGGAGTTCCTCCGGACCTCCAAAGTCCCCGTGAGTACATGTCTGTCTCCGTTTACAGCAAGCCGCTTGTTTCAGGACATTTACTCTGAAAAGCAACAGGAAGCGGGACCACGGAGGAGCTGACCTTTGACCTCTGTCTGTCTCTGTGTGTGTTCCTGCAGTACGCGGGCATCAACATCGGTCCAGTTCATAAGAAGGACGTGATGAGGGCGTCGACGATGCTGGAGCACGACGTACAGTACGTCACTCTCTCACCCTCTGTTTCTGCTGTCATTTCCTGTTTCTGTCTGCGGTAGGAAGTAAAAAAATAAATAAAGGATCCAGGACATCATAAAAAAGACGGGAAACGCTGTACGGAGCGAGCGACCTCCTGAGGGGAGCAGCCCGTCAGTCGATAAGAACTCATATTATTAATATTTTTTTCAAGACTGGAAAATGAGTCTTTATTTTGGCAGTTTTGCTTTTATTTGATTTCGAAGGAGGTTAACTCGAACTGGCCGCTGCAGGCGTGACCCTGTTTAGATCGATCTAAGATCAGAACTAGAACAGCTAGAGAGCAGTCGCTCTTTTTGCAGCGCAAAGCTGTTGTTTTTTACTTTCGCGCCATCACGTTGCCCGCTCGCGATGACGTCATCGCGTTAAGTTGCTTGCGGTGGAAGACTGCCACGATGACTACATCGAGTGAACATACAGCACTTTCACAAAATAAACCCGCTCATAAAAATGGCCACATCTCAAAAACTAAGAAAGGTACAGTTCAAATGTTGTTTGTTCATTTTCTACATTTAGAAATAGTTTGGATCAATATGTTTTGTGTTTCTTTTGTAGAATTTTATGAGAAAACGTTCCCAATAGTTGGATTTTTCCAATACTTTTATCAATTATCATGGTTTATTGACTTACACGACCTTGAGGTTGTGGAGATTGTATGGGTGTGCAGCATTTGAAGACACTAGCAGAGGGTAGGCACTGGCGGCCCTTTCAAAGGGTTAATGGACACTCAGACGTGACGTGAGGTAGAAGGACTGCGGCACCTGGACTTAAAGTCACTAAGGATTAGTGGGTAATAGTGTTAATTTTATCAGCCTTTTTAAAACTTAGTCTCAGTCCTGTGTCAAATGTCCTCATATTTGTCATATTTAGTCCACTGTATACTATATTATTATTTTTTTAGTTGACTAAAAGTCTGGGTATTTTAGTCAAAAGCAAATCGAAACAGTTTTAGTCTTTAACCATCATTTTAGTCTTTTCCAACTCATTAGTATAAATCTGATCAGCATTTTGCTGAATCTGCTCGAACCAAAACAGAGAGATGATTCGAATGTCGGCTCTGTTCTCATTTTTATTGCATAGGAGCCGTTAACGAACCTCAGTTCCCAGGTGGTCGGCCTTCATGTGCCGCGTCAAGTTCATAGTGTCTTTTCCTAAAATCTTATAACCACCTCGGTGTGCGATCTATACACAGCTTTCAGCTCTGACGAAAGTAACACTTTAGAAAGCTCTGTTATTTAGATCTTTGATAGTTTTCCTTTTTGTGTTTGTTCTTTTTATTTAGACACATTTGGTCTTTAACCGCCTGTAGTTGTTATTAACTTATAGACTGTCGAGACACTTCTTTACATCCATATCTTCAAATTAGTAAATGTAATTTCTCACATTCAACAAGAAGGTTTTTGGTTCTTAGAGAAGAGGCAGATTGTGACCTGGAGGTCCTGGTTGGAGTTGGACCTGTGCCTTCGAGCTCGTCTCGGCGGCGGTGGTGATGTTGTTGAAATGTGTGGGCAGGTACGCGGTGATCTTGGCGTTTGACGTGAAGGTGGAGAGGGAGAGTCAGGAGATGGCCGACAGTCTGGGAGTTCGGATCTTCTCGGCTGAAATCATCTACCATCTGTTCGACGCCTTCACCAAGTACAGAGAGGACTACAAGAAGGCCAAACAGGACGAGTTCAAGTAGGAAAACGCTCCCGATGAAACACGGCGGTACGTCTTCTGATCTGTCTCTCTCTGACGCCGTTTCTGTATCTGTTATCAGGAACATAGCTGTGTTCCCGGTGAAGCTGCGAGTTCTTCCTCAGTTCATCTTCAACTCCAGAGATCCCATCGTGATGGGCGTCTCCGTCGAGGCCGGGGTCCTGAAACAGGGGACGCCGCTCTGCGTCCCCAGCAAAGGGGTGAGACGGATCGGAAAGACGGCGT
Source organism: Micropterus salmoides (assembly GCF_014851395.1). Classification (NCBI taxonomy): domain Eukaryota; kingdom Metazoa; phylum Chordata; class Actinopteri; order Centrarchiformes; family Centrarchidae; genus Micropterus; species Micropterus salmoides. Next base: position 4,110,084 of record NW_024040040.1, read on the forward strand.
GTTTTTCTTAATTGTCGGCAACTATTTGTTTTATCTTTTTTATGTTTGTTCAAATGTATTTCAGTTTGTGGACATCGGCGTGGTCACGAGCATCGAAATGAATCACAAGTCCGTCGACAGTGCCAAGAAAGGCCAAGAGATCTGCATCAAGATCGAGCCCATTCCCGGAGAGTCGCCCAAGATGTACGGCCGCCATTTTGAAGCCACCGACCTGATGGTCAGCAAGGTGAGGACACGCCCACTGAGGAGGGGCAGGATGCAAAACTTTTTATTTAAAATCAACAGAAAACGTCGACTTTCTTCAGATTTTGCGTTTTTCTTGAGAAACGTCGGAAACGCGTGTCGCTAAGCAGCAACTGGCGACAGAAAGTAATTGAGGCAAGAAAGAAAGGACAGATGAAGAAATACAGAAAAGTAGGTAGGAAAGAAAGAAAGAAGGGTCTGATAGATCTGATAGAAATCAAGCTCAGTTGTGGTTTTATCTGCGTCTTGTGACGATAAACTCGACGTTCATGCTGTGAGTTTCAGGTGAAGCGTAGAAACTTACAGCCTTTAGTCCTTTTTAATGAGGTTTCAGCTTGGCTACGTCTGCCTTTAGTATTTGAAAATGTTTTTTATGTTAGTTAACAAATTGGATCCTGTATATTCTAATAGTGGCCCCAGGCCTTTATTTGAGACGGGCTTTTATTTCTAAATGAATTCCATCAGTACAGATTCGCCTCTTTGTTTAACACAATTCACAGATTATTTCCATTCATTTCAGCGTTGTCATTTGTTTCACTGTTTTGTCAATGAAACTCAACACTTCCTGTACTGATATTTCACATTAAAAGCCTTCCAGTGGCGTAAAGGGCATAAAGGTGGATTTATAATACGTCCGGCGCTATATTTAAGAAATTTAGCTGTTCTGCTCCCGCAAAATATTTTCTTTCATACTTTATCGGGTGCTTTAATGTGATAGCTGTTAGCCAAATGGCACCATGTCATTTGGTTGGACTCCTGAATGAACAGAGCGGCTTTGAACACATTAGATCTCTGCACAATGTGGACATGCTAACCTGTGGCAAGGGTCTAATTCATAAACTGTCCAGCAGCGATATACAGATGTGCTCGATTTCACGCTCGTCAACACGTCGAACCCAGAAGAAAATAAGAGCACAGCCGGTGGAGTCGCCCCCTGCTGGCTGTCAGAGAGAACGCAGGTTTAAGGCTCTTCAGCACCGGCTTCACTTTTCAGACCCGGAGGTTCCCGCTCGGTCTGAAGGCTCACTGATTCCCCCTCCTGTCCTGAGGGGTGGCTGTTGTGGTGAAACATCTGCAGGAACTGTAAAGTTTTACTGACAGCAGCTTAACAGAGATCGAAACCATGGCGACTCGAGCGGTCGTGCCGATTGAATCAGTGCTTCCTGAATTCATAAAGTGAGACGTTATAATTAGAGGTATTTAAAAATGAGCTTTAGGTTCACAGTGATGACGTCGGTGTGTGTTTCAGATCACGCGGGCGTCCATCGACGCTCTGAAGAACTGGTTCAGAGACGAGATGCAGAAAACTGACTGGCAGCTGATCATGGAGCTGAAGAAGACCTTCGAGATCATCTGAAGGACCTGAAACACAAACACACACCCGCACACACACACACACACACACACACACACTCCTCCTCCCTTTTGAAGACACGACGGCGGCGGCGGCGGCGACGACTAAGGAAGGACAAAAAAAATTAAACAAAAATGACCTAAAAAAGAGGTGAAAGTGTTTTTCTGTGAGAAACGAACCGTTTTTTCCACTGTTGTAAACAGTGATAGTTTAGCCCACACACACACTCAGTATTCCAACGTGCCTGTTCTTCAGCATCGACGTTGTGTTATTAGTTTCTCTTCTTCTCTGCTCTCATTTGTGGCTGCTGATTCGTGTCCCAGGCTCCGCCCCTCCCCTCCTTTCTAGACTGAGGCTTAACGAGGCCGACAGAGCCAAACCAGGTGCATTATGGGATTGTGTTGAGCAGCACCGGGGCTGGAGGAGGAGGAGGAGGGAAATAAATGGGGTTTTCTTTTCACAAAACACCGAATCATCGAAGCAGCGGCAGACGGCGTCGACTTTAAAGACTTTAAAGAGCAGACTGAGCATCGACTGCTTCGCTGTGCGGTCTGTCGGCCATGTTGGAGGGCAAAGGGGGGGGGGGGGGTTTAAGTGACAGAGTGTCACCTCTGGAAGATTTTAAACTGTTTTTGCTGCAACTGCTGATGTAATAAATTCCCATGATTCTGATGAAACCTGCAGATTTTCAGTTTTCTGTTCACGCTCGATCGCACAGACGCACAAAGACGACACACAACTGCAAACCCGCAGCCTTTGATCAGCAGCCGAGGTGGCAAATCTTACAGCCCGCCTTCAACTCGGACCGCCACAGTCTGCTGTCAAACCACCGAAATGTAGCCGGCCCACAGTAACCAGACCAGTAACCACAGAGCAAAACCTGACCAAGAAAAGCAGCTCATGGTGCCACAGCATGAATGAATGAATGACGGCATCTGATCGCTGGTCCCTTATGTGTATCGCCCTAGTTGGTACTACCTTGACCGCGGAGCCCTCAACGCCAATAAACGATGCTAAAGGGCGTTAAAAAGCATCTTGGGAGTGTTTGGTTTCCTTTGGTTGCTCAATTTTAATGTGGTTAAAAACACTGAAATTTGAAAGAGGCATAACTTTGGCACCTCTTAGCATTAAACTGTAGATCTTTTTATTCTCTGATTAATTCATGAACTGCAAAATCCTTCTGATCATTTTCCAAATCATCAGTTGTTACATCAGGAAGCCTCCGGTTTCAGTTCATTTCTATAAAAATGTACTTGCGAGCAGAGCTTGAAGTGGGCCGGTCCTCTCCACATCAGGTTCGCCGGGCGCTACGTGACGCTCGCCTGTCCCGTTCTGTCTGCCTGTGCAGAGAGACGATGGAGAAGAAGAAATGTGGAATAACAAATGAAACGATAAGAAAACCTGCGAAGCGACACAGAAGAAACAAACGGTCCAAAAGCTGATTACTGATTGTCTCCTGCCACCTAAATGTTGTTTCCCTTCATATAAATAAAGACATTTCCTCCATATATTGGTGCAGAAGTTAAGTGTGAGGACCCCCAGCCCCCCCCACTGATATATTTCAGCATCGAATATTTATTCAAAATACTGTTAAAGTATGTTCTCGTCTCGTGACCCGAGTATCGCACTCCTAACCTGAGCCCTTATGTCTTCACCACCTTACAGCACAAAGTGACGGCCGAGACCTCTGAAACGTTGAACTCGTCGTTCTGCATGAATGTTTATGATTATGACAAGTTAGTGCTGAGCACTGACCAATCAGAGACTGACCACCATCTTGCACAATAATTTAATGAATGACAGGCAGGCAAATAAAGTGTGACCTGTAAATATATTAATATTATACTAAACGGTTTCGTTGCTTGCAGGGGATTGAAACGGATCAGTCTGTCTTTTTTATTGTCGTGGTGATGCAGTTGAGCGCAGAGCCTGGTTTGAAAACCGGTGCGTTTAAAGACCGTCTGACTCCTGAGGCGAACAGGAACCTGCAACAGGCGCTAACCCAAAAACCCACCAGCAATCATCAATAGAGCTCTGAAAAACAACGTTTTACCCAGAATTCCTCGCTGGACCGTTTGCCACAAACAAACGGACTGTTTAGAGCAGTTTGATCCACACAGGCAGACAAAGCGACGCCCTCAGATTTGCAATGCAAACAGTTTATTCTGTAAAAACTGAGCAGGTCTGATGTGACGTTTTAATGTGTCTTTATCACTCTGTGCAAAAGCCCAAACGGAGTTCCCATCTCCCACAGAAAACTCTGCTCTGAACTGAAAACAGCTGGTTTGTAGTCCAGCTGCTTCCCTTTCATCCCTGTGACGTCACAGGGATGATTGGCTAGTAGTCCTTAACTAGGAACTGAGCATGTGCAGCTCCCAACAAAGATCATTTAGAGACCAGATGTATCACTCCATAGCTAAAACGAAGCCTTCAACACAGGGTGAAAAGAGGAGCTGCAGCAATGTGCAGGATGACAAAAATATAACCATGTACACCTGCTCTGGTACAAACTCTAAATAACCTGAACATGAGCAGAAAACCACCTCTTTAAATCTGTGAAATCTGTCATCCAGAAATAAGTTTTCTTTTCAAACTGAAAAAAACTCGTAACTGATGCCTAAATGTTAAACTTTCACACTCCACGAATTTCTGCTCTAAAAAGCATCATAGAGTTTCTTTAGATTCTGTTTTATTGTTTTATAAAATTTCTTTTGATTCAGTGAAAAGAGTTTACACATGAAACACACTTATTTGCAAAAAAGAAGAAGCAAACAGAAACAAAAGACAAATTGAAATGGGACCAGATCATTTTCACAGACTGGACTGATCGTTTTTACTGTTTAACGTTTCGCTTCATGTAGGTTTGGTAAACTCTGGTTTTCCCATTTTTCTGCTCAGCAGGAACAACAAAAACCTGAAAACAAATGTGAGATTTTCTCTCAGTAATAGTGGAAACATTTTTTCAGGCCACAGACAGACAGAAAGCTGATTGTGATTATAAACATGAAGCTTTAATGTAAAGGTTTGTCAGCCTGAAAATCATACAAGAGGAAGACGGAAGACAAATATGTTATGCATCAGTTACAGAGAGCAATAAATGATTCAGAAGTTCAGACGTCCCTTCAAATACAGAAGCGTCCCGTCAGGAGTCAATACGGGTCGCGGTTTGTCCCTCTTTAAAGCAGCATCCTGTGCAAATCAGCCCACCCGCATTCTGTGAAGACTTCTCCTTTTCTACCTCTGATTGGGTAATACTGGCTGCCGTTGTTGGTTTGATTAATCCTGTCAGGGTCAATCGGGGTCAGATAAGGGAGGGTCTCTTGGCAGGGAGTCGAGCTGCAGCTCCAGAAACCCCCGCGTCCAAAAGTAGGGTGAATTCAGGCATATTAGGACAGCGTGAGAAAAAAGCCTTTTCAGTCAAAGTTATTGGTGCTTGCTGTGAATGCGCATAACTAAAGTCACATGACATAATTTATGCGTCATCACATGGGGGCGTCTGCATCAAACAGGAAGTAAAAAACAGAGTTAACAGAAATGACAGGCTTCAGCTTGATTTTAATATACGGGTAAAACATTTGCTGACTAAAAAACTGTAGATTTAAATGATATTCATAACATGCTGCATAGTGTAACAAAATACTAAATGTTACTAACTAAATTATATTTACATTTTTTACATGTTCTTGCTGTCCCAAATTACCAAATGTGTTGTGGCCTACATTATGGAGGGGTTTGTTTTTTAAGGTTGAGGTAACCAGTCAGACACATCGCAATTAATAATTTAATAAGAGATATTTAATACACTTTTAATCATCAAAATATAATAACAACATAACAATATTATATAACAATATAAACAACCATGTGTCTTGCTTAACCAATTTATAGAAGTGCGTCCTTCAATACTGTAGAATTAACAATAGACTGATCATTAACTACTTCTGATGTTCACAGAAAACCCTTTGCAAGTCCAGTCGATTCGTATCAAAGCTTTAGTTTTAGCCTGTTTAGAGTTAATAAGTTCTGGACATGTTGATTTAATAAGTTAATAAAATACAGTTCACATCCTATATTTTTTGTTTTGCTGTCACACATCGTCTGTTGAGACAGAGAGAGACTGAGTTCATCTGTTCGCACTGATTTCAATAGCAGACGGCTCATTCTAACGTCAATCTTAAGACTTTGCTGAAAACACGTTTTAAATTATGATGTACCGCCACTGGCACGCCATCGGGCCTGTGGTTGCTGGGCCCCCGAGGGGTGTGGCCCCCGCTGCGGCCCCTGCTGCGGCCCCTTAGTTTTCTGTATTGAAGGTGGCAACCCTAGGCGGGGATGAAGTGTCCGTGAAGGTCCATGTGGACGCTGGCGGGGATGTAGGCTCGGGCGATCTCTTTGAAGGTTTTGGCGTCGAGGACGAGCATGAACGGAGAGGCGGTCGGGTCCGGAGAGATGACAGACGACAGGATCACCCCTGCGAGGAAGGAAAATACAAACCGTGTGAACCAGGAACAAGTTTTCCTTTCCTACCTGACGGCGCTGTGGTTTTTAAACGTGCGAAAGACGAAGCCAAGCGCTCACCGTCGTCTTCCTCCACGGCTCCCGGAGACGCGACAAACACCGGCTCTGAAGGGAAGCAGTTCTCCTGCTGCCACTCGACGTGTCTCCTGGTGACGATGTCAAACTTGGCGAGCTGTTGGACAGGAGAGAGAGTCTAAAGTCAGGCGCGTGTCGGTTGGTCGAGTCTAAAGTCAGGCGCGTGTCGGTTGGTCGGTCCGTCACTTTGAATGTCCCAACACCTGTTGGATGGACTGCAGCAGGTCTGAGGTGTCTCACCTTGTTGGGGTGAGGAGACCACTCCACCCTGGAGCCGTAGAAGTACCTGTACTTTTTAGCGTTGAAGCTGTAGTTGATCCCCGGCAGCTCCAGACCTGAGGAGGACTCAGACCCGTTAGATCGGGAGGCTTGAAAGCTGTTTAAATGAAACAGGCTGCAGGTAACGAACCTGGAAGCAGAGAGTCGGGCTGGCAGTAGACGGCGCCGTCCTCCTGCATCACTGCCTGGGCCGTCGTGTCTGTCAGAGTCACCAAGTTCGACCCTCTGGGAGATTCCTGGGAAGCACATCGGCACAAACTACTCATACAGACATGCAATCTGTCAACTGATGCAGCGTTTCCGGCTTTAGTTTCCGCTGTACCTTGTTGACGCTGAGCGGCAGGACGAACCTCAGGCAGAGCGGCGCGCTGAATTTTTTGTTGGTCTCGGTGAAGGTGCTGGAGTCCTGCCTCAGGTTCTTGATGTAGAATATGTCGTACAGGTTGCTGTCCTTGTAGCTGATTAGGTCGAACACCACGTGGCCGTCGTCCTCGTACGCGTTGATGTGGTGGAAAACCATCAGCGCGTCGCCATAGAAACGAGTGGACACCGCCTCTCCTGTGGTTTTGTTGATGACGTGGAACAGGGTCTGGGGTGGACAGGGAAAGGCACAGCCATGTTGTCCACCTGCTTTGTCACGCAACATCGCGTATCTGTTTTAGTTGCTCTTTTTTAAACCTAAGCAAGTTGTTTTTGAGTCAGAAGTCTTTTTTGGGCCAGCACAGCTCATGATTGGTTGCAAGGGATCAAAGTTGTAGAAAACAGTAGTTTATTTTTAAAGGAATAAGAGATAGATGTTTGATGGTAACAGTGACGTGAAACTGTCGCAGTGCTGAATCCACTGGACACCAACTCTGCAGCTCCACCGTGGCCGTTTAGCCTCTTTTAGCTCTAAGTTTTGGTTTTGCAGTACATATCCCGTCTCCAGCAGCAGTTTCCTGATTAACCCAGGGTGAATACCTGCTCAGCAGCAAACTGCCACAGTTAGAGACTAGCTGGAGAACACAGCCACATGTTCCCTCAGGAGGTGGTGGAGACCAAAAAAGAGCAAAGAGAGAGTGAATATTGGACTTACATTCATTTAAAATCACTCCAATTGGAGGATCATGTTGCTTTGTGTCTATTTGATTGTTTGCTAACATGTTAACAGCACTAACTTTAAGAGCCAGTGATATCAGTGCTGAGTCTCCGTCAGCCTGTCTGCTCCCATTGGTGGAGAATAGCTTTGTTTCAAGTTACAATATTCTGTTTTTGTACTTTTTATGTTTCTATTTTTCATAAAAACGACAACAGTTTTAGGTTTTACTAGATTAAATTTTGTGATCTTTTCATTGGTTTTATCGTTTATTTGATCGTCATTAACTGACCCTTCGCTAAGCCACGCCCCGAACACGCGGCTTGCCAATCACAGCTGCGCTCCATTGACTCTAATGCATAAAGAGTCGTTTTCTAGATTTTTCTGGCTGTATTTTTCTAAGATCTGGTCAAACGCTGTTCCTGCGGCATCTTGTAATAGTTACAGCAGCTACCCAGAGAGGCTGAAAGGAAACGATTTATTCTCTTTCCAAAACCTAAAATAAATCCAGAACAATGTTGCATGTCTTTTGTTTCTAATGTAAAATTAGGCTTCAGCTTCTGTCTTTATTTTCACGTCAGTTTGAGCCTGAATAAAACCTCCAAATGTATAATGCAAGACAACTGTGCTTCTTTCTGAGATCGCTTTTGCAGTAATAGACCGCGGCAGCGTGATAAAAGTCCGACAGGTCCGACAGTTTGTCAGACTTAGCAACAGTTACTAAGGGGGGCGTGGCTTAGCGAAGGGTCAGTTGTAGTTAAGAAATAAAAGACTGAGCCCTCGCTGGAAATGCATACAGTATAGATACAGACACACAGAAGGGAACTTACAATGTCGTCCTTATCGAATAAGAGGCAGCTCCCCCAGCTGATCCCTCTGAAGTAGGCGGTGGCCAGTTTGGCGATGTCCAGTTTAAAGGGCTGTTCCACGAACACGATGTAGTTTTCGGTCATGCCGAAACTGTGGAAGTAGCTTGGAAACAGAGTGGAACGAGGCGCAAACGAACAGATCTGCTGAACTTTGCTCAAAGCCGGCTTCTGATGCTGTAAATCTGAAACAAACAACTCGGTATTAATTCTGCTATTATTCTTATTATCAGATTGTAAGAACACATATTTGCGTCTGTTCATGGATTATTGATTAGTCTGTAATGACAGGTGTTATTATAGATTTACATGTATTATGCAAAAGCAGATGGACGGCTCAGTTCTTGCGTTTTACCTGCAGATGTCAGGCTTCACACAGATTTTAATTGTTGTTACTCTTTAACTGAATATTTAAATACTGTAAAAGGGATAAAAGGAAGGAAAATATAGCAGTTTAGTAAACTTTAAGTTAATATGAGGCACTACAACTAGTCCTCAGTCCTTTGGCGTTTGTGTGTTATTACAGCTATAGTTATAAATCTTTGTCAACATCCCAACAGTGGGCCTCAATCTCCGTCATATAATCTTGGTCCTTTCATCTGAAATAGCAGGTATTCTGTTTACATAATGATTACTGAAGAGACCGTAAGTACAGAGACTTCACTGATAACAAGTCTCCTTCCAGATTAGTTTGACTTGTCATCACTGTCATTGCAGCATCACGAATCAATCAGACTCCGTTCTGTAATTAGAAAAAGACTTAACTTCTGCTGCAAATAAGCTAAGACACAAAGAGTCACTGTAGTCTGGTAAGGACCTGGGGTCTCATTCAGAAACGTGCGCCCAAAACCCAAAAATGGCGTACGCCAAAAAATATATGGACTTATAAAAGTGTGCGTACGCACATGTTTAAGCAATTTTCCCTTTATAAATCACAATCAAATCGAAATGTGGCGCATGTGAGGGAGCTCCATGTCCGAGCCTCCAAACGCCCACAGCTGTCTATAAATGGGCAGTGAAACCCTCATTAATATTAATCCGTCCTGACTGCAGGAGGAAAAGGAGCCAAACTCTGACAGAAAAGCCACAAAACGAGATTTAACTCATTGTGACACTGACACTTTGGTGAAGCTGAAGCTGTCTGGTGGGTAAAATAACAACGCTTGTGCACCGGAGGAAAGGGGCCCGGATGACCCAGGTACTAATTTGGATTCCCCCGTTTGAAAAGAGAGTAAACCAAATGACCTCCACTCGTGTTTAAACATTTATTTATTTACACAAACAGTCCTCTCACTTAACGAGGCTGCCGATGAGTTAAAAGAAATGTGACTCGTTGGAAATGACAGGAGCTGAAAGATGTACTTACTAAAATAGTATTATATTTTCCACAAGGCGTTTTTACGTGCTGCGCTTCACATCCACACGCTGACGCACCGCGTTTGGCTCGATAAGGCAACGAACATGTGAAACTGCACTGGTATCTGTATGACTGACACATTGAAAACGGCATCAATTTAAATGTAATTTGTCCTCCTGATCACCGTATTTATGATAATAAATTGCACTGCATGCAAGAATTAATTAATATGATTCCGGATTGAACTGTCCAACATATTTGAGGCGTTCTTTGCAGAAACAGAATCTCTGTTTGTGTTTATTATCTTAAATCTGGATCTTTTTGTGGCTGCAAATGATCTTAAACTGTTTTTTGCGCACTTCAGGGAAAGTCAATCAAACGGGTGTTTGTTTATTCAGAAAGGCTTTAAGCCAGTAATACTCAGATAATATTTCGATTTCTTCTACACAACAGTAGGACTATTCATTTCAACCCGTTTCATCCTTCATCATATGAGTCACCGTTTCTCTTTTCTCCTCTTTACGTGCGTACGCATGGTTCAGAGTTTACTTACAGGACGCACATTCTCCCGTCAGCTTTGTTTGGGAAGTGGCGTACGCACGTTTCCAGCCCTGTTTTGTACGTACGCACCGTTTATAAATGAGACCCGTGGTTACATTAGCTTGGGACACATGTCAGTACCACTAGACTATCCAACAGGTCATGGACAGCTCTGTCCTCCACTCCGACACCAACATGAACCCTCCATCTTTAAGGTTTTCGGAGGTTGAAGTTAAATGAGGTTACTGTGGCCACCGTACCTGATGCATCAGCGGGAACTTTGAAGATGATGTACTTTGGCAGGCCTAAGCCTATGATGGCGGTGCCCACGTTGTAGGTGTTGCCCTCACTGTCATAGTGAGGGTGAGCCGTGGCTAAAGTCAGAGCGATGTGTTTCTTGTAGTTAATCTGAAATTTGGCGGTGAAAGTGATAAGTTTGAAGAACTATTTGTAACTGATCAATGAGCCTTTGGAGCTTTGAGGAGGCGGGTGGAGACTAACTTACCCTGCCGATAGTTTCCAGAGTAGCAGGATCAATCTGGTTTATGTAGTTGACCTCAGAGGAGGCGTAGTATTCCTGACCATAACGAATGATGTTGATTAAGTTGTTGTCGGTGAAGTCAGAGATGACGTTGGAGAAGTGCGTGAATGCCCTATTGAGAGAAAGGTTCCACTTGTTTAAGTAACTGAAACAGATCTCTACATGTCCTGGATGGTCTGAAACAGATCTCTACATGTCCTGGATGGTCTCTGGATGTCTGAAACAGATCTCTACAGATCTCTACATGTCCTGGATGGTCTGAAACAGATCTCTACATGTCCTGGATGGTCTCTGGATGTCTGAAACAGATCTCTACAGATCTCTACATGTCCTGGATGGTCTGAAACAGATCTCTACATGTCCTGGATGGTCTGAAACAGATCTCTACAGGTCTCTACATGTCTGGATGGTCTCTGGATGGTCTGAAATTGATCTCTACAGATCTCTACATGTCCTGGATTGTCTCTGGATGGTCTGAAACAGATCTCTACATGTCCTGGATGGTCTCTGGATGGTCTGAAACAGATCTCTACAGATCTCTACATGTCCTGGATGGTCTGAAACAGATCTCTACATGTCCTGGATGGTCTGAAACAGATCTCTATATATCCTGGATGGTCTGAAACAGATCTCTACATGTCCTGAATAAACAGATTTCTACATACCCTGGATGGCCGGTACCTGGAAAAGATGTTTTTGCTGGGATCTGGGTAGACCATGGTTCCAAACTCAGTGACGACAATCCTGTTGGCCTCGATGTTCCTTTTGTAGGTGTCACTCTTCAGAAACTTACTTCTGTAAGTCACCTCGCCTGCAACACCACCAGGTACCAAAGCTTTCTCATAAATGTTCTTACAGCAGCGAGTTTAACTTTTCTACCATGAGAAATGCTGTGTAAATAGCATCACTTATTTATGGTGAGATAATGTTGTAAATTTTGTCGTTGTTGGAGAGTCTTACCTTTGCAGACAGTGAAGCTGTGGATAAGCGACATGCCATCAAACCAGTGATTGTACTCAGAGCTGCCCACAGAGAAAAGGCCCGGCCCGTTCCTCAGCAGAGTTCCCTGCAGCCAGGACGGGATGGACCCTGCAGGTCAAAGGTCAGGCTTTTTACCATAAACCAGTGGTTCTCAAACTTTTTCTGCCATGCCCTCAGAAGCCAAACAAATTTAATGCCCCCCCCCCCACCACATGTAAACAGACAGAATTCTTATCAGCCATTTACAATGTTGGGCAAGAAATAAATAAATAAGGAGGTCAGCACAATAGCATCAACAAACTTGTTTTTTCCCTACAGAAATTATGTGCATCTAATATAGTTACACTCCACATTTTTCCCCTGGTCGTTTACGCCACTGCATAGGGTGGATTAAGTAAGGAAAAGTTAAGGGATACTGCAGGTGATAAAAATGCTGTAAAGCTGTTGAGATAACGGCTACAAAAAATATTACAGACATCTGAAAAGTTATTTTAGGAGCAATTCTACGAGAATTTAAGGCATATCATTTTAAATTACTATAAAAGCACACTCTATTACTAAGTTCTTAATATTACATGACTATAAGAACACGGATAGAAAAATTATTGTGTTACTGTAAGAGTATGACAGTGGATTCAACCTTTTTGGCTAGTATATATAAATTAGGGCTGAACGATTAATCGTTTTCAAATCAAAATTGCGATTTGAAAGAATGCGATTAGCTAAACGTGAAGACAGCGATTACAATCTAGGTTAATTATACATCTGACCCGTTTTAAGCAGTCATGCAGTTACATAGCCACATGGAGCATTTCAGAATAAGAGTGTTTTGCCCGTCTGATTTTGCTGACTTGTTCAGATTGTGTTAATTTATCCAGTTGTCCTTGATTTTTGTGCTTCTACCATGGACTGGATCGGGAGTCTGCAACAGGGTGTTTTATTTTGAAAATCGACCGGATTCTCTACGCCGTTCTGTGTCTGACTTCCTGCCTGGTTCATCTGCTCTGTGCTGCTTGATGTGACTTCCTCAAAAACAGACTGGCAGTGAATATTGAACTTTGGCAAAACTTCAATAAAAAAAATTGCACATCGAGTCGTAATCCCAGTATCTGGCTGAAAAATCGCAATTAGATTTTTCCCCCAAATCGTTGGACCCTAATTTAAATATTGTCTTTGCACTTGTGAAAACACTCTTTAAAAAGTGCTCTATAAATAAAGAGTATCGTTATAAACATCATTTATTTTACAATGATGAGAGGAAGTACTCAATTATTTTAGTCATGTGAAAGTTGCAGTACCACAGTGTAAAAATACTGAAAGTGCAAAAGTATTATTAGCAGAATGACCCCTTACAGTGTTATTTAATATTTGTATGCAGTGTTTAGTTTAATATCTATAAACCTTTTAAAACTATTCTAATTTGCATTGCTTTAACAGTCAAACTCACCTTCCACTTGAGCTTTCACCGGCTCCGGAGTTTCAGATCCGTTTCTGGCAAATACCGACAGCATGTTTCTCTCCTGACCTCAAATGTCCCAGAGTGCACTGCTGCTGCTGTAGCTCCACGACCGACTGAACAGCCAGACTGACAGCAGCCGGCCTCATGTAGCCTTCGTCTTTGTCTACGTGATGACCTCCTGAAACTAAACATTGTGCTTTATGTAACCGCTCTGCTCTGGACTTCACTCTGCTTTTCACAATAAAAGCCTAAACTACTTTAACCTTTACAGTATCACAGGGTGCAGCATTACGTGTGGCCCACAGTCAACCAGATAAGGCTTCAATACTGACTGTCCAGCAAATTCGGACAAAATCAGTCCAATTAAACGTGCGATTAAATGTTAACAGGTCACTCTGTGTTCATTTATATTTGAGTTTATTTTTGTTTCATCTAAAAACAGTCGCTGTCGTTAGAAACGTCACTCGTCATCACAAAGTTCTTCCTATAAATCTGTGTGTTTAGTCTCGGTTGAGACTATAAATCTAAATATAGTTAAAAGCGCAGCTGGATGGATCCTGATCTGATGTCTGATTATCTGTGAGCAGATAACGAGCAGCGAGTTGTGATAACCATTCCCATTATCTCCTGTCCAAATGCTGTCACACCGCTCAAAGAAGACGAGGGAACACTCAGATCTCCATAAACCAAATAGGTCAAAGCTCAGAATCTTTACTGGGCATCGTTTAATACGTTGAGAACAAGGGCTGATCCAACCTGCGTGACTTTCATCCCGGCAACTCATCATGTGGCTCAGGAGAGTGTTCGGCCCCGACGGCGTCTGGGCTCCTGATGGGACGCCGGATGGTGTCCTGGGGGATCTCCTCCTCCCAGACCTGGAACGTCTCCTTGCGTCTCCTCATGCCCTTGAGACTGGGCTGCTGGACTACCTGAATGGGCTGCGAACAGCTCCTTATACTAGTGACAAAGACACGAGCGAAGGCTGAACTAGAGAACAACCTGTTGTCACTTTCATTTACACCAAAACAGGAGGCACTGATTCACAAACGCTTCTGCTTCCTAACCTCCTAGACTGAGAAGTGTTCCCTTCATTTTCTTTTAGCAGTGTGTATAAAACACCCAGTTTGTTTTAAACTAATATATTTATATTTTAAGTCTTTACTACATAACTTCAAATCGCAGCATATCAAAATATTCTCTCTGTGGTTGCAACCCGATTAATCTTGTTTTCTCTCAGTTTTGTCTTTAAAATATCAGTTTGTAAATGTCTTTTTGAGGCCATTTCACTAACACATGACAATGAAAAACAGCAACGACACTGTTCTCTTCTGGGTTAAATAAAATAAATCCATTATCAGAATTGTTTTCAACAAATAGTTGCAGCTCTAATTTTCAAATTGATTAACTTTTATTTGTTCTGTAGCAAACACATTTCAAATGTGTTTAATTATGTTGAATTTCTTCTGAATGTAACAACGTGAGTCCACATGAGTTTGGCCTTTAGACACTTGGCTCTATATCTCTGGCTGTGTAATTGGTTAAATAAGTTTACTGCTTTACAGCTGCTGTTATCGGGGCAGGTCACAGATCTGTAATGATCCACACTGAAGCGGTGTCTTATACCAATGACTGAAGCTAAAATCATGAGGATTGGGAAAGTAGGCTCGCTCACACGTTTGTTCCAGAGCAGGGACTCTTGTAACTCTCTCCCATGTACTGTACAATATTTGGTGCTCAGAACAAGACTTTGACACCGGAGTTCACGTCCAGTTCAAGCTTCAGCTCAGCGTTCTTATATCAGAATGACACCTGATAAAACCAGCGGCTGATGATGTTCTCCTGTGTTTCCTTTGTACAGTTATCCATTAATAGGCTGCAACAAAGTCATGTTTAGTGTTTAACATACTTTGTCCTCCTCTAACGTTATTATTGCCCGTTATGTTACACAGTTATTGGAGTAGAATGCACAGACGAATGCAATAAACCTGCATTTATGTCCTAATCAAGTCTGCAGAGCCATATGTTTAATGCTTTAAACTTTACCAGCTAATGTTTTTATGGTGGAACCCAGTTTACAAATTAGAACAAAATACCGTAAAACTGAAAGTAACAGCGCAGGCTTGTATATTTGCTTCAGTCACTGAACTCACCCTGCCTGAATCTGGGACAGGCCTCGCTCAGCAACATGGAGCCAGCTGGTCCCCGATGTTTTTCATGAAGCCCCGGATCTCAAAAGGATTTTTTAAATTACAAATAGAAGAAAAAAAAAAACAAAGAATCAAAGCCAGGGATCTATTTATCTCTCATTACGATCATGCGTTAAGGCCCGTGAAATAAATAAATAATAAGCAGCAGCAGAACTTTACTGAGCAAGCTGCCGTCAGAGACAGAGACAGAAGTGAAAGCAGTGGACACAGCTTCAGGGTTTGCCAGAGACTTTTTTGACCCCGGAAATAATTTTGATCAAAGCATATCGAAAAGCCACCGGGCCGCTGTCTGTCAGTGTTTGGACAGCGGTGATCTCAGAATCCGTGATCCGGACCGCGGACTGATTGCAACACAGTGTGAGAAACAGATTTACTGCCACTGTTACCCTTTTAAAGTAAAAAGTAGGCTACGAGCCGCTGCAGGGCTGCAGAGCTGCAGAGCTGCAGGGCTGCAGGGCTGCAGGGCTGCAGAGAAGAGACAGTGATGATGTTTGACTGAAGCGCAGTGACCGGGTCAGGAGAGAGGGTCTGAGTGAGACCCTGCAGCTGTGACTTCGGGATGTTCTCTGGACTCTGGGCTGCTTGTCTTTGTAGAAACACATAGTCAGATTGCGATTTTCATTCCTGCTTCAGTCGTAACAGCTGACTTCCCTTCGGCACAGCTCCAAAGTGTTGATAGCGAATTAGAGTTCTTCGTTCTCCTAATTTAAGTCAAACAGTGAAACTTTCATATGTTCTAGATTCATTCAAGGGCGTCACTTTGTGTGGAAAGGTGGTGGGGACATAAGGGCTCAGATTAGTGTGACTTATCTCACAAGACGTGCTGATGCACAATACTGTGTTCGTGAGATAAAGATATTTTATCACTAGGCTATTAAATATAAGATTAAAGGGTGTGAGGTCCTCCCCCGAAGATTTAGAGCATCAAACACTTAATTAACTGCATCCTTGAGACATTTTCTGCACGAATTTATGGTGGAAATGTTTTTATTTATTTATTTATATGAAGGGAAAACACAAAGTTGGGGTGGCAGTTCAATAATACAATGAAATGTAAGGGAGTAATAGAAGCAAGTGGCTTGTTTTTAGGACAATAAACGTTTTTTTCTTCTATATTTAAAATGCATTGCATGTTTTGTTATTGTGCAAATAAACCTTTCATTTGGTATTTTACATTTCTTGTTGCAAACATTTTATTTAGAACATTTGAACAAATGCATCTGTTCTCCATCCTCTCCATTACTCTCCTCTGTGTCACCTGCCGCCAGCGTTTAAAACCAAAAACACAGCGTCCAAAGCGTAAATGACACCATTACACATGAAGTGAAATATTTCAGGGCTTTGTTTGTTTTAACTTTGATGCTTAGGGCTTACAGCTCATGGAGATAAAAAATCCACATCTCAGAGTATTATAATAAAGAACATATAATACAGAAATGTTGGCCTGAGAAGATCTTCTGTCTCGACAGCTGTCCTGAAGACACCAGACCAGTAAAAGGAGTCGGCTTCTAATTGAGATTTTAAGTTTTATGGTACAACTTTATTGTGGAAACTTGTCTTTGGTCCTTCTGGCTGTAACTAAGAACTTAATGATGGATTTCTGATCAGGAAACACTCCCGAAGCGTTTCTTAAATCTTCCTTGTCAGGAGACTACATCAGTAGGTTCTGATCATAAATAATCTGTGATAATATATAGATGTATTTCAGACCCCTGACAACAAGACCGGATCCACAAGGTCACACAAAGAACAAAGACCACATGCAGATAGTTTTGGATGAAAAATGAAGTTTATTACAAACAACGACAGAGAGCTGTTAGCAGTCAGTTAGCAGCTGTTAGTTCTGTACAAATAACACTGTTTAATTGGTTAGTTGAGTTTGCCAATCGGCAACAAGGCTAGGTCTCAAACAGCACCCTACGCCCTCTGTAGTGCACTACTTTCCACCTTACACCTTTCGTAGTGCCCTGCTTTCTGCGCTACATCCTCTTGAGTGCACTGCCTCCAACGTTAGACCCTCCATAGTAGGCTAGTTCCCACCTTAAACCCTACTTAGTGCACTACCTTCCTTCTTAAACCCTTCATACTGCACTAAGTTTGCGTTAAGCATCTAAATAGTGTGCCTCTTTTACCCTAAAGTATTATAGTGCCCTTTGTTGCACCCTATACCCTTCATAGGATACTTTGTTGCACCCTATACCCTTCATATAACACTTTGTTGCACCCTATACCCTTTATAGTGCACTGCACTTTGTTGCACCCTAGTTCCTTCATATAACAACATTGTTGCACCCTATACCCTTCATAGAACACTTTGTTGCACCCTATACCCTTTATAGTGCGCTTTGCTGCACCCTATACCCTTCATAGATCACTTTGTTGCACCCTATACCCTTCATAGAACACTTTGTTGCACCCTAGACCCTTCTTAGTGCACCACCTTCCATCCTAAACCCTTCATAATGCACTCCTTTCCTCTTTACACCTCTAAAAGTGCACTATTAACATCGTGCACACTTTGTAGTGCACTACAATGCACCCTAAATCCTTCTGGTGCACTCCGAGTTCACAAGTTTCGACATTGCTGATGTTTATAAAAACGTTGGACCCCACAGACGTTACTTTTCTCGGTTTTCTACTCTTAGTTTTTTTTGGTTGTTGTTGCATTCCCAATCACAACATGGACGTGTTAAAGACAAAATAATTTTCTTTCTCTGGAAAAGGGAACAAGGTAGCGTCCATCTTTTAGCGTCGTTCACCCGACTAATGCAGTGTTCATGTTACGTGGGATGGGGAAGACGTCTTGCCGGTGTTCACGTCATTGGACTATTAAGACAAGTTTACGAATGCAGAGTCGGTTGTATGAGGGATAGAAAATACTGTGCGTGGTCGTTAAAGCACTATATCCATTACGTTTGTATTTAAATACCTTGAACAGCGGACTTGAGGAGGCCATGTTTGCTTTTTCAGGCACTTCAGTATTGTTTAGTGCCTGGTCGGATGTAACAGACTTGGATGTTGACGTGAGCACTATTTAAATGTTGGGTAATTACGGTAATTCCCGCATGACATGAATGCGGCATTGAACTTAAGTGCGACACACACTGGCCACTGTCACTTAACACCATTTAATGAA
This sequence comes from Micropterus salmoides, assembly GCF_014851395.1. Taxonomy (NCBI): domain Eukaryota; kingdom Metazoa; phylum Chordata; class Actinopteri; order Centrarchiformes; family Centrarchidae; genus Micropterus; species Micropterus salmoides. Next base: position 4,128,715 of record NW_024040040.1, read on the forward strand.
ACGTAATGCAAGCTGGATTACGTTTCAATCAAAATACTGAGGACATTTTTTAAGAGACGCCTTGAGACGCCACAGATGTTCGGCAAGCTAGCTGGCTAACAACGGTGTAGTTTCTTGTGTGTCGTCATGCAAGATGTTTACGCATCTCAGCGGGTTACAATTTAGCATCTCAGGATGTGTTTTCAGCGTTGAATTTAACCTCTTATATGAATCTTCTGTTCAGGTCTCGCATTTCGTCTTTTTCTTTTAAAGTTTTACATGTTTTACAAGAATCAAATGCGATGATAGTAAGTAACCGTTCTGTAGTTTTCGATCATGTCTCGCAGTCTTCATCAGGTGGAGTTACACTTCAATTACATCGTAGCAGTGGTGTGAACTTTAAGGACTTCTTCCGGTCCGTATCGGTTTAAAGACTGGCTCTCCTGGAGCTTTTGATCACTGTTGTACTTGCAGTGAGATTGTTTCGTCAAAATGTTTGAACTTTCAGTCCAACAAAAGTCACAGGAAGTGGTTCCTCCCAGTTTTTAATACATTGATGGAAAAACAAACGTCTTAAGGCCCCGATAAATTTACTTTTAGCTGTGCTTTCGCACATGCAAGATGGCTGCCACGCGTCTCCTCTGGAGCGTAGCTTGTCTTCAGAAATTAACGCTAGGCGTGGGGGCAGAATGTCGATCTGACAGACAGGTCAGCGGCGACCTCTTTGTTCTACTCTCCAGCCCAGGTGCTGACGGTAATGCAGTTGGGTCAGCAGCAGACTTAACAAAAGAGATAAGGGCGGGATGTTTTGAACAAAACCTCCTGGAGCAATTTGCAACGTCTTTCTTATGTCTCATTAAAATCAGAACCTCCTCGAGCGTCGGCATGTTTGTTTACGTCATGCAAATTTGGATGTTGTCAAGGAAGATAATCTGGCGTCGGCCCTCTTCTGCCCCCTAGTGGATAAATGTTTAATCCTCCAGGTGCTTGCGTCCCCTCTGCGTGTCTACACCTACACATTGTTAAAAAGTATATCAGGAGCTTTAGGGGGCAATAACATCACAGTGTAAGGATCTTGCCTGAAAGCACATGAGGAACTTCACGTTTCTAACCAACCGGCTTGCCGTACCAGTGTGTGTTGCCTTTAACAGAACCAACACAGAGCATGATGTCTGCTTGGTTTCACTATTACAGCCTCATCTGAAGGCAGCGTTCCACCTTTAATCTCTTTAAAGTTTGCTATGTCTCTCCTCACACCCGCCACAGTGCACTACTTCCTGCCTTAGCACCTCCGTAGTGCACCTGACAGGCTCCTTAAGGACCGGGGTGTTGTCTGAGAATGGCACCAGAGAAACAGAGAGAGAGAGAGAGAGACAGAGAGGTAGAGAGAGAGAGAGAGAGACAGGTGAGAGACAGGTGAGAGACAGGTAGAGAGACAGGTAGAGAGCGTGCTGAGGGTTCAGAGACAGACAGTCACAGTAGGTGGAGTTGCTGCTGTCTGTCTGTCAGTAGCAGTTGGAGGTCTGGTCTATATACAGAAACAAGAAATGCATAATCAGAACATCCAAACTAACCAGAGCTGCACGCACGGAGAGGGCGCCATGTTGGAGGCGGGTGGAGGCAGGGGGGCGGGGACAGCGGCAGCTCTGGTTCGCTAAAAAGACAAAATAACGGGTGTCACCGCAAACATAACGATTCGCAACGCTACACCGGGACACCACCTAACTGTCCGTGGAAAAACACGCACACACGCACACGGGACGGCGCCACCAACACACACACGCACACACGCTCTCTCTGACACACAAACATTAATATGACAAACAGTTTCTCTCTTTTTTTCTATTGAGGTGAAAAACAGATTCTATTATTCTTAATTATCATAATCATCATAAGTAATCGTCTTCATCGTCTTCATCGTAGCAGTGGTGTGAGTGTGTGTGAGTGTGTGTGTGTGTGTGTGTGTGTGTTCTCAGTCTGTTTATAAACACTATTAACATGTTGACACGCAGAGAGCTCAGTTCTGATTGGCTGACGGGTCTTTTCACCTCTTCTCATCCAGGAGGCTTGTTTTTATTTTTTTAAATTGTCTCTCGCTGCCTGGAATCAGTCTGTTGTTGGTGGAGGTGATGATGATGTGGTCAGGTGGTCTCCCTCCCGCTGACCCACAGGAAACAGTTTGTGATGTCATCAGAGTGCGATTGGTTGCTCGGGGGCAGTAAACTGGAGGGCGTCCTGACGGCGGCGTCCGATTGGACGAGGATGGAGGTGTGTTTTGGCTGAATGTTGAAGCACCAGGAAGGAGGGAGGGACAGTACCTGCTGCTGGGAGTGTGTGGGTGCAGTTAATCTTTTAATACTGGCAGCAGATCAGGGCCTAAAGCGTGCGAGGAATCACTATGAATGTGGAGCCTAGAGGACTGCGAAGGCCAACCTGAGGGTCGGGGCCCCTGCAAGCGGAAATTGTTCACTGTTTTCCGACATCTTTAAACTATTAATCACTAATGATAGTAATCGTTAGTTGGAGCCCTGACAGCTTCACTTGAAGAATCAGGACAAACTTTACACTTTCAGCTCCACCGTAGGTCAGACAGAGTGCTGTTTGTTGTGTCCCACCCTGCGGCCTGTAGCGGGACACTAGCAGGACTTTGAACACTTGTTGATAATAGAAGATATGGAATATATAGAATATAGCGGCCGGTCTGGGGATCCCTATGGCGTCATAGTTCAACGCAGTGGGGGAAGCCCTGTAGCGTCAGTTTGTGACGGTAAAGGTGGGTATATGATATTTAAGAGAAAAGACTGAGTAAGGAGGTGGTTGGTGTGGATGGAGGGCCAGAACCTGGACTTTGAACCAGGAGACCGGGGTTTGTGTGCCGTAAAGTACCCAGGGCGTTAGAAAGCGATGCCAAAGGGCCTTGACGAGTTGGGAGAGAGAATGTGTTGAATACAGATCTAGATAAAAGAAGTACCTGTGTTGTCATGTGTCAGCCCGGCCTGTAGGGGGCAGCAGAGCCCGTTTATACAGTGTTTAGTAAGTTGAATGCATCATTTCTCTGAAGTAACTCCCAAGCCCACTGCTGAATAAACCAGTAAAAGAGGAATGACCCCTGTTTTACTGTTTTACTGTTTGTAAACTTTGACGGAGCTGTTCAACAACGTCACGGTCAAATGTAAAGTTTGTCCTGATGGTGGCGCTACAGGAAAGATCAGGCGGTCACCTAAAACGATCAGGGGCCGCTGTCTTTGGAGCACGAATGTGATCAGGACATTTTATCCCCATCTGAAGGCTCCACCTCTCTCAGAGCAAACCATCATAAAAGGATTTCCCAGCATGCCTCTGGCCCTGTTAGCCTGCAGTATTTGGCGTGTATGTAGTAAACCATAGTCTGACTCTGCTGTGTGTGTAATTGTGTATGTGTGTCAGTGTGTTTTGAGCACGCTGCGTGACACCCAGCCCTCGGCGGCCGGCGAGTCGCTGTTGGCCGGCCGGTAAACCAAACTCTGACCCTGCTGGTTGGACGCCAGAATCTGAACCTTCTCCCCCCGGAACACACAGATCTCGTCCTCCCGCACCGCCACAAAGTCCTGCGTCACCAGCACCAGCTCCTGAGGGGTCAAAGGTCACATGGTCTCATCAACATCTTATTAATTCCAACCTGAACTTTAAAAATAAAGAACGAGAGCTCGTCCAGGCATAAAATAAAGACGGGGAAGTCCAAACCTGGTCGTCCTGCTCGACGTCAGGTGGAGGCTGAGTGGCGTGGCCGTTGGGTGTGGGCGGGGCCGACGGGGGTCGTCCCGACGACAGAGGGCGGGTCACAGAGATGCCGCCCTCCTTCTTCTGGTACTCAATGGGAGACTGAAGAGCTGTGGACCCAAACAGAGTGTAAACAGAATACGGTTAGATTCAGATTCAACTAAACCAGATCAACTCCATCATTTATCTCTCGAGTCCTAAGATGTTTCAGAGATCTGATGATATTCAGGGAGATGCATGGATAAGTTAGGGAGGTTTAAGGATGCTTCAGAGATTCAAGGATGTTTTCAAGGGAGATGTACTCACCTGACAGGAAGTTGTTCTGGGCGTCCAGCAGGGTGGCGATGTTCTCCACCCAGGTCATCTTGATGCTGGCGGAGGACGCTTGCAGTGTGAAGCGCTCCGCCGAGCCACGAGACCACAACACAAACTTACACGGATCACCGTCCACACTGTCCTGCATCGCCAGGTAAGTCACCTGATCACACACAATAACACCATTATCCCCAGAATAAACCAGTCTATCCATGTCTTAAACAAGTTTACCCCAGTAGAAACCAGTCCATCCACGTCTTAAACCAGTTTACCCCAGTAGAAACCAGTCCATCCACGTCTTAAACCAGTACACCCCAGAATAAACCAGTCCATCCATGTCTTAAACCAGCATACCCCAGAATAAACCAGTCCATCCATGTCTTAAACCAGTATACCCCAGAATACACCAGTCCATCCATGTCTTAAACCAGTATACCCCAGTAGTAACCAGTTCATCCACGTCTTAAACCAGTATACACCAGTAGTAACCAGTCTAACCTTGATGCTGTTCTTGAACTGGTATCCCGGGTTGTTGGAGCCTTTCCGCAGCAGCTCACTGAAAATGATGATCTGCTCGAAGAGGAAAACTCTTCGCTCTTTGCTGCGAGACAGAACTCCTCCGTCCTGCTCCCAAACACAGAAGGTCTCCTGCTGCAGGAGCTTCCCCTGAGACGTCAGCTTCCCCTGAACAGGTGAGGACAGAAACACATTAACATGTGAGCGAACGGCCGCCCACTCATCCAGAAACATTACCGCCCTGCTGACGTTATTAATAAATGTGGCGTCCCTCAGGGTTCGATTCTTGGTCCTTTATATTTCTATTTCGGTTAAAGCTGCAGGAATTGATTCTCGGCCGCTTATAAGCAGCGCAACAAGCCGTAAACAGTCAAATCCATAGCTCCATTCTTTCCTGCTGTCCTCCAGTATAAATATTTTTATGGAAATCTCACATATCTTTTTTGAATAAAACCTGATTTACGAGTTAGGACTAAAACCTATAGTAGGCCTAATTGTTCTGTGTGAATTGTTGTAATTATTGACAAGTAAGCACTTGGCTTTAATAAATTAGAGAATGTGGACTGTTTTTCTTTAATGAATGAAAACAACCCACAAAAATGAAACTGTGGTAACGGGAATTAATTTTAGGCCTAAACTAGTGTCACTATATATTAAAATATAATAATATGTTAACATTATATAAGTAATATATTAACATAATACTAACAGTATTAAATGTAAAATAAACTTTTATTTAATGTAGGAATATTACACTAAAGCAATACAGTAATTTATCCTCCTTGTTGACAGGTTGGATGATCTTATCATCTTGTAAATTAAATGTAGAACACAGAGAAACATCCCAACATGTGCTGTGTGGACAGATTTTGTGTTGTGAGCAGAATGTCTGTTGTTGCTAATTAAAGACAGGTAGTGGAAATTATTTTGAGTTGTTTCAGCTCTGTAGATCAGGGCTGCCGTTTTCTGGTCAGGGCTTGTTGGTTTGTTTGTTTGGCCTCGGATAAACCTGATGTTGAAATTAAGCTTCAGTAAATTAAATTATTCTCTTCATCTGGTTTTATTTTCCAGATTTCCCTGGACCACGTAGTGTTTGTTTGCTGTTATGTACATAGCAGATTGTGTAAACATGACAACTGTTGTGAGTTTCTTAACTGTCCTGCACACAGTAAAACCAGAACTAGGAGCTAAAGGAGGCCAAAGACCTACTTAGAGCTGCAGTTGGTACAAGTACAAGCTGATTACTCCACTGACGTTTGATCAGATAGACGGTTTCTAGCTGTGACAGACAGACAGGTAGACAGACAGGTGTACCTCGTATCCCTGCAGGCGTCCCAGGTTCATCATGTCGTTGCAGCGCTTTGGTACCAATGACATCAGCTCCACTGCTTTCTGTACACAAACACTCAGAGTTGTTAAATATTGCAGAAGTTTAAAGATGGTCTACAGGATGATGATTCACCACCCTGCGTGAATCATTTAACATCATGACAACAGCAGTATCTGCTGGCCTGTTGAAGCTAAAACACGGGGTTACTCTGCTCTTTGAACGTTTAAAACTTCACTGCTCCGACAAGTAGGAGAGAGGCTGACAGCCAATCACATTACAGCGTTCTTTGTGGTATAAAGTAAAACGTATAAGTGGGACTCGCCTCGATCTCTTCACAGTCGAGTCCTGCTTTGGACGTGTACTTTAGGAAATCCTGAGAAAGAAGGAATAGAGAAGATGAAGATCTTTGACAGTCAAATAACTTAAATGTGTTGTTTTGTTAATGAACCGTTACGAGACAGAAATAGTTATACAGCAATGGGAATGTTTGTGTAACCAGAAATGTGGACAGAAACTCAGTAGATCCAAAGTGAAATGTCCTCAGACCTTCAGCAGCAGCTGGTACTTGGTGATTCTCTGGATGGGTTTGATCAGGTAATCACTGATCGACATCCTGCAGCTGATCTCATGCTGGATCTCCTGCAGGCAAAGAGAGAGAGAGACAGGTTCATTTTACAGCCTACAATATGAGAACTCATCCTCCTGCATTCGGCTGCTGAAACGTTAACTGCCTCCTGCTCGTCCTCGACACCAAACTCCACTGAAAAATCAACCCATTTAATGAAGCCTGCAGTTTCTTTTCTTGCTGGTGACTGGCTTTTATTTGACCAGCATGGATTCCTCCTCAATCGACAGAAATTCAATCAGCAACTACCTTGATAAAAGGTGAATCATCATCTTTTATCTTTGTAAAACCAGGCGTTTTACAAAGAACAAAGATAAATAAATAGTCAAAGAAACTATGGATTAAAACATCTACAACATGTCAGCACTAAAAATGTCTTAAACTTGAAGTCTGGTGTTGTTTCATCTCCAAAACCTGACTTCCTGTCTGTGGCTCGCAGCTCCGAGCCCCCTGGTTCCTCCTTTAGACGTCAATCTTTAAAAACACCTCACAGAAAACTAGTTTAATTTTTATTTCTTCAAACAGCTGCTCGCTGTAGTTTTTAATAAACAGAAGGAAATCCATGTGGACAGTGTATGTCGGACTGAGTCAGACTAACAGCTTCACGTTAAAACAAGACAAAAAAAATGTTCAGAGACACACGTGATGAAACAGGAAGTGATGCGTTACCTCAAAGAACGTCTCGTACTCGATGACGATGAACTCCGACCTCGGCTTGTTCTGACAGTAAACCACGTACATGTGGAGACGACGTTCCTGCAGCAAACACACACACACACATCGTAGGTATATATCGCAGGTAAACATGTGTGTGTATATATATATATATATATATATATATACTGTATATACACTGAACAAAATTATAAAGGCAACACTTTTGTTTTTGCCCCCATTCATCATGAGCTGAACTCATAGATCTAAGACTTTCAAATATTGTTCACAAATCTGTCAAAATCTGTGTTAGTGAGCACTGCTCCTTTGCCGAGATAATCCATCCACCTCACAGGTGTGGCATATCAAGATGCTGATCAGACAGCATGGGGATTGCACAGGTGTGCCTTAAAAGGCCTTAGGCTGGCCACAATAAAAGGCCTTAGGCTGGCCACAATAAAAGACCACTCCAAAATGTGCAGTTTCACTGTATTGGGTGGGTCCGGGTCAGTATCTGATGTGACCACCATTTGCCTCACAAAGCACAACACATCTCCTTCGCATAGAGTTTATCAGGTTGCTGATTATGGCCTGTGGAGTGTTGGTCCACTCCTCTTCAATGGCCGTGCAAAGTTGTAATCAGGTTGAGACCCCAATGAGGACGATGAGCATACAGATGAGCTTCCCTGAGTAGGTTCCTGACAAGTTAAAGCAGGAATTCTTTTGTTATGCAAACCGATTGTTGCAGCAGCTGTCTGGGTATCTGGTCTCAGACAAATCTCAGAGGGGAAGATGCTGGATGTGGAGGTCCTGGGCTGGTGTGGTTACACGTGGTCTGCGGTTGTGAGGCTTGTTGGATGTACTGTCAAATTCTCTGAAACGCCTTTGGAGGCGGCTTATGGTGGAGAAATGAACATTCACTTTACGGGCAACAGCTCTGGTGGACATTCCTGCAGATCAGGATGCCAACTGCACGCTCCCTCAAAACTTGCGACATCTGTGGCGTCGTGCTGAGTGATGGAACTGCACATTTTGGAGTGGCCTTTTATTGTGGCCAGCCTGAGGCCTTTTATTGTGGCCAGCCTAAGGCACACCTGTGCAATCCCCATGCTGTCTGATCAGTTTATAATTTTGTTCAGTATATATATATATTTATAGTGTATACACACAGTGTATATATATATATATATATAGATTATGGTTATACCTTCATTTTGATCAAATATGTAGTTACTTTCCTTCTGATACTGTTTTTTAGGTTGAACTTTTATGCTGTTTTCTTCATGTATTAGTGTCTATGAAGATTCTCAGTCATCCAGGTCATAGTTATCCAACGAAGGTTAAAATCAAGGGCAACTGGACTTGGTTGAAGCTACTGGAAGACGTTTCGTCCCTTATCCAAAGGACTTCTTCAGTTCATGAAGAACTGAAGAAGTCCTAGTTATAAATTAACATCAAATTATTAATGCCGCGAGCCGTTGATGAATTAGCCGTATTCTCATTCGCTTTTATAAATTAAGATAAGCGGGTCGCAGGCTCTTGGTGCTGTGATAAAGAGCACGGTGGCGTTCACATGTGCTGTGCAAATGCTCTGAAACTTCATCACTGATGTTAGATAAACATGAGTCGGATCATGTTTTGGTAAAACTCACATGTCTGATGAAGAGGTCGGCCAGCAGGTCGTGGTTCTGAACACAGCGGTCCAACTCCACCAGGAAGAAGCTGAAAGGAAACACAATCACACGGTGAGCCTGAGAGAGAGGGAGAGGGGGGAAGGAAGTGTTATTTAATGTGTGAGACGGACTCGCGGTGCCAGTCGTAGATCTGCTGGATGTTCCCGAAGACGATCTTGTCTTTTCCTCTCATGTCCTCTGGGATCCCTCTGACCTCCAACCTGGACATGAAGCCCTGAGAGACACGGACATGTGTCTTATATTTAATTTATTTAAACTTTAACTCAACGTTCATTCGTCTCAAAATCCCTTCTCAACAATCTTTAAATCATATAAAGCAAGTCTGACCTCCACGATCACAGCCAGGTCCTTCACATAGTCCTTCTCTGATTGGATCATCTCGTTAACCACAAACCTGCGAATGCACAAACACCCAGTTCACTTGAAATCCTTTTTAGTATTCACAAAGATAGTCACGTTTTTATTAGCGTGCGTGCATCTCACATGCGTCCTCTCAGCGCTTTATTTCGCTGCTCGGTGTCCGACTCATTGGAGCCCTGATCTGAATCCAGAGCCTGAAGACAGAGAGAGGGAGACGTGTTAAAACAAATAACCCTAAACTTTTACCAAAATCTGGTGAAATTTCCTGGAAAAGATACCTCTGGACTATTAACTCAGTGACGTCATGAACGTTGCAATATCTCTCGATGAGGTTTTGCACCTGCACTTGTTTCTTCCAGTTACTTTTCTTGCTAAAGTCCGTGAACTGATGTGCGATACCACTTAATTCCTATACGATCCAATACCAAGTAATAACCAGGCTGGTTTTGGCGATACCGATACTTTTTACATATTTTATTTCTAGTTTAATGTTTAACAAAGTTTGCGGTGTTGCCAAAGTATTTCACTGTCTTTGCACACCCAGCGTCATTATTACCTTCACAGCTTAAACGCAGCCAGACGTGACGGCTTTCACAGTCAGCCGCCTCAAACCCCCCTGAAAGATGCCAAAATGGCTGCAGGCAACAGATGTCCCTCCCATGCAGCAGTGAAAACCTTCTCCACCTTCGTTCTGTAACCACGTATAAATCAGTTCGCTTCCTGCTCCAGTAAATTAAAACGGTTCTGTGTTTAAAATAAAACTTTATTTACGGCTGGAGATTCTCACAAATTAGAGAGAGAGGAGATCTAATTTTAAAAAACTTTCAGCTCTTCCTCTCTGACTCAAGGCCTCACTGAAGCGAGCGGGATCGCACAAAATGACCTTGTCTAATGTCAGCGTGTTTATAGCTGTTGTGAACGGCGTTACAAGCCTGCCGCCGTGGTAACGGAGGGAGGAGGAGACGTGACGGTCATACGGATGAATGTGAGCTGCACATTTTCAGACAAAGACACTTGTGCTGTTGGACTCGTCCGTGTTACCTCGGGGTTGTTCGGGTCTTTGATGATCTGCATGGGCGGCGGAAGGAGGGTGTGGCTTTCTTCCTCTGGCTCCTCCTCCCCTCCGCTCTGCCCCGCCTCCTCCTTCCTCGCCTTCTGCAGACGCAAACAGAAACGTTATCTTCTGCAACGTTATCCTGTGTGTGTGTGTGTGTGTGTGTGTGTGTGTGTGTACCGTCTGTGCGTTGCCGGTGAGGGGTGTGGTCTGCTCTGGCCTGTTGTCCCGCCTCCTGGTTCTGATTGGAGGCTTCTTCTGCCCGTCAGCCTTCCCCTGACTCAGTCTCCGGACGGGACTGGTTAACCAGCGCTGCAACAAACACGCCGTTACCACGACTGAAAGCGCCACATGTACTTTACTTGAGTATTTCCATCATCTGCTACTTTATGCTTCCACAGTGCCACCAGGAGGACCATCAGCTGTTACCTTCAGGGTGTTTCCAGTTCCAGAGACGCTGCGTTTCGACCCCGGAGAGCCGACAGCGCCCCCTGGGGCCCCGCCCACTCCATACACTGTGGGGGAGGTGGCACCTGAGAGAGGAAGACAGGGAGGTCAGCGTCACGATGCGTTCACTGTGCGTAAACTGAGTGGCGATTATTGACTCACTCTGGCTGGGTGACTGAGTCTGGGGCCCCGACCCTTCAGAGCCGTACAGGCTGGACTCTGCAGAGACACAAACACAGTTAACTACGGTCACGCTGAAGAAGTCTGCTTATATCTTCATTTGTAAGAGACGAAACATGTTTAAGCATAAAAACCTGAGCGTAAACACGAGGGGCCAAATAAATATCGCACCTTAGTTACACTTTATTTTAAAAACCTTCACTGCACCAGAGAACAAATGAAATAAATAAAATGAGACGGGGGTCAGAGCTCCAGCACTGTTTTCATTTGTTGACATGAGGTATTTAAGGGACCTTCTAAGTAAAAAAACAAAAGTTTACTCACATAAATAATAAGATGAAGAAAACTAGAAATCAGGTTTCTATAATCCTGCTGACAGAAAACAAGTTCATGTAAACCAGAGGTGGAAAATACTTTATTGACCATGAAACTTTAATTAACAGCAAGTAGACGCCTGTCGTCTCTTTTACACACAAATAAACTCAGGTCTCATTTAGAAGCCTGGTCTGTTTTTAGAGAAGTTCTCTTGACGTCCACCGCCTGCTTCAGTTAAGCTGCTCAGATCGTTGGGTCGGTTCACCGCGATTCAATCGTTCAGTTCATTTTACAAAAAGAATTCAGACTTAACGGTAAACAAGACTAAAGATGCAAAAGTAATGTTCACACTGGCTGAAATAAAGGATCTGACGGCGGCCTGTTTCACATCTTCACTGAGCGACAGTTTTGTGTGAAATGAACAGACAAACACATATGATCAGCCTATTAAATCTGACTTGTTGTGGATTAAAGGCCCCTCAGACGCTCACAGGAGAGTCGAGCGACTCAGGCTGAAGCTCTGCCGCGACTCACGTGAGGTCTTCAGGTACGAATAATAAACTTGCAAACAAAACTAACGCTGAAGCCCAGAAAACATTTTCTTATGTTGTTGCACCATGATAAAAAAACACGTTTCAGGACCTTGAAGGCGACAGAATATACGTTTGATCCTTCAAATAGGTTTTGCTGGAGTATTTGTACACTGTGGTGTTGTTGCGTGAGTGTTTCTTCCACCGCTGATGTAAAGCAGTTAAAGAGCAGCTGACGGAGTGAAACGCATGCAGAGTTTTCCTGTCGTCTTCTTTCAGGTCGGCGAGCGGCGACCTCCTGCAGACGCCCGCTGTGTGCGTTGGGTGTGGCGTGTAATGTTTGTGTAAAGCTCCTACAGAGCAAAGTAAACCTGCGTGTCCTGGTTTGACTCACGAACACATTTATAACATTCCTGCATATCGATTATGTGACTGCTGTTACGGTAGAGAGACACTAAAGCAGACAGAGAGAGAGAGAGAGAGAGAGGTCAACACTCTCTCACCTTGTTCTGCCACTCATTAACCAACACACACTTATATTTCCTCTCTCTCTCTCTGTCATATTAAAACCTACCTCGCTCGTCCTCTCCCTCTCTCACAAGCCATCCCCAAACGCCAGAACAATCCCAGCATGCACCTCTGCCCCGCCGCATGGTTTGATGTCAGTCCATTCAGAAAAAAAAATAAATATAAAAGTGACAGAAGGACATGAAGAGAAGTGATTCTCTCCCCACGCTGAATGAAACTACAGTGGAGTCAGATCTCTGCGGGGCGGGGCTACACTACAGTGTGGGGGGGGGTTGATGACACGGGGGCGTGGCTAACATGGTAAGATAATTTATTACTGTAGATTCATTGTTTATAGAAACTGAGTGACGAAATAAAATAAGTCAAGATAATAAAATGATCTCATTAAAAGGCAAAAACCACAAAATTCTGCAAAATAAATAGTAAAAATAAAAAATCAATAAAATTATGTAGAAATAAAATTTAAATAAAAAATAAACAAAAGTTAAATAAATCATTTAAAAATAAAAATAAAAAGGGGAACACATAAAAATAAAACAACCAATAAAAATCAGTAAACAAAATTAAAAAAAAAAAAGTTAATAGAATGGTAAGTGTGAATAAAATAAAATAATAACCACAATATAAAATGCCAGAATTTAAAATAAAACATATAAAATTGATATATAAAATATGCAGTAAATAAAAAAATAAAAAATTAAGATTGAATAAAATAGGATCAAATAATTTGACTATGCAATATTATAAATATAAAACTAACTAAACTAATAGTTAAAAGAAAGTAAACATTTAAAAACCAAAACAAATTAAGTTTTAATAAACTGATTGATAAAAATGGAATAGAACAAATTGAAATACAAAAGAAATGCGTTTTTATATATGAATAACTTTAAATTAACAGCAAAGATATTTAATATTGAGATAAACGAAACAAAACAAACAGGAGAGCTGACCCCAAAACTTTCTTTTCAAACTGCAGCTCCCATTGTTTTGTGACGGGGAAGAAGACACAGCAGGCAGCCACACGCACACAAACACACACTCAGGATGTTAAACTGCAAATTCCTGTTGAGTCTGAAACTCCTTCAGGTCAATGTTTAACCCTGAAACCGCCTCACCTCTGGACCGAGACGAGAAATGCTGCCAAACCAGAGTGAGACGCAGCTGCTCACTGACGACACCGTCAGAAGCAGCAGAGTGTTTCTTATTTAGCAGCAAAACAAAATGACTATTAAATTAATCACCAACCATTTTGATTATTGATTAACAGGTTTAAATATTTTTTTATAAAATAAAGTCTAAATTCTCTGATCCCAGCTTCTTAAATGTTTAAATATTTTCTGCTTTCCTTCCTCCTCTGTGGCAGTAAACTGAATGTCTTTGGCTTGACATTTCAGGAGCTTTGGGAAACACTCATTGGATTAATGAAGAAAACAATCGACAGTGAAAATAATCACTAGTTGCAGCGCTGACTACAGATGGGTGAACGTGCCCGGAGAGGACCACGTGTTTGTTCGTGTGTCTGCAGCTCATCAGCTTGTTATTTTTAACAACTTTACGCTCTCATGGCTGTGGTGATTCACAACCTTTGACGGAGCCTTTCGTAACGCTTAGACCTTTCAGCAGGACAAATATGAAGACACAGCAAAGAGCTCAAAAACAGACTTTGATAGAAAAGTTTGGTCTCATCTTGAGCAGAACATCTGCAGATTAATTCCATACCAGATTTATATGATCCACTGAAGTTGGACACGATACGAGATGAGTAAATCTGTGTTTGCAGGATCTCTGCTGTACACGAGGCCGAACGAGTTCTTTCTTTGGGAGGGTTTTATTTTGTGTGCTGCTTTATACAGCTCGGTTTGTTGCCTTCGTTACATGTGGGACACATTTGTAGGTTATTTTAAAAATCAATTAATCAAACAATTATTTTTCCGATTAGTTGATTAATCTGAGGTTAAATTTATTTATTATGCTAAAGTTTATTTTGTTAATATGCAATTTATCCAAACTAAGTATTAAAAACTTAAAAATTCAATTCCCCCATCCTGAAAAAGACACATTAAAGCTCATCAGAATAATAATAATAATCTTATTTGCACGTCACTGCTGTGTTCTGATATTAATAATGATAATAATAATAACTCGCCGTGTTTGTCAGATCAGAAAAAAACTGCACCTCAAATTCAAAAGGCCTGCAGGTCGATGTAACGACGTGAACTGAAGCAGAATCTGTTTTTTCCTTTTTCACTGGAGCAACGTGCAGTAAGATAATTTATCTCTGCATCAGCGTTTAGATGCGGCTCAACGTTAAGCTTTTTCGACTTGAAACTTACTGACTTACCAAAAGTTATTTATCAGTGTTACAACAAAACCAAAGACGTAAGTCATGTTCTACAGTTAACATGTTTAATCGTTTATTAAATACATCCTGGATATAATAAAAACTAAACTAAAATGTAACCGCAGTTAAAATTATAAAAAAATAAAAATGTTAACAAAACAATTTACTTTTAAAACAAAACATCCTAACAGACTCAAACATGACGTGCTCTCTCTCCTGCTGACAGACATTTAATAAAAGACATGTACACAGAGCAGCGGACACGAGTCGCCTCTATCCTGACTGACAGGTTGCCATGGTAGCGACCTGTCAATCAGCTTGTAGCCCCGCCCTAAAGCCTCCCCTGCTTCCTGGTCTCTGTTCCTCTAAATGGGACCATAATTTACTAAATGAACATCATGCTGTGTTGAAGAAGACTTGAAACTAGCGACTGAGACCAGAAACTCATCAGGAAAGTGTTTACTGAGGGAATAAATCAGCTGAGCAGTAGAAACATTTTACCAGCGGACTCGCCCGCTGCTGGCCGTCTGCGTGGTTTCACTTTCAGACCCAGAGGTCACCGCTTGATTGAGATTAGAGAAATAACATTTGACAACCGCTCGTCACGTCACTGCAAAACAACTGCAGGATGTTGAGTTTCTACTTATTATTTTTTAAATACTAATGTTTTTGCCTCTAAGTGTCTCTATAACAAAATGAGCTGCAGCATCAAGGTGTTTTCATCAGATCAGAGTCCTCGTTAGTCTGGACTGTCTCAAACACACAGAGTCCTGATTTTAACGTGCAGCAGCAGATCAACAAACAAACAGAGCGTCTTTAATTTTTCATGCTCGGCTGCAGAACAAGCAGACAAGGACTCGCGTGTTTGTCTCTACAACTTTACAAACATGGATTTGAATATTTAGGGGGCAGAGAGAGAGAGACAGGATGTGGGACAGCACAGCAGCAGCCGGCGGTATGGGCGGAGGATGTTTAAACAGGAAGTGACATACAGCAAACACGGGACGTGCCGCACCAGAGGCAGATGGTGGAAGGAGAAATCTAATAAGCTGATATGTTTCTAGGAGCAGGAAGCCATTTGGGAGAAACACAAGTTATATCAGTTCTACTGTCCTCTGCTAACTTCACATGATAAAAAATAAAATTTAAACTAAGAACAGTGAGTTAGACTGAGTCTGCAGCCGACGACTGAATGAATATTAAACCGGTCTTAATCTGGCCTCATCAATAATAGGTCAAGACAACATCAGCCAACTTTAGCTAATTTTAAAATGACGTTTCTGTGGTTCTGCCTGACAGACATGTTGCTTAATGATGAATAATGCACCACATTTACAATCAACACACTGGTTCATTTCTGGCTCCAGACTCTGAATCAAAGCTCAAACTGAATCCACAGCTCAGCATGTTCTCACTCCCAACCTGTCACACATGGACGCACGCTAAAGACCCGTTGGCGGCGTCAGTTTGTAACGCTCTGGGGGAAGCCCTGTAGCGTCACTTAGCTTCACGCTAAAAGTAGGTGTAGGATGTTTAACAGAAAAGTCAGAGTAAGGAGGTGGTTGGACGAAACAAAAAGTCTGCATTAAATGTTTTCATTTAAGTTTTACAAGTAACTTTACTTAACTGACGTCAGTTAACTGACGTAAGTAATGTCGCTATTACAGCTGCAACGATTAGTCGATTAGTTGGTTAAAAGAAAATTAATCAACAACTATATTGCTAATCGGTTTCAGGTATTTTTTAAGCAAAAATGTGAAAACAATAGCTGGTTTCATCTTAAATTGAGGAACTGCTGCTTCTTCATCATTTATAACAGTACACGAAGAGTCTTTGGGGTTTTGGACAGTTGGTTGGACCAAAGACGCGATCTGGAGACGTCACTTTGGGCTCTGGAAAAGTGTGACGAGCATTTTTCACAATTTCTTGACATTTTACTAAATAAACGATGAGTCGATTATTTGCGAAAAGAGATTAGTCGATGATGAAAATAATCGTTAGTTGCAGCGCTAGTTGCTTTTTCAACCCAAACCGTGATCTTTTCCTCACCAAATATAGACATTTGACAACGTTAACAACTACTTTTATTTTGAAGGTCTAATTGGACGTTGCGTAGTTTTTCTTGCTAACTTGACCGCGGAGCCCTAAACGTCTAAAAACAACACTAAAGTGGTACCCAGGCCGTTAAAAAGCGACGCAGAGGGTCCATATGTGAGGAGTGAGGAGGTGTTAACCAGCTGGCTTGCAGGGTGTTGTTTGAAATGTGTTGATATTTGAAATAATATGATACCTGAGTTCTGGTTCTGGTACAGAAACAATATGATTTTCTGTAATTTCCTTGAGGAAAAATAATTATGTAGTATGACTAATGTAGCATTTAAAGTGTTTTTACGCAGTCCTGCAGCAGCTGCAGCAGAGCTGACGCACCTTTAATAAAGAGCTCTGGATGTTCAGCTCAGACACTCACCTCTCCCAGCGTTCAGCGTGGAGGAGGAGTTGGAGTTATTGGAGGAGGTGGTGGTGGTGGAGGAGGAGTTGCAGGAGGAGGAGGCGGTGGTGGTGCACGTAGAGGAGGTGCTGGAGGAGGTGGTGGAAGCCGGGACGAGCCCCTCCATGTCGGCTGCACTGTGGGAGTGTGACAGGCAGAGGGCGCTCATCGGCACTAAACCCTCCTGCAGGGAAACAAAGCTGAGATCAGAGGCGCTGTTTTCCTCACCTGCTCAGACGTTTGGTTGGTTTTGAAGGCGGTTGGACGCTGAAACCAAAGCAAGTGAAACAGTGAAGTAGAGCGGACACTAAAGGAGGGACATGTTTGTCTGTCACCTGTGGGGACGTCTCGTACGCCGCATTTCTTACCTGTTGGGATATTTGATCTGTCATCTGTGGGGGGGCGTTTGGTTCATTACATTTAGGGGCGTTTGATTTATCACCTGTTGGGGCGTTTGCTCCGTGGTTCGGGCCAGGCACCACCCGGGCCGTTCGGCCGAGCGCTCCACCAGCTCCACAGTCTGACCGCAGCGGACGCTGAGCTCTCCTGGTCCCCCGGAGGAGAAGTCCAGCAACACCACCACTAACTCACAGCCTCCTGACAGCTGCAGAGACACGCAGAGAGACAGGAAGTAAGACGGGTGTTTACTCCTGACAGGCTGACCTTCAGGAGTCTCCACTGTTAGGAGCATCAGGAGCAGTCGGCACGAACACAGAGGAGCCTCAGCTGCAGCTGGCTGGACGCAACATCAAAACTTTAAGAGAGGAGAAGTCAACATTATATATATTATGATAGTGAAGCGCTGTAGCGTTAGCAGGGGTGTGGAAAAGAATTGGTTCTTAGATGCATCTCGGTGCGGATTCTGAATCTGAATATCTAGAGGTAATTTAAAACCAAATACTCGGAAATGTGTCTGCAAAGGGTGTTTTAACCCTAAAACACGAGTCCCTTTATTGTTTAACCGGGAGCTCATTCGGAGCCCTGTACACTGTAAAAACGCCAACTTAGATTTTTTGGCGTTAAAAGGGATTTTAAGTTTTGCAGACTTAAAATTCTAAATTATTAACATTTGACGCATTAACTAAGTCAGCCTAGCAATTTAAAAAAGTTTTTTGTTCCAAAACCAATAAATGAGTTATTACAACTTATTTATTTAAGTTGTGCTTCAGTTCTTGGGGCGAAAGTTTATTACAACTTGGAGTTGGGTTAAGAAAACTTAAAACTGAAAGTTGATCAAACTCTAAAGCAAAACTTAAAATGTTAAGTTTAATTTCCCAACTTAAAATTTTATTGAAATTTGTTGCCTTAAAATTTTCCCCAACTTTTTCTTTTTTACAGTGCACCTCAAAACATCAAGTTACACCAGAGCCAGAATGACTATTGATCTATTGATACTGATACATACACTTAATCAGGTAAATGAATCAAAATAGCTACTTCTGAATATGTTTTCATCACCAATCGATGATCATTAAACATCTAATAACTTAATGACGTGTTTGTGAAAAACACAGGACACCTCAAAGACAAACATGTTGTATGCAATTACTGCTAATTAAAACAAGTACAGTATCAGCAGCAGCAATGATTTAAGCATTGTTCCGCCCACCTGTAGTGCCATGGCCAGCTCTAATATGAGTTACAGACAAGAAAAACATGTCAGGCTACAACACGGTACAAGAGAAAATAACCAGACTGAGGCTGCTTTCGCACCTGCCTCATTTAGTTTGAACCGCACTGGAGTTCGTTGTCCCCCTTGGTGCGGTTCGCTTGTGAAGTGAAAGCAAACAAGAATTATTTCCAAAGCTAAAACACTAATAAATCCCTCTGCTGACTCCGTGACATGTGTTCAGCGATCTTATAATTGATCTGTATGAGCCATTTGTAGGCTGTGTGAATGCAAATCATTTGGTAACCACGTATTTTCCCTGATTAATAGGTCAAAGGCTGTTTCAAAAGGGGCCAGTACTCTTGGTAGCCTACTAAGAATTAAAGTAAAAATTAAGAAAAATATATTTTTCAAAAAGAAAATTCTGTAAAATCTTTTTTTCGACAAAAATTAAGTAAAATCTTTTTTTTCGACAAAAATTTAGTAAAATCTTTTTTTCGACAAAAATTAAGTAAAATCTTTTTTTTCGACAAAAATTTAGTAAAATCTTTTTTTCGACAAAAATGAAGAAAAGTATTTTTAAAGAAAAAATAACTGAAATCTTTTTTTCAACGAAAATTAAGTAAAATATTTTTCAAACAAAGACCTAAGGTAAAATCTTTTTTTCGACAAAATTAAGTAAAATATTTTTAAAGAAAACATTTTGTAAAATCTTTTTTCATTCCCATTTTCACAACAAAATAAATATCTTAATAGAATAATTAAGTAATCTAATTTGTTTGTGATTCAAATTAATTAAATCAAGATTTATTAAACATTTATTGAACATTTGTTATATTGTTACTGCCCAGCCTGCCTAATTTAGCGTATTAGCATGCTAACATTTGCTAATCAGCGCTAAACAGAAAGTACAGCTGAGGCTAATGTCATTATTGTTGCAGGTATTTTGACCGGATGACGGCGCTGCTCGCCTTCACACCGGTGGATGAGATATACCAGTCTTGACTTGAGTGGCAGACAACTGACCGACCAAAGAGTGCTGCTGCTATCTGCGCTACAAACATCTCTACATGATAAAGAATCTCAGCTGAAGTCAGCAATACAAACAGAAACAACCCAACGGCTCTGTAAAAGCTGTGCTTGATAAACGAGGCCATCGCGTCCGGGTTCTAATGAGACACCTGATTAATTTCCTGCACAAATTATTCATGTTCCCCCGGGAGAGAAGCTGTCAGGCAGACTTCAGGTGGCTCCGAACACAAAAGCTTTTTCCTTTCAGGAATTCAGCGGGGACAAATAAACATGACGTGACAAACGACACCAGCACACACCCTGAAACCTACATGCATCACCATAATAAGTGTTCTCCAGCCCGTCCAATCACAGCAGGGCGCGCTGAGCTCTGATTGGCGCAAAGTATAAAAAACATCACGTGATCTCGGACAATGAGACGAGATCACCGTGGTTTCTAGTGACTCTGTGTGTTGACTGAAGTGAGCTGGAGCACATGGGCTGCAGCTGGTGGAGGAAACGTGGTGTCTGCAGGGAGCAGTGGGGTGTTCCCCCTGCTAATCCAACACAGATGTGATGTGTCTTGCAGCCCAGTTAGCATCACACGTTGCAAACGCATGTACTGTGGTGGAAAGTACCCTAGTGCATTTACTCAAGTACTGAGTATTTCCAATTTATGCCACTGTGTCATGGTAGTTTTACCAGCTGTAGAGTATTTTACAGTTCAGCGTCGGAGTCCTTCGGCTGCGTCTCAGGCGTGTTCCTCACTGTTTATCACCACAAGCTTTCTGTTGGTTTCATCTTCTGGGATCATTTAACTCTTCTCTGTACAGTTTTCTGTTCACGTGTCACTGATCGATCAGCTGATTTTACTGACAGAGCCTCCGGCTGCTTCAGGTGTTGGTTTGATCGGCTGGACGTGCAGATTCTCTTTACTCTGTCTGTGAGGCTTTACTTTAGTGACTTGTTTAAACAGACTCTGACTCCCGTTTTCGGAGGTTTGCGGCTCACCAATAAAGGAAAAAGCACTCAGAGATCTTTCAACTCAGTTTACTGATCGAAAGTTAACAAAATAGTCTTCTGTTTTTTACTTTCAACACACGCATCAGAAAATACCTTTAATACATCATAATGATAATCTCTCAGGCCTTGACAACAGACACGTGGAACTAAATGTCACGCACGAGGGCTGCAGCTAATTTGAACGATCAGGTAATTAGACAATCATTTTGTTGATGAGCTAACGAAGCTGTTTGTCTATAAAATGTCAGAAAATAGTGAAACAGGTCCATAATACCTCCCCAGACTCTGATGTCTTTAAATGTCCAAAACCTAAAGATACTCAGTTTAAAATGATACTTGTACTTAACTTTTTACTTCTACTCCTCTATTTGTGTTTATTGTGATAATTATTTATCAAAACAAACAAATAAAAACATGATTGTAGTAACTTTAATTAGTTCGTTAACCTCGTTAATTGAGGTTTGGACACAGCAGGCGTTGTAAAGGCGCCACTTTGGGCTTCTGGGTAGCAGAATCTTTACAAACCAAAAAATCAATCGATCAACGGAGGAAATAATCAGCAGACTGACCCAGAAGGAAAAGAATCGTCAGCTGCACAGTTCAGAACAACTACAGCCGCAACATCCTGCGATATAAAAGTACAACACTTTACTGCTTTAATACTTTACGTACATTTTCCTGATTATACACAAGTTAAAGGATCTGGTGCTGCAGCACCAACAACAAGCTTCAGTTCCTACGCCGTTAAACTACCAACAGCCGGAGGGTCAAAGGTCAGAGGTCACAGCCTCTCACCCGCCCTCAGCCACCAACAGCAGGTAAAAGAAATCAAACGTACCTCGTCAGGAGAGCAGCAAAGAAGTGAGAGTTTCTAGAAACAATCTGACCAGAGGAAACTCCCTCGTTCAGCACACACACCCAGCCAGCTGCAGCCAGCAGTGAGGTCATGAGGCTGTGGACACGCCCCTCTGGGAACACAGCGTGTGTGTGTGCGTGCGTGTGTGTGTGTGTGTGTCTTACCTTGTCGCTGTCGGCTGTGTTCTGAGATGTTCGGGAGGCGATGGAGACTGTGTCGGGCTGGCTGCTGGCGTCACCCAGGCTGTCTGCGTCCTCGCTGGTCTCCCTGAGAGAGACAGGATACAGATACAGGAGGTGGACAGAAGTATGTGGACACGTGCTTCAGTGTACTTCTGGTCTGAAACCCTTTCGAGCTGTGTTTGCATCGTAGCCAGAGATCCTTTAACTCGTCCGTTCATTTGAAAAACTAAGGGCCAGATTTGTGCAACATAGGACCTGTTGTTCATTTACTACTTTGGCCTTAATGAGTATGAATTTTATTGTGGAAAGTAGTGGGAGGGTAACATGCACATATGTTTATTTACTACACACAATGTGCTCTACCAAGCCTAAACACTATTTCATGTGAGTGCAGCAGCATCTGTATTTAATACGTTTGACAGGAAGGTGCAAACCGCCGAGTGCTGCAGAGATGCTGCTGTTGAGACACAGCCGTGATGAAAGAAGACGCAGAGAAATTAAACAATATTAGATAATATTATTCTATATCCAATATATAGAAATACAATTATTTAGTTTTTATTCGATGAACTATATGAATTGAATAGTTTTTTTGTATTTTCCTTTAGATTTGGCGATAGTGTTGCATTAACATTCATGCCAATAAAGCAAAGTTAATTTTGACCTGACTTCTTTTCTCAGTGAGATTGAAGACTTTAGAAAGTTGCGTGGCGCTGCGGAGAGCCTCCAGCTGCACGGATCACGTGTAAAATTCATCCAGCCAGAGGGACGATCACCAGCTGTTCACAGCGCGCCGGTCGTAATAGCGACATAACCCATTGTAGGTATCGGAGAGGGGTTGTGGCGTACAGGTTCAGGAGATCATGGAGCGACCGGGCACGCTGCGGACTGTCGGTGATCGTTCCCTCTGGCTGGATGAAGCACGATCTGCTGGCATTTCCTGGCGTCTGGGTCATTCCAGCACACTGTATCTGTTTCTGCTGGGGTTTCCCAAAGCATGGGGTTTTCCAGCTGTGCTGTCCCAAGTACTCAGTGGGCCGGTACAGACGATTTCCACATACTGAGTGAAACGAGCCAAGGTTTTTACGCTGGGGCTGCTTTCCCTCCCGAGTCTCCACGGTGGAAACCCTCATTTAAATACTCCCACCTCCATTGTGTTTAATTCTTGCCCCTTAAAAACCTTGTAATTTCAATTCAGGATACTTGACAAATCCCTTACTGATCAGTTTAATTAAAGGTTAAAATATTTCCAGCTGTATGCTAATGACATTTTAAGAGATTCTTTGTCAGTATTTATGTGATTGGGCTCAATCAGGATTCTAACATGTCGATTTAATCAGTTTTCTCCATGAATTTTAGCTTTTTAAGGGGAAATGATATCAAAGAACTTCCTTCAACTTAATGAAACAAAACTGAGGTCACTCTGTTTGGCCCTCCGAGCTTAAGCAATTCGCTTGGTCCCCTGACTACAAACTGGAGCAGTGTAGTTAAGAATTTAGGTGTTTTCATGGAGACTTGTTTGAATTTTAACAAATAAATCAGTATTGTCGTGAAGAGCACTTTTTATCAGGCAGTTAAATCTGACGTTGTTGTTTATTTCCTTTTAGCTTCATTTAATTTCACTTTTAGCGAGTCCTCCATATGCCTTTTATTGACGTGTACTGGTGTTTTATTGTGTATTGGGATACACAGTGGTGTACACGCTCTTTGTTCTTTTGTGCATTTATACTTGTATTTGTGTGTATTGTGTTCTTGGAGAGCACTTTGGGTCAGATCCTGTTGTTTTTATATGTGCTATATAAATAAAGCTGACTTGACCACAAAACTTAATAAATAATATTACAGTTATTCCTTATTTTGTTCCTCATAAGAAACTTTCTCATTTAAAGGATTCAAGTCAGGGTCTCAGAGCTGCATCGGTTAGTTGATCAATCGATTATGTGAACCAAAAAAGTGAAACATTTGCTGGTTTCATCTTCGTAAATATGAGGAACTGCTGCTTCCTTGTCATTTATGACAGTTTTGGCCTGTTGGTTGGACCAAAGAAGCGATTTGAAGACGTCACTTTGAGCTCTGGAAAACTGTGACGAGCATTTTTCGCAGTTTCTTGACATTTTAGAGACTAAACGGCAGATTTGACACAGTTTGAAGGGTTCTTAAGGCACAAATAAAAACTTTAATTTCAGCACACAGCATGTGAGCTCTGCACATGCTGAGCGGCTGTAATTTTCTCCACTCTGGCCAACAGGTCGGAGGGCAGCTTTATTTAGGAGCCCTGACGGATCACGTGGCGGGAGGCATCTAACGTGGACGTGTTAACCGAGTCTCTGGTGGCGAGCGCTGACCTGCGGCTGATGCTGCGCTGTCGGCCCAGGGTGGGGTTTGGTGTCTTTGGGAGGGGGATGGGCTCCCTTAGCGCCCCCCGCAGGTGGCCCCGCCTCTCCTGGATCACCTGGCGAATGCTGCGGACCCACTCCTGCTTCAGCTCCAAGGATGACGCCTGAGGAGTGAGGTAGACACAAACATTAAGCAACTGCCACACATGAGCATTACAGTGTCATCAGATGTGACCGGGACTTACTCTTACCTTCAGGACCGTCTTGTTGTCGGATGTCGGCGTTCGTCCGACCCACAGAGCAAACTTACAGGGATCCCCCTCTATGTGCTCCGTCACACCGAGCTCTGAGGTCTGAGAGGGCGACACGTAGTCAGACCCAGATTATAACTTCAAAGTGAAACTTCACTCTAAATGTGTAGAAATGTGTGTTACCCTCAGTCTGCTCTTGTAGAGGTATTTGGTTCGTCCGGACGAGTCTTTGATTTCTTTACTGAAGATGAGTGACAGCTCGAACAGGAAGAGGTGTCGGTCCCGCCCCTTCCTGATCAGAGACTTTGGCTCCCAAACCAGAAAGGAGTCCTGCAGGAGGAGCTCGCCCTGCACCTCCAGACCCTCCTCCAGACCTGACAAGGACGTCACAGCCGAGACAGCCTTAATGTTACCTCTTATCATCGGTAAGTGTAACTGAAGTCCTCAGGAAATCTCCTTCAATATGTCACGTTTTATCAGTGCATTTAAAATAAGCTTTACAAAAATAACAAAAGCTTCAACCTCTGACTTATCAAAATAAAAGACCTGTAGCTATTTCAAAGTAAAAGCTCTATAGCTTCCCCACAATGAAAAACTTGTAAAAAACCTGTAGACATTTCAAAGTAAAAGCTCTATAGCTTCCCCACAATGAAAAACTTGTAAAAAACCTGTAGACATTTCAAAGTAAAAGCTCTATAGCTTCCTTACAATGAAAAACGTAAAAAACCTGTAGATATTTCAAAGTAAAAGCCTTATAGCTTCCTTACAATGAAAAACGTAAAAAACCTGTAGATATTTCAAAGTAAAAGCCTTATAGATTCCTTACAATGAAAAACTTGTAAAAAACCTGTAGATATTTCAAAGTAAAAGCCCTATAGCTTCCTTACAATGACAAACTTGTAAAAAACCTGTAGATATTTCAAAGTAAAAGCCCTATAGCTTCCTTACAATGACAAACTTGTAAAAAACCTGTAGATATTTCAAAGTAAAAGCCCTATAGCTTCCTTACAATGAAAAACGTAAAAAACCTGTAGATATTTCAAAGTAAAAGCCCTATAGCTTCCTTACAATGACAAACTTGTAAAAAACCTGTAGATATTTCAAAGTAAAAGCCCTATAGCTTCCTTACAATGAAAAACGTAAAAAACCTGTAGATATTTCAAAGTAAAAGCCCTATAGCTTCCTTACAATGACAAACTTGTAAAACCTGTAGATATTTCAAAGTAAAAGCCCTATAGCTTCCTTACAATGAAAAACTTGTAAAAAACCTGTAGATATTTCAAAGTAAAAGCCTTATAGATTCCTTACAATGAAAAACTTGTAAAAAACCTGTAGATATTTCAAAGTAAAAGCCTATAGCTTCCTTACAATGAAAAACGTAAAAAACCTGTAGATATTCAAAGTAAAAGCCTTATAGATTCCTTACAATGAAAAACTTGTAAAAACCTGTAGATATTTCAAAGTAAAAGCCCTATAGCTTCCTTACAATGAAAACGTAAAAAACCTGTAGATATTTCAAAGTAAAAGCCCTATAGCTTCCTTACAATGACAAACTTGTAAAAAACCTGTAGATATTTCAAAGTAAAAGCCCTATAGCTTCCTTACAATGAAAAACTTGTAAAAAACCTGTAGATATTTCAAAGTAAAAGCCCTATAGCTTCCTTACAATGAAAAACTTGTGAAAGACCTGTAGTATTTCAAAGTAAAAGCCCTATAGCTTCCTTACAATGACAAACTTGTAAAAAACCTGTAGATATTTCAAAGTAAAAGCTCTATAGCTTCCCCACAATGAAAAACTTGTAAAAAACCTGTAGATTTCAAAGTAAAAGCTCTATGCTTCCTTACAATGAAAAACGTAAAAACCTGTAGATATTTCAAAGTAAAAGCCTTATAGCTTCCTTACAATGAAAAACTTGTAAAAAACCTGTAGATATTTCAAAGTAAAAGCCCTATAGCTTCCTTACAATGAAAAACTTGTAAAAACCTGTAGACATTTCAAAGTAAAAGCTCTATTGCTTCCTTACAATGAAAAACGTAAAAAACCTGTAGATATTTCAAAGTAAAAGCCTTATAGCTTCCTTACAATGAAAAACTTGTAAAAAAACCTGTAGATATTTCAAAGTAAAAGCCCTATAGCTTCCTTACAATGACAAACTTGTAAAAACCTGTAGATATTTCAAAGTAAAAGCCCTATAGCTTCCTTACAATGAAAACGTAAAAAAACCTGTAGATATTTCAAAGTAAAAGCCCTATAGCTTCCTTACAATGAAAAACTTGTAAAAAACCTGTAGATATTTCAAAGTAAAAGCCCTATAGCTTCCTTACAATGAAAAACTTGTAAAAAACCTGTAGATATTTCAAAGTAAAAGCCCTATAGCTTCCTTACAATGAAAAACTTGTGAAAGACCTGTAGTTATTTCAAAGTAAAAGCCCTATAGCTTCCTTACAATGAAAAACTTGTAAAAAAACTGTAGATATTTCAAAGTAAAAGCCCTATAGCTTCCTTACAATGAAAAACTAGTGAAAGACCTGTAGATATTTCAAAGTAAAAGCCCTATAGCTTCCTTACAATGAAAAACTTGTGAAAGACCTGTAGTTATTTCAAAGTAAAAGCCCTATAGCTTCCCCACAATGAAAAACTTGTGAAAGACCTGTAGTTATTTCAAAGTAAAAGCCCTATAGCTTCCTTACAATGAAAAACTTGTGAAAGACCTGTAGATATTTCAAAGTAAAAGCCCTGGACAGTAGAAGTCCTCCCTATCCTTAACAGGAAAAGACAGTTCCTTCACAATAAAAGCCCTGCAGCTGCTTCACAATAAAAGCCATTAACTGCACCAGAGTTGAAACCCTTAAACATCTCTTCAGGAGGAGCCCGTCCTGACTGCATGTTAGGAAACATAATCTGGGTGTTTTACCTTCCAGCATGCTAACGTGCATAGCATCGTTCGCTCTCTTCGGTACGCTCAGCATCACGTCCAAGCCTTCCTTTATTTCCCCTTTCCCCTCCTCGCAGCACGCTAGCAACTCCTACAAACACAAACACAAAACCTTACTGAGAGAAAACACAGATAAATTCAGAATATTTTACACATGTTTTAACAAATTAGCACTAATAGTATGGTGATAATTTAATATTGACTAAGACATTATATTAGATAATTTAACATTAAAAATAAAAAGCCCAGAGGAAAGTTCCTTATAAAAACACTATGTTATGTGCTATATAATTTATACTAGTTTTTATGCTTTTTATTAGTATTATCAAATCATAAAGCCAAAGGCAACTGCATGATTACAAAATATTTTAGGTTCATCAGGTGAAAAGAAAATTGTGAAAATGTAATGATTAAAGACCGATAATTATAATAAATAAACATGGACATATCTCTTTTTCAAACAAACGTTACTCTTTAGTTTATTAGTTATTTTTCTACTCTATACTGAATTTGCCGCATGTCATTTGTTACTTCTTAGTAATTAATTACAAACTCTTAATATCTTGGCACACAATAATGGTCATGGTGGTTATAATGTACAAGTATTAAGTAGTATTTATCTGTAAAAACTAATATTACACATGAAACAGTAAACTTTTAAAGTAGAAAAACATCTAAAAACGTTAGATAAAAAAGAAGACGTCACGCTGCTGCTGAGCTCAAGTTACACCAAAGTTTTCAAACTAACATAAAATGTTTCATTTATTATCTGTGCACACAGACTGGATCCTCGGGGCTCCATATAAACTGTTTCAGGCTGAACTACAGGTGTTTCCAAACAGCCAGAAGGAACAAACCTTCAGTTTCTGACACGCGACGGTTTAACGTTCCTCTGAATTTAACAGCCATTTATAGAAAAGCTCCTTCTGAGCTGCTGTGCTGTGGGAGAATCCCTGCGTTGAAGCGTTACCTTGAGCAGCAGAGGTACTTGGTGATCCTCTGAACGGGTTTGATCAGAGCGGAGGAGATGGAGTTGGTTAGACCATGTCTCCTCTGGACCTCCTGAGAATAAACACACACACAAACCTGTTAAAGGGGAAACTGATAAAGCAAGCTGAAGCTCCTCCGCCCGCTAACCACAAATCAAACCCTTACAATTCAGCAGGACTGATTAATGTGTTATTTCTCACAGCCTCCTGGACATGTCACGACCTCAGAGGGAGTCCAGCTCCTCATGTTGGCAACCGACTAAAGGTAATACTTATTTTCCAGGTCCTGTACTTCCTGAATTATTTCTCGGGACATTTCTAAAAGGAGATTTGCCATTTTGTAGTAATTATAAAGAAAACGACTGAGGCGTACACACTGCAAGTACACTTTTATTTACAGAGCTCCAGATAACTCTAAGATGCACCCACTAAGAGGAATCTGGCTTTTTTTGCGTTCAGCTGACTAAATAACTTTTCAGGTCAGTGCTTCTTTGCCAGTCCAGCCTCAGGCTCTGAATTTTCCTTTCAAGTCTCTGTCCACTCACAGAACAACGTAACCTTCAGCGAGCTGAGGCTTTGTCCTCACCGTTCAGGCCGACTCCGACTTTTAGAACTTGCTTTGACAGTTTGCTGAAAATAATAAAGTCATTTTCAAGACAGGTCAGTACTTTACTGTGTACAACGCAGTTTAGTTTCTTTTTTAGAGTTCAGTTTAAGTTAAACCAGGTTTAATAGAGTTGTGTTTGGAGTAAGCTTCCTGTCTGGAGGGACCACTACGCTCAAGGGAGGTCTGTGACCAACACAGCCAACACTGATGACAATGGTGTCCTGAACTTTCATACTGTAGTACCTGTATCGCTGTATATTCTTCAGTACCTGTTGTAGAACTCATAGTTTGTGTACTCATGCAGTATATCTTGCAGTACCTGTTGTGGAACTTTTAGATTCCTGTTGTGTACTCATGCAGTATATCCTGCAGTACCTGTTGTGCAACACGTAGATGTCCTGAACCTTTCCTGCTGTAGTTCCTGTATTGCTGTATATCTTGCAGTACCTGTTGTGCAACACGTAGATGTCCTGAATGTTCCTGCTGTAGTACCTCTATTGCAGTATTGGTAGTAAATTTTTCAGTCCCTGTTGTGGAACTTGTAGATGTCCTGTTGTGTACTCATGCAGTATATCTTGCAGTACCTGTTGGAACTTTTAGATGTCCTTTGTGTACTCATGCAGTATATCCTGCAGGTACCTGTTGTGTAACAGGTATAGTCCTGAACCTTTCCTGCTGTAGTTCCTGTATTGCTGTATATCTTGCAGTACCTGTTGTGCACACGTAGATGTCCTGAATGTTTCCTGTGTAGTACCTCTATTGCAGTATTGTAGTAAATTTTTCAGTCCCTGTTGTGGAACTTGTAGATGTCCTGTTTGTGTACTCATGCAGTATATCTTGCAGTACCTGTGTGAACAGGTAGATGTTGAACCTTTCCTACTGTAGTACTGTATTGCAGTATATTTTACAGTACCTCTTGTACCATGTCTTTAACTCTTTTAAGGATTTTTTTAAGGACTAAAAACTACAGGACAGAGTTTCTTAACTAAATTAGCAGAAATCGTTAAGAAAGATAACGAAGTA
>NW_024040040.1:4159155-4189155 GCF_014851395.1 Micropterus salmoides
TACATGAGTGAAAGGTGAGTCTACCTGCAGATGGTTTCCGTATCCAAAACATTCTTTACTGTTCTGACCTGTGAGCAGCCTCCCAGCGCCGTCTCCAGCAGGTGGCGGTACTGTCCCACCCTGACAGTGAAGTCGCGATCGTTTATCCACCGTGGCAACACAGCGACGAAGCTCAGTGCGGTGGGCGTGGCCTTTAGCCAGCATGCTCTCAGCCAGCTGGATCAGCAGGTGAACCTTCTCCTGGGTGTGCTGAGAGGCCGTCAGACAGGTGAGTGGTGATGGCGGTGGTGAAAACGTTGTGTGTGTTTGTGTGTTGTGTGTGTTCTCACCTTGGCCGACACACAAAACTCTCTGTGTTGGTTCAGCAGTTCTTGTGTTTCAGACGCCGATGCGCCCGGCGATGTGTGCGTGGCCAGGTAGTGGTCACCTGACTGTGCAGCCAATCCAGAGCCTGAAACCAACAGTTTCATTACTCTTCCATTTAATGAAAATAGCCTAAACGTGAGGTCACGGTTCTTCTGCGGTTCATCAATAAATACTTTCACAAACTATAAGCAGTGAGCGTGACGCTAAAGTGTGATAGCGTGAAAATGCTAGAACACAATAAATAACGACCATTTCCAGACATACTAAATCAGGGTTTCCATTGGCCGAAGCGAAACAGGAAATGACCATTGCCTGTGCTTCAATATACAAGTTATAC
The DNA here is from genome assembly GCF_014851395.1 of Micropterus salmoides. Lineage (NCBI taxonomy): Eukaryota > Metazoa > Chordata > Actinopteri > Centrarchiformes > Centrarchidae > Micropterus > Micropterus salmoides. The sequence continues at coordinate 4,159,859 of NW_024040040.1, forward strand.
TGCAGATTATAATTTTAAACACAATACACATGATCAATTTATAGTGTGATACACATTGTAGACAAAACTACCCAACAGTAGGGCTGAAATTAACGAGTATTTTAATTATAGATTAGTCTGCCGATTTTTTTCTCAATTAATCAATTAGTTGTTCGGTCCAGAAAAGTTTTTAAAACGTTGATCAGTGTTTCCAAAGCCCGAGGAGACGTCCTAAAATGGTCCTCAAAGCAAATATATTCAGTTTACTGTCACCGAGGAGCAAAGAAACCAGAAAATATTCACATTTTAGAAGCTGAAATACAAATTTGTTTATTTTTTCTTTAAAAAAGGACTCAAGTGATTAATCAATTATTAAATAGTTGGCGGTTAATTTAATGACAACTAATCGATTCATCAATTAATCGTTGCAACTCAACCAAACAGTGTATAATGTGGTAAAAATATGCCCAATCCCGGCTTGCTGTGATCATTGCATGTCAAACTAATCAATGCTAAGGCATCCTTAATAATGTCCAATTATGTGATATTTAACAATATCGCACTCTCAAAGGGGCCCAAGAGCACCTTTACTTTGATACTTACAGTACATTTTGCTGATAGTTCTTATACTTAAGTAAAATTTTGAATGCAAGACTTTTACTAGTTATTTTTAAATACAGCCTCTTTTACTTAAGTTAAAGATATGAGTACTTCTACCACTGACAAGGATGCAAGGTCTGTTCTGTTGACTGTGTGATTGATAAGCCACCAGTAGGAATTCATTAATAATCCTCTAATATTCCAAAATGCATTTCCTGTCACCGTAATGACATTGCAGATTTTGTGTACCTGCTGGGTGTGGCTCTGGAACATCAGGTACTGCTGGCACTGATCCAGTCTACGTTTCTTCAAAGTCCAGAAATGAAGAACTCTGTTTTCCCTCTGGAGCAACTCACTGAGGATACCTGCACACACACACGGATCATTAAAATGAACACTGGTGTACACATATACTCAAACCAATCATGCGTGGAGTTCCTCAGGGCTCTATACTGGTTCCACTGTACGTCTCTATAACACTCACATTACTTGTGTATTTCTGTGTGGGGTCTGTTCATTTACCTTTGACTTGTTGCTCTGGTACCCTGGAGTGCCCCGTGACCTCGGTCCCCGTTACCCGGAGACGGTGACGCTGTGGCCTGAGATGTTCGCCATCGTGACGCTGTTGCGGTGGATGTACTTGAGGAAAACTTCAGCATTTCGTCTGGCCAGAGTGCAGGCCTGTCGCCACAGAAACAAGACTGTTAGAGGACATCGTACATGGTGACTTTTATGAAACGCACATGAGGTTGTTCTATGTACAATTCAGGACTGTTCAAGACCATCAAAGAATATTTGGGATTACGCAAGACGTTCTCAGACTAGCGTAAACTTTTCAAAGCTACTAAATACAATTAAACAAAATGAATTTTCCTATTAGGCAAGATCATTTTAACACATCTTTAACAACATTACTACTACTCAAAAATACTCAAGAATATTCAGATATCACAAAATACCATTATATATTTATATTATATATTATATTTAGACAACATTCAAAACAATTAAAGACTATGTAAGACAGTTTCCTAAGTTGATAACAAAGGCCGACGTTTTAAACAGTGGGTCCTTAAATCCAGACAGAAGTAAACAAACTTCTCATTTTTAGTCCGCGACTCAATGAAAACTTTTTTTAGCTCCAGATTGCTAGCATTAGCTATTTAACATTAGCCGTTAACTCCTTCAGTTGAGGAAACGCTTCTTAAATATGCACCTTATATCTTGCCAACAGACTGAGGCTAAAACTAAGTCATCATACCAGCTGATGAGCCATGCAGACAAAAATATATAGATAAAAAAGAACCAGCATTGTTGCTAGTTATCTCTAGCGTGTGAAAGGTTAGACTGTTATTTCATTCTATCATAACCCTGTTTGGATGTTAACTATAGAGAGATATACTTGGGCAAGATGTTAGATTTATGCTTTATGTTTTCATTTGAGAGATTACAAGAGAAAAGTATCTGATAATCAGGACGAGTATTGTCCAGAGTACATGGTCCAATAAAGAGCAGGACAGAGCTGCTAGCATTAGCCTAAACTTTGATATGGTAGGACCGGCTCCTACACAGTGGGTCCTAAACATGTTTATTTTCTGACTTCACTTGAAATCCTACAAACTTAGTTAAGTTAGCTAATAATTGGAAAACTAGCCTTGGGAGTAACCCTGGGTTGCTATTGTAGCTTTTAAGCTAGTTAGCCAGGCATGCTAATGTTTTACCTTACATTAGCACAGACAAACGTTAGTTTTTGTATTATACAGGTTATAAAGACATCATTCATGCTCCATGTAAACCACTTCACTAAAAGACAGCTGCCGTGCCCAGTTATGGTTGCTTATTTCTGATTGGATGGTTCAGGGAGGGGGTTTAAGGCTTTTCTTTTCGAGCTCTCCTCACCTTCAGGAACGCCTCCTTCTGCTCCATGTGTTTGTTGATGAGTGGCATGAGCTGCTCCGGTTGTCTCTCTCCACCTCCACACCAGTCCTCCTCCCGGCGGTACTCCTGCTCCAGACTCTCCAGTACCCCACACACCTGGAGAAAGACAGCAGACAGGTGGGTGGAGAGGCGTACAGACAGGTAGTAAGGTAGGACAGACAGACAGCTGTACCTGCTGGGATGTCCTGTAGAAGGCTGCGGAGGCGTTCACCAGTTTGAGTCTGTCTTCAATCCTCAGCATTAGAGTCTGCCAGTGCAGCGCCACCGTCTGGGCACAAGACCTCACTCCATCTGGATCATAGTGACCTGACCTGAAGGGGGGAGACTCAGAGGTCAGAGGTCACATGATTGGGACGACTTCTTAATACAGGACCTCTGGATGATGATTAACATGTTGGTTTTAATCACAACTCCAGAGGAAACTTGTATTTTTACCTGATGATCAGCCATTAACTGAAAGTGCTGAATATTGGATATTAGTCTCATGTCTGTGTGTTATGTACGGAGTTGGAGTCGGGATGTAGTTAGCCTAGCTTAGCATAAAGACTACATACATAAAGTAACCAAGTAACGTGACTTAACTTATGTAAGTTAAGTTACTTAAGTAATGTTGTAAGACAAACCATGATCTATTCCTAAACCTAACAAGGTTTGGTGCCTAAATCTAACCAAATTCTGACGTTTCACAATGACGTTTAGAAGAGAGACCTTCATCTCCTTATCTGCTTTTAGGAAATCTCTTGAAGACATTTTTACAGAGGTCTGCAGTTCTTTTTAAAACCTTTTTCATTTTAAAAAATGTGTCATCGACACTGCTGTCACCACGGCCCTTTCTGTTCATATGCTGCCCTGCTGCCCATTGTGAAATGTGGTCTTGTTCATGTTTTGCAATGTTTCCTGTATGTTATGTCTCTTTAGTCTGTATATTTTTTCCTTACTCTTTATTCCCTTGTCCCGTCAAGAGGATGTCCTGACATTTTTTTGTCCTTAACTAACTTGTCTGGTTAAATTAAAAAAAATAGTGCAGTGCAGACATCAACTAACCTGACCAGCAGCTCTGCTCTCTGCTGCAGAGCCAGAGCCACCTGATGAGTCCTCTGCAGGGAGTCGGCGTGGAGCAGAGCCTGGAACGAAGGAAGGTGTGTGGACTTAATTTCCATCGAAATTACATGTTGCCATGGTAACCTTTACATCTGTCTGCTGTGATGGACAGCAGACAGATTATCTTCCCTCTCTGCATGAGGGCAGGGTCACTGATTCATCGTCTTCATCCTCCCATTTGTTAACAAGCTCTCAGCTGAATATCCCAAAATGCACTTTATGTAATGTATTGTCTTTTTGTGTTAGTGTATGTTTTAGTGTGTGTATGTGCAGTTACCTCTATGGCTTGCTGGAGGCGCTCATGCTCCCTCTGCAGCTGCTCGGCTTCAGACAGACAGCTGGAGTTCAACATGCAGGACGACAGCATGACCTCCCCCTCTGAGATCCATCCCAGCACCTGAGACACAGACAGACAGGTGTAGATACAAATGCAGCTGTGCGTGGTGTGTTACCTGTTTGACCTGGCTCTGCAGGTGAGTGTGTGTTACCTGTTTGACCTGGCTCTGCAGGTGAGTGTGTGTTACCTGTTTGACCTGGCTCTGCAGGTGAGTGTGTGTTACCTGTTTGACCTGGCTCTGCAGGTGAGTGTGTGTTACCTGTTTGACCTGGCTCTGCAGGTGAGTGTGTGTTACCTGTTTGACCTGGCTCTGCAGGTGTGTGTGTGTTACCTGTTTGACCTGGCTCTGCAGGTGAGTGTGTGTTACCTGTTTGACCTGGCTCTGCAGGTGTGTGTGTGTTACCTGTTTGACCTGGCTCTGCAGGTGTGTGTGTGTTACCTGTTTGACCTGGCTCTGCAGGTGTCTCAGCTGCAGGTTCTGCTCCAGGTGTGTGTGTGTGTGATCTGCAATCTGCTGCATCTCCTTCTGTTTGTCCTGCAGGAGGTGCTGCAGCTCCTCCACCTGAGAGGAGAGACCCCCCTCTGCCTCCGATAGCTCGATACCTGACACACACACACACACACACACACACACACTGTTAGACCTTCAGAGTGAAGACATTTCGGCTGTTACGGTACTCGCAAATATAGTAACACAACTGTATTTATGTGTGTTTTAATCCACATTCGTTTGTCTGTGTGTGTGTGTGTGTGTGTGTGTCTCCATGACAAATTCAATACCCTGGTTTCCATGGGGACCAGCTGTGTGCTTCAGAGAGCAGTTTCCATGGCAACCCCATCCCCCTTTCCCCCTCCCTCCATTATCCTCTCTGCCCCCCCACCCCCCTTTCCCCTCTAATATCATGTGTGTGTTACTGAACTGGTCCGACGGATGCTGCACTGTAGCATTAAAATCTGCTGACTGACTTCTGGTCTGTTCTATTTTTTCACAGCAGAGGACGAAAAATTATCAATATGAAAACCTGTTCTGAACTGTCAACTGTTCTGCTTTCTGCCCGTTCGGCCTTTTGCCAGTTTATGGTTGTTTGATACATAAAATCCCATTGGAACATCCCCCCTCCCCCAAAGCACGAAAATGAAATCCAAAAACTGTGAACACTTCAAGGACCACAAGAACCCTTTCATCAATCTCTACCTCCTCAGTCATCTCTGTAAACTCAGTCAGTATATTAGACTTCAAGGACCACTGGAGCCTTAGGACTCTATGGAAACCCTTAAAAATATTTGGAACCCTAATTGAAAGCACTAGAAACAACCGGAGGACACAAAAAGTCAAGGAATTCCCTCAATGCTCTATTACCTTGTCATTGACTCCTTGAAACCACTTAGGGACCAGTGGAGAACTATTAACAATCTCTGAATACTCCTCAAGGACCAGTGGAACCCTAAGGGGAACTTTAGTCCCTCGAACCACTGAATCCCATTATGGAGCACTAAAAATCACCCAAGGACCCCTGGAACCAACAAAAAGACTCATAAAATCCCCCAGACTCCCCTAAGAGACCCCTGTAACACACATAAAAGACTCCTGGAGCCTTCTCAAGGAACCTTAAAGATGGAAATCCCTAAGGGTTCTTTAGACCGAAGTGAGAATTTGAATGTCCAAATCTCAAAAATCTCATCAGAAACCTCTGAAAACCCTTGGCAATTTGTTGAACACAACCAAGGAACACACTGAAAGATACACTGAAGTCCCTGAAGGTCTCTAAAGTTACTTCTGGAGATTCCTTAAGGGTCAGTGAAATCAAGATTCAAAGTGTTCATTGTCAGATGTTCAAGTTTCCCTGTACACTGAAATTCTGCTGTCCACATCAAATGCCTACAATAAAATAAAATAAATGTATCAATAAAAATACAATAACAAATACGATAAATAGTGATTAATGATACAATAAATCCTCTCAAGGATCCCTGGGACCCCTTAAAGAACTGTTGGAAGCTTGTAGGGACTTCTAGATCCCCCTCAAGGACCACTGCAGCACTACTCAATTACCTCTGGAACCCACTTCATAAGCACTACAAACCAACTATGAACTACTAACCAAAAGACTCCTGGAAGTATCTCAAGGTCACCAGAGCCCCGTCAGTGACTCCTGGGAATCTCTTAGGGACTACCAGAACCCATTCAATGAGCATTTAAACCCTTAGAAGCTCTTCATGGACCACATGAACCCTTTGCAGGATCTCTTCCTCCTCCATTACCTTTGCAGTCCCAAAAGTGGCTTCTGGAAACTGTCCAGAAAGCCTTTAAGTGGCCTCTAAAACCTGTTAGAGAACTTCCAGAGCTCCCTGAAGGACCAGCACAGCTCTATCAAACACCACTGGGACTCCCTAAAGCACAAGTCAAGAAACTCTGAAAGACAATAAAACACTGCTGGAAGCCCGTAAATGACTCGTGTTGTCTCTATTTCATTTCTTGTGGTGTACCCCACGGCTCATTCCTAGTTCCCTTTATTTTCAGTCTATATAAGCTGCCGTTAGGTTCTAACATTCAAAAAAATGGTGTAAATTCACGACGATACGCGGATGACACTCAGCTTAACGTTTCTGTTCATCCGATGACCTCAGCCCTGTTCACACCCTTGTTAATTGCATTTCAGATCAGCAAATGTAATCTGTGAAAGTAATCACATTACTAATCAGTAGCGGCACTAATCATACCGTAAGTAGAAGTAGTAGGAATGGTAGCATTAAATATAATATTACTAGAATTACAGTACAATTGTACGGAAGTGTGTGTCTTACCCGATGCCTGGACCTCAGTGACGTACTGCTGAAGGTCGTGACCTTGTTGGATGACCTCATAGATCATATTGTTCATAGCCAGCCTTCGCTCCATGTGCCTGCAGATCAATCAATCAGTCAAAGCCTGCAATGGCCTGTTTTCTATGAGCAATTTTTGTGTTGAGCCAGGATGACGTCATCACAATGGTCAGTTTACCTGTGGATGCGCTGCTGTGCTAGCGTTAGCACCTCAGGGCTGGCCTCCACTAGCCGTGACTGGCCCAATGCTAGCTTGTCCTGGGCTAGCTTGTCGTGGTTTGCATCGGCTAGCCGTGGCGATGCTAGCTTTTCTGCTGAGAAGTCCTGGGACTGTTTCTGGAGGTCCTGCTTCCAGGCATCTATTTCCCCGGTTACCTACGAAACACACATACATAATTAATCCAACCTTGACACAGCGGAAGGAGGTTAAAAAAATGAAATGCATAAAGTATTAATTATTAGTAAATGAAAAACATAAACGTTGCACCTCCAGTGTGCACTGGTGCAGAATGCGGAGCTGCAGGTAAACATCCAATCGGATTTTCCTCTGGTGGAAAAGTTCCTCCAACTGAACATGAGACTCTTCCAGCTGCTGCAACACTGACTCCACATGGGCCACCGAGCTACCCTGGGGCCTGAAACAAACGCACCTAAAATGGTTAAACAAACCCAAGAACATGAACTTTACAAACTTAAAAACAAATGTGCCATTACAGGTCAAATAAAGTCGAAAACAAATGCACCCGCATAGATTATACAAAGTATAAAATAAACACACCCACACATGCTATAGAACCTGAAAACAAAAACACCCACAGTCTTTACATACACCAACTCCACACAGGACCATGAGCTGCCCAGAACAGTGAAACAAATGCACCCACACTGATTATACAAGCTAGAAAAAACCTGAAAACAAAAACGCTTCCACACAGGCTGCCTCGAAGGGCAGAGGGTGTTCTATGCTGTCAAGTTTGTAAAGTCCCTTCAGGCAAATTTTGATGTGCAATAAGGGCTGTAAAAATAAAAATGACTTGACTACCTGAAAACAAACGCACCCACACAGTTTATACAAACTACAAAATGAACGCACCTACACAGGTTAAACAAAGCTGGAAACAAACCAACTCCACCCACACAGAATACATACACGAACATCACATGTGCCACACAGCTGCCTTGATGCTTAAAAGAAACATACCCTGTAGATTTTACAAACCTTAAACACCCACAATAATGACAAACACCAGATCAGATCCACACAGGCTGCCCCGATGAGTGAATCAAACGCACCCATACTCTCTGCGTGTACCTGAGTTGCAGGATGAGATCTTCTCCTTCCCGGATGACACTCATCGCAGCTTCCTGTGGGTCAGGGTTAGATTCAGGGTTAGTGTGAGGGTTAGAGCTGAGGGGTCAGAGGTCAGGGGGGTGTTAGGTTGTTATGACGGGGTTAGGCGTAGAGGTCAGAGGTCAGCAGGTACCTGCGTGTTGGCCTGCTGCTGCTGCTGCTGGCTGATGAGAGCCTGCAGAGCCTCAACGGTGTCCGGACAAACACAGAGATCTGAGGAGAGCTGCTTCTGGAGGCCCTCCATCCATACTGAGAGCTGAGGAGGAGGAGGAGGAGGAGGGGAGGAAGAGAGGGGAGGAGAGGAGGAGGAAGAGCAGGAGGAGGAGGAGAGAAGAGGAGGAGAGGAGAGGAGGAGGAGGAGGAGGGGGAGGAGGAGGAGTGGAGGGGGGAGAGATCAGGAGAGGAGGAGGACGAGGAAAAACATTCATTGACTCACAATAATAAACTTATAACAGGAAAACACTGCAGATATCACAGTTAATGACAGTGTATTAATTGTGTGTGTGTGTGTGTGTTTGTTACCTCCTTGGTGTGTGTGTAGAAAGACACAGCGAGGTCCAGCAGCAGCTTCCTCTGTTCAACTCTCTGGATGAACGCCTGCAAACACACAACACAATATTAAATACACACATTAACAACACATCACCTGCGGCGCATTGGTGTTTGTCCTTTCTGTTTGAAACAGGGCGTCGGCCATTTTGAACAGAAGTCCAGACTTCCTTACCTGCATGCGGAGCTCCAGGTCTCGGGCTGCCTGGTAGATCTCCTCCTCCTCACACTCTCCAGACTGAGCCAGCTGATCGGCTGCTTCCAGAAGCTTCTCTGCATTAGTGTAAGTGTTCTGTCACACACACACACATCATGGTGAACAATCCTGCTTTTGAGATTAAGTCCTCACAAAGTCTCCACCAGCTGCATTAACACCTGCTACACACACTTTCATTTATTTAGTGTTTCACCTTTCTAACAGTTGAATTTACACTTACTGATCTTTACTTTACGTGTAGCAGGATATTGATCACTTAGGGAAGCTGAACAGCCATTTTATGTTGAGATAAATGTGTGGATGTGCCTTGTTGCAGGTTAGCTCGGTGTAAACTCTTGGCTAGAAAAGCTCATGGTCAGATTTATTATTTATTTTGCGTTGACTCTACACATGTCGCAGCGACGTAGGCAGCAAGACCTGTGATTGGTCGACACGTAGTCTACGCCGTAGTGGACTTGACGCAGAAGTATAAACTGGCCTTGAGCGTGGTGGATGTGTTACCTGTGCGACCTGCTGGAAGTCGTCATGGCGTTTCTGCAGCGCTCGCGCGCGGTGCAGAGACTTCCCCACGCCGCTGTGTTTGTTGAGGAAAACCTCACCGTGCTGCTCCACCCAGTCCAACACCTGAGAGACAGACAGGTGCTTTTGTTTAATAAAAACATTTCCACACGGTAGGTCAAGATTTTGACTTAATATCTCATAATTGTGGCTTATAGGTTAAATTCAGTGTATTTAAGTCTTAATGATTCAAATCAGTATGTAAATATTTTCTGATATTGATGTTAATATTAACTGGATAAGAAGAATCTGGTCCTAAGGTCTGATGTTAATCTCAGTCTGGATCTGTGTCTGAATGTATCATACCTGTCTAACATCCTGTTGAAACACACACAGCTGCAGGCGCTGGTGGAGGCGGAGCTTACGATGCTGCCACGCCCCCTCCACCTCATGGTGACCCTGCAAATAAAGAGAAGACTTAAAATCAGTCCACCTGTCTGTCTGTCTGCTGGTCAGTGAGGTCTGCTCTCTACTGATGGATGTGGGACGTTATGTCTCGTAAGCCATACCTGCATGACCTGGTGCAGAACTCCCATGATGCCATGCGTGGCAGCACTGAAGTCTGGTTTGGTGGCTGCGTCATCGGAGTCGGCCGCCGGGCAACGCTGGAGGACATCCAATAAGGCTTTACCACTCTCACTGACCTGCAGACAGACAGGTAGTCAGTCAGACAGACAGGTGGGGAGACAGACAGGTGTTGAGACAGACAGGTACGTGGACAGACAGGTGTTGAGACGGACAGGTGTTGAGACAGACAGGTACGTGGACAGACAGGTGTTGAGATAGACAGGTATGTGGACAGACAGGTACCTGTGTGTAGTTAGCAGAGATCTCCTCGTTCAGCTCCTGGTGTTTCTTTGTTGCAGCTTCCAGCTCTGCTGTCGCTGAAGGCAACGTCCCTTCAGAGCACGTCTGAACCCAGCCCTCCACTCTGAGCAGGAACTGGACAAGTAGAGCGACAGACAGGTAGGAAGATAAAAGCAAAACAGGTAAAATAGTGGACAGACAGGAAGACAACAAAATGTAGACAGGAAGATAGAGAGGCAGACAGGCAGGTAGACATAAAGGGGTAAAGAGGCAGATACAGACAGGTACAAAGGTTGGTGGTGAAACAGGTAAAAGACAGGTAGATAGAGAAGAAGACAGACAGGTGGACAGGTATAGTACATAGACTGGTAAAAGACAGGTAAAAAACAGGTAGACGTGCAGGTGTATGCTGCTGGTGATCCTGATTGTGTCACCTGTTCTGCCCCCTGGTGGAAGCCGGTTGCCATGGCGAGCGTGTTGCTCCGCTCCTCCAGTGTCGTCGTCAGGGACTTCCAGTCTTCCTGTAACCGTGACGACACCATGGCGATTCGCTCTGCCCCGTAGTGACCGGCCTCCGCCAGCCTCGCCGCCACGGTCACCACGCTGTCTACGTTCACGCTGCCGTTCTGCAGCGAGACGCACAGACGACTCATTCAGGACAAACGTGTTACAAATGTCCTCACTTTTCCGAAATTACTTCACTTTCCCGAAATGTCCTCGCTTTTCGAAAAAGTCCTCACTTACCTAAAATGTCCTCACTTTTCTGAAATGTCCCCACTTTCCTAATATATCCTCAATTTTCTAAAATGTCCTCACTTTCCTAAAATGTCCTCACTTTTCTAAAATGGCCCTACTTTCCTAAAATGTCCTCACTTTCCCGAAATGTCCTCACTTTCCTAAAATGTCCTCACTTTCCTAAAACGTCCTCTCTTTCCTAAAATGTCCTCACTTTCCTAAAATGTCCTCACTTTCCAAATTGTCCTCACTTTTCTAAAATGTCCTCACTTTTCTGAAATGTGCTCACCTTCCTAAAATGTTCCCACTTTCCTAAAATGTCCTCACTTTTCTAAAATGTCCTCACTTTCCAAATTGTCCTCACTTTTCTGAAATGTCCTCACTTTCCTAAAATGTCCTCACTTTCCCAAACTGTCCTCACTTTTCTAAAATGTCCTCACTTTCCTAAAACGTCTTCACTTTCACACACACACAGACTGACCATGCAGTTGGCGGTGAAGTGCTGGTGTTGTGTCTGGAGGTCGAGGGCGTGCTGGTGGTTCTGGCCGACCTCCGCCAGACTCTGCATGAACAACTCTTTACTGTGAGCGATCCACTCCGACATCTGAGATGGACAGAGACAGACAGAGACGGGTTAAAGAGCAGCGACACTTCAGCTTATGAAACAATCAGAAGCAGAGTAGGGTGGATCCTGACAAGCCGGTAGTGTGATCCAAGACAAAGCCGCTTCAGCCTGTTGTTCTGTAGGTGACATACGCAGAACGTATCAATGAGGCCTCAGGTAAGAAAGAAGATCAATGTCTTCGTCCTGTCTGTTAACAGATGAACCGTGAGCTGTAAACCTCACCTTGGTGGCGTCCTGCTCGAACAGGTGCAGCTGCAGCGCCTGGTCCAGGTGCAGCTTCCTGTCACTCCAGCTCTGCAGCAGGTGACTGCGAGCCGCCTGCAGCCGGTCCAGCAGAGACGAAACCTTCGGCGCAACGCTCTGAAAGTCCGCCCCGCCCGACAGCCAGCTGCCGTGGCCGCCACCGCCGCTGCCTTCAGTAGAGGCGTCACCGTGGGAGGGGCCCAAGCGCATGCGCTGAAGCAAGCTCCGCCCCTCTCGCTCCAGGCCGTCGACAGGTGCCGTGGCGATGGTGTTACGGAGACGACTGTGTTCCTCGAGGAGTCTGGAAAATATGGAAATAACTCTATAAACAAAAATGTCTTTAAAACTAGTTACCAAATACGTTCTGACGTTGTAATACCTAATCACTAACTCTTTAATAATCAACATCTCTTTAAATAATCAATAACTCTTTTATAATCAATGACTCTTTAAATAATCAACAACTCTTTAAATAATCAACAACTCTTTAATAATCAACAACTCTTTAAATAATCAATAACTCTTTAAATAATCACTAACTCTTTAATAATCAAAACTCTTTAAATAATCAACAACTCTAATAATCAACAACTCTTTAAATAATCAATAACTCTTTAAATAATCACTAACTCTTTAATAATCAACAACTCTTTAAATAATCAACAACTCTTTAATAATCAACAACTCTTTAATAATCAACAACTCTTTAAATAATCAATAACTCTTTAAATAATCAATAACTCTTTAAATAATCAATAACTCTTTAAATAATCACTAACTCTTTAATAATCAACAACTCTTTAAATAATCAATAACTCTTTAAATAATCACTAACTCTTTAATAATCAACAACTCTTTAAATAATCACTAACTCCTTAAATAATCAATAACTCTTTAAATAATCACTAACTCCTTAAATAATCAATAACTTTTTAATAATCAACAAGTGTGACTTAGGGTCTTCCTCACTTGCGGGCCTCGTCCACGTCCTGGGGCTCTGGTATGCGGTTCAGCCCGGCCTCCAGCTGCTCCAGCTGGGACAGCAGCTGAGTGGCGGCCCCAGAGAACTCCTCCAGACCCAGACGCAGCTCGGTCCACTCCACGTGGTCGTACTCCAGCGAGCCGCCGAGGTCAGAGGTCAGCTGGGACGGGTCCACAAGCCGGGACAAACCCTCCACCGACACCAGGCTGGTCTGAAGAGGGACAGAAAGAAGGGGTGTACTGAGAGGAAACTACAGCACGTACACACAGGGAACTCCAGTACACCAACAAGTACACACAGGGAACTACAGTACACCAACAAGTACACACAGGGAACTACAATACATCAACAAGAACACACAGGAAACTACAGTACGACTTAAAACAATGATAACCAAATGAAAACATTTTAGTACAGCAACAGACTGAGTACTTCTACTGCTATGGAACTCACTAGCAGTACTTCAGTTTGCATCAGTTATATAACTTAGCAACAGTAGTAGTACTTCATTTAACTGTAGTGATACATTGGTTAGCAACAGTTAGTAGCTATAGTACTGACTTTTGCAATACTAGTACTGATGTTATCAGTGCTATTATGTTACTTATCAATAATAGTACTGAGGTTATCAGTAGCAGTAAAACAGTACTATCTTAAAGCTGAGCCTGGTCTTGTGTTTCTGCTAGAAGGTGTCAGGTAGTACTTTATTTAGCAGTAGTAGTATTAAAGTCCTCAGTAGTAGTAGTACCTCGATGCTGAGCCTGGTCTTTGTTTCTGCTAGATGGTGTCAGGTAGTACTTTATTTAGCAGTAGTAGTATTAAAGTTCTCAGTAGTAGTAGTACCTCGAAGCTGAGCCTGGTCTTTGTTTCTGCTAGATGGTGTCAGGTAGTACTTTATTTAGCAGTAGTAGTATTAAAGTTCTCAGTAGTAGTAGTACCTCGATGCTGAGCCTGGTCTTTATTTCTGCTAGATGGTGTCAGGTAGTACTTTATTTAGCAGTAGTAGTATTAAAGTCTCAGTAGTAGTAGTACCTCGATGCTGAGCCTGGTCTTTGTTTCTGCTAGATGGTGTCAGGTAGTACTTTATTTAGCAGTAGTAGTATTAAAGTTCTCAGTAGTAGTAGTACCTCGAAGCTGAGCCTGGTCTTTGTTTCTGCTAGATGGTGTCAGGTAGTACTTTATTTAGCAGTAGTAGTATTAAAGTTCTCAGTAGTAGTAGTATCTCAAAACTGAGCCTGGTCTTTGTTTCTGCTAGATGGTGTCAGGTAGTACTTTATTTAGCAGTAGTAGTATTAAGGTTCTCAGTAGTAGTAGTACCTCGATGCTGAGCCTGGTCTTTGTTTCTGCTAGAAGGTGTCAGGTAGTACTTTATTTAGCAGTAGTAGTATTAAAGTTCTCAGTAGTAGTAGTACCTCGAAGCTGAGCCTGGTCTTTGTTTCTGCTAGATGGTGTCAGGTAGTACTTTATTTAGCAGTAGTAGTATTAAAGTTCTCAGTAGTAGTAGTACCTCGAAGCTGAGCCTGGTCTTTGTTTCTGCTAGATGGTGTCAGGTAGTACTTTATTTAGCAGTAGTAGTACTAAAGTTCTCAGTAGTAGTAGTAGTATCTCGAAGCTGAGCCTGGTCTTGTGTTTCTGCTTGAAGGTGTCAGGTAGTACTTTATTTAGCAGTAGTAGTATTAAAGTTCTCAGTAGTAGTAGTACCTCGAAGCTGAGCCTGGTCTTTGTTTCTGCTTGATGGTGTCAGGTAGTACTTTATTTAGCAGTAGTAGTATTAAAGTTCTCAGTAGTAGTAGTACCTCGAAGCTGAGCCTGGTCTTGTGTTTCTGCTAGAAGGTGTGAGGTAGTACTTTATTTAGCAGTAGTAGTATTAAAGTTCTCAGTAGTAGTAGTACCTCGAAGCTGAGCCTGGTCTTTGTTTCTGCTAGATGGTGTCAGGTAGTACTTTATTTAGCAGTAGTAGTATTAAAGTTCTCAGTAGTAGTAGTATCTCGAAGCTGAGCCTGGTCTTGTGTTTCTGCTAGAAAGTGTCAGGTAGTACTTTATTTAGCAGTAGTAGTATTGAAGTTCTCAGTAGAAGTAGTACCTCGAAGCTGAGCTTGGCGCTGCCCAGGTTGGTCTTGTGTTTCTGCCAGAAGGTGTCCGGTTTGATGAGCAGCGCCGTGTGGATGTTGGAGGAGAACGACTCCTGCAGCGTCCGGAGCACCGGCTTCACGCTGTCCCACTTACTGCCACGCATGTCCACCACCACCGTGAAGCCACGAGCACGCACGTCCTCACTGACGGACAGACGGACAGACAGGAAGTTAAGGCAGCCCTGTCTCATTACGTCTTCACCTGGCTGCTGCTGTGTGAGCACAAAGACCTTGCTGAGAGGAAGACACACTTACGTCCTCTGTAGTTTCATAGACTGTGAGACAGACAGACAGGTAAACTGACCTGGGTATGGTCGCCAGGTACGTGACCAATCGGCTGAGGTCCTCCTGTTTTATTCGATCATGATTGGTCCTGGCAGGGAAGGTCAGGATTGGTCCACCGCGTTTGTCCCGTCCACCTGGAAAACACAGTTTGTTAAACCGGGTCACATCAGGACCAAACCGGGACCAAACTGGGCGAAAGACTGTGTGTGTTTTACCCGACACGAAGGCCACTTTCTCTCTGAGCACCGTCAGGACGTCGACCGCCCGAACACACTCTGCTTTCCCTGAACCTGAGAGGCAGACAGGAGAGAAGGCGTTCAGCCTCAGGTGGTCACCTGACCTCAGGATTTATACACCTGGAGCCGCCATTTAAGAAACAGTCAGTCAACAGAAGAATCCTCTGTACCTCTTTCGATCATTGAGTAATCTCTTCAGTTAGTTTTCAAGCATAAAATTCCAGCTCCAGCTTCTGAGAAGATTTGCTGCTTTTCATTTATGTGAAAGTAAATTTATTATCTTTAGATGTTGTTACAGAGTTGGTCAGACAGAATTAGCAATTCGATGGCGTCATTTTAGGGAAATGAGTTGGCCATTTAGATTTTTATAGTTGTAGCCATATTCTTAACTAAATCCCATTGTATACATCCTGCAGTACTTCCTTTACTCACGTAAAACTAGTTCTCAATACTGTAAAAATACTTTGTTACAAGTTACAGTCCTGCATTAATAATTTTACTTCAATAAAAGAATATAATTATTGGCAACAAAAAGTACTTGCTACCGTATAATATCTTATCCTATTATTATTACTATAACATTACTATTAATGTTGTCGCTGGTCGAGGTGGAGCCAATTTTGACTACCGCACTTTTTATATGTTACTATTAGGTAGTTTAACCCTCAACAATATATCATTTTTAGTGCTGGGCAACGATTCAAATTTTTAATCGCGATTAATTGCATGATTTTGTTACGATTAATCGCATTGTTGTGCGCAAAATTTAATAATGAATTCTAAAGTAGTGTATTGCGCACTTTTAATATAAATGTACTACTATATACACAAAAGTGCAATAACATGTGGTTTGCAAACACTTTGAACAAATAAAGTGCTTTTTACCAGCAGTATTCCCTTTACACAGTAGCAATAAAATATTTCTGTAAATCTCAACTTAAACATTAATGTAATCAAATCAAATATTAAACCAAAGCTATTTGCCACTGCCAGGGCATTACCTTTTATCTAGCTGGTTAAAACAAGTTACCATCAGAGTCCCGTTTTCTTGTTTTGTCTGAGCAGGTATCAGCAGAAAAAAATTTGTTTTATCAGGGAGCAGCAGAAACAGTCTGTATTCAGCAGCAAGTGTCCCTGTCAGAGTGAGGTTCCAAATCATTGGAAGAGAGACTGATCCTCGCTGTTTGTGAGTTTCCAGAATCTGTTTACTAAATAGGACATCAACAGGAGGGAATTCACATGGCAGAGCTGCAAAACTAGATGATGGCCTGTCAGGTAAAGTTATGGAGCCTATAATTTTAACTTAAGTTAAATAGGCTACAGCTGTGTAGCGCACAGAAGCCATTTACTCGCAGCGTAGTCTGCCGAAGCCTCCCTCCGCTGCTAGTTTGGGTGGCTGATTTGCAGGCTGATTAACATCCCACCCCTCCTTTGACCCATGGTTTGACTGGATGTGGATTCAGAACCAGTGAGCAACGGACATTCAAAAAAATTATAAAAAAGGCATTAACATGTGATAAAATCATTCTCAGCGCTCATTAATTAATGCGTTGCTGCGAAAATAACGCGTTAACGTGCCCAGCCCTAATAATTTTAGAAACTCATTATAGATATTCTCTGTAAAATTAAAATTTGTACTCGAGTAAAGTACAAGTACAGTACTTAAGTATGTAAATGTCCTTAACACCACTGATATCTTTCAGTTCTATTTCCTATAGGCTTCGCCCTCTAAAGCTATCTCTATTGGATTTACCCCTTCCGCGCTCCTGCACGGCACTTAGAATTCTACACCCACCCACAGCGTGGGCCTCTCCTACGTCCGCACCTTCTATATATACAACGGTGAGACCCAGCCATGGGCTCCCATTTTTATTCAGCACTAAGCTGTCTAAAGAGCAGAAGATTTGACTAAAGAGCAACGACTTTCCAGCTGGAAAACAAGAAGAACGATGTCTTTCAGCAAGCCGGCCCGAACAGGGCGAGACGCCACGGCGTCTGCCACACGGGCTACATCGTGCTGGGTGATCTCTGTCCCCACTGCGAGGCGTGCCTCAGACCGGAGAACACCAGCCGAGTGCTCACTCTTTGTTCGCCCCCCACCTCCCCCCGAAGAGTGGCGTTGCCGGGCGGATAGCTTGCCATTCAGGACGAGGAGGTGTGGTGGTCCACCTGCTCTCTGGAGGAAGCCCTCGATCTGCTGTTGACAGAAGAGCGGAAGTTGGATGGCTCCACTTTTCCCATTCACGGGTCTCCGAGCGGCTCCTCGCTTCCTCCGTTCCGACCTCCGATGACGCCGGCCTCGGCGTTAGTAGGTTGCCGCTGCGAGGTAAGCGAACTAGGAACTAATGGATAGCTAACATGACGCTGACATGTGGTCTGCCTGGATCAGGTGACCAGGGAGACCCCGTGCCCACGTTACTCCACATTAGTTGTGGCTAATGACATTTAGCAGCCGTTTTCATTGCTGCTGGACGAAATGTTGTTGCTCCTTTTTGTGGAAGTTGTTGAACAAATGCTGTTTGTGCTTGTCTCAGTCGAACCAAGTACACATTTCCCACACGGTGTGACCCAGCTGCTGTGTCTGTCATTCCCGGACACAGGAAGTTTCTGCGGTTTTCATTCCAGGGCGCCCAGTAACAATACAACCCCCTGCCCTTCGGTAACTCCCTGGCCCCGCGCACTTTTTCCAAGTGTGTCGATACAGCCCTGGAGCCGCTGCGGAGGTCGGGCATCAGGGTCCTGTTTTATCTGGACGACCTGCTGCTGCTGGCGCCGCCCCGGGACGAAGCGGTGGTGCAGACGGCCCAGCTAGTCGCACACCTGTCTTACCTGGGCTTCACAGTGAACTGGAAGAAGAGTGCTCCTCTCCCCTCCCAGAGAATCACCTACCTTGGCGTGGTACTGGACTCCTCTCTACGGAGAGCGCGGCTCTCTCAGGAGAGGGTGGATGCTCTGGTGGAGCTGCTCCACTGTGTTGTCCCTCTAGCGGCGGTGGCAGCTCTGTCGGTCATGAGGCTTCTGCGCCTCATGACGGCGGCTCACATGGTGGTCCCCCTGGGCCTCCTCCTGCTGCGGTGCTTTCGTTCCTCCAGTTGCTCATGGATGGGGGGCTGGCGTTCAGTACAACCTACACTGCCGCTATTTCGTCCTGTCATGAGGGCTTCGGGGACAGGACTGTGTTCTACCACACCCTGGTGAAGCGTTTCCTTAGGGGGTGTGGAGGCGCAGGCCCGTTACGCGCCTTAACTGGGTGTCTCATTATGGCTCTGGGCAGGTGAGTTGTGCTTGGTGGTACCGTTTGGGCCAGTGAGGCGTTGACTCATCCTGCTTCGCCTCTAACCCAATAGCGATAGCCTTAGAGGGCGAAGCCTATACGAAATAGAAAGGAGGTTATGTACTGTAACCCGGATTCTATGAGTATAGGCGTAGCCCTCTAAGTTGTAGGTCTCACTGGACCTCGGTTCTCAGTGCTGAAGAAAAGGCATTTGGGAGCCGATGGCTGGGTCTCACCAATACAAGGTGCGGACGTAGGAGAGGGCATAGACTAAAATTCTCAGTGCCGCGCAGGCGTGGAAGGGGTAAACCCAATAGTGACAGCCTTAGAGGGCTGCGCCTTTACTCATAGAATCTGGGTTGCTGTACGTAACCCCCGGTCTAACAAATGTAAACCTCATAAACATTTACAAAACAAAGATTTGTTGGGTTCTAAATCACACTTCACCTTTTCTCTTTACTTTTACTGCAGCTGCCCTTACAAAGGATTGTGGGTCAGAATAGCCAGAAAAGCATGCTGGCTTGCAGTCTGCAAAATGCGAGCAGGTGTAGTCGGACAACCTGGTGCTTTTGGCATACTTTGACACACTATGTACTGGGATGTACTAAATATCTTTCTGGCATACTAAACAGTTTGGTAGTTTGGTGTTTCTTAGCATGCAGTCTTCTTCTTTGCAACATTTCCAGGCACATCGCTGTATTTCATGGCTCATTACCACCAGCAACTGTCAGCCAGTGGAGTTGTATGAAACTGGCAGCAGGAACCTGCTTGTGTACATAAACAGAACTGGGAGCCACTCGTGTGGAAACATGGCTCCATAGCTCTGCTATAGGTCAGATAGCTCCCATTGACTCCGGCGTGAACCAAAGTGGTAAATCTACCAGCCGGCGCCGCTGCTACTCTTCTTTAACCACAGTGATTCACCACACAGACCCTCAGACCGTGAAGTCCGTCTGTGTTAAGATCACTCATCAGTTCTTGGTAAACACCAACACCACAGCCTCATTTTCAGTTAATGTAATAATACAATTTAGAGAAAAAGGGGGCCCAGCAAACAACATCAAACTCTTTCCACCCGTCCACCAAAATGAGCCAATCAGGCGTCAGAGAGACGAGCTGACTGACATTTCAATTAAAAAGCCGACTCCTGCAGCTCAGTGTGTGTGTGTGTGTGTGTTGCAGCAGACAGATATACAGGCCTCCCATGTGCGTCAGATCATCCTGCACAGCGGGAGGAAGCTAATCCAACACGCACACACACACCGAGGGCATTAAACATCTCACATTAGCAGCTCGAGCGGCGATAACCCTCTGAGAGAAAACCTAAAAACAGGACGGAGATGAAGGAGAACGCTCAAATTTACACAACCTGAACTGCCTCCTAACGGTGCCCTGCTTCTCCTTCATTACTGTCCTTGAATCACTTCCTCCCAGTGGGCCCATCCGTCTCCTCAAGCCCACTCCCACAGTTCAGACCCAGATTTACTGTCTGGTAAATCTAGAGTAATTGTTTGGCCTGAGACCGCTGATGGATTATCAGAGGATTCTGGTGGATGCCCTGTTTTAACTGTGTCATAGCCCCGAAAACACAAATCTACACAAACACAGGTCAAGCCTTGATACAGTAAGGCTCCTGATCCCAACTAGAAGGGCCCGACCAGCTCCGGCAGCTGCGGCTCAGCAGAAACATGCAGACTCGTGGACTTTGCTGGCTGCTCTGGACTGTAGTAGCAGGATGGAGAATGCACATCACCCCACTGGCTGTAAGTTTAGGAAGCGCTTGATTTGATTTGCAGCAGAGTTTTCCATGAGCGGAGCACGCATCTTAAACGGCAACATCGCCATTGATCACATTCATTTAATTGTTGGAAGATAAAATTGTAATCGCGAAAAATGTTTCGATTAATTGTGCAACTCCACACAGAAAGGCCCAGGATGATGAAATTAAAGGATGAGGAGGAGTCAAACATTCCCACATGCATTATTTTCCTTAACGAGACACCTCAGAGTGCATTATTCCTTACAAATGTGTTCATTTTGAACTGCATGTATAGCTGAAACGTTTAGTATATTATTCAGTTAATTAAGTGACGAACCCATTCTCGCTCCCAAGTCAACGATGATGGTCCTGGTTAATGTTAACTGACCTGATGCACAAAACAGGACGTGTTTAACATTAATCTTTCCCTAGCCGTAGCCAAGTAGTTGCTTTTGCTACCTCAACGACTCGCAGGATGCAGGTCATGAACCTAAACTTCAAATCTTCATCACCCACCCCGACCGCCTCCCTACATCTTCAGTGCAGCACGGGAACAGAACGGCTAAGACTAATTTGGAGTATATAAATGTGATTTCTAGGCTGTTGCTGAGAGGTTTTATTTCTGTGTGTGGGTCATTAATAAAAATATGAGAACAGGCTGTTCCTTATCACTGCTGATCATTAAATCACCACTCCTGCAGCACATCGGCCGTCCTGTGTGAATAAATGGGCCGAATAGCAAAACAGGATGGTTTTCCACAGACTTGGGTAAACCTGGTGTCAATATATAACAGGTCTGAGAGCAGAAGTCTCTAATGAGGCGTTGGTGTTGGGGGGGGGGGGGTTGGGGCTGTAAACATGACACCGTGTCTGAATCCAGTGTGTTCAACCATAGGCTGCTCCTGACTAACTGCTATTAAAAAAAACTCAATTAGGAATCTGAATGATCCCTGATCAGCTGCCTGTCAGGCTGAATGATCCTGGACCAGCTGTCAATCAAGCTGACTCCGGACCAGCGCAGGGAGTTGGAGAAGGGATTTCCATTGTGATAAAGCTGTCTCACACAAAATAACAGGCACACACATTGAGTCAGTGTAAAGCCTAAAATAGCTGCTGCACAGAGCAGATGAAAAGCCTTCAGAGAAACTTGCTGTCAGTCTGTCAGGACTCATCACCCTGATTATGCAACAAAAGCTAATGAATACGTTTCACTACAATGTCCTCTGAGTCTCCGAAATGCCAGCCTCTTTCACATGAAGACATCAGAGCCGGGCCGAGGCTGGCGTGATATTTGAGAACTCTGATGACCGTACGTAGGCAAATATATATTTTGGCATCACTTTTTGAAAACAAACATATCTAGAACATATAAAACAAGATTAAAACATAAAAAAGAAGCAGCAAAACAGACTAGGTCATCAGTGGAGTGGGTTTACCCTATTATAAGTGTCGTTATTTAGGCCTCTGCCCCATCATACAAACACAAATATCAAAATACTCATGTTAATGAATAAATAGATTGCTTAAGCCTGCCATGGTCACATTTTATTGTTGGTCAAAATAAAAAGAATCTCTGCTGCAGTTTGTTGTTAATTATCGGCTGACATATACACAGAATCTCACGTTTTGTGTCTGCGATAAAATTGGCCTCTAGAAGACTCGTTGTCCAAAGGATTTTAGTTCATTAAAACTCGATCCAACCTAATGTTTCAAAGTAAAAGCCCCCCAGCTGCTTCACAGTAAAACCTAACCTGATATTTCAAAGTAAAAGCCCCCCAGCTGCTTCACAGTAAAACCCAACATGATGTTTCAAAGTAAAACTCCCCCAGCTGCTTCACAGTAAAACCTAACCTGATATTTCAAAGTAAAAGCCCCCCAGCTGCTTCACAGTAAAACCCAACATGATGTTTCAAAGTAAAAGTCCCCCAGCTGCTTCACAGTAAAACCTAACCTGATATTTCAAAGTAAAAGCCCCCCAGCTGCTTCACAGTAAAACCTAACCTGATATTTCAAAGTAAAAGCCCCCCAGCTGCTTCACAGTAAAACCCAAACTGATATTTCAAAGTAAAAGTCCCCCAGCTGCGTCACAGTAAAACCTAACCTGATATTTCAAAGTAAAAGCCCCCCAGCTGCTTCACAGTAAAACCTAACCTGATATTTCAAAGTAAAAGCCCCCCAGCTGCTTCACAGTAAAACCCAAACTGATATTTCAAAGTAAAAGTCCAACCTGACATTTCAAAGTAAAAGTCCCTCAGGTGCTTCACAGAAAAAACAAACCTGATGTTTCAAAGTAAAACCCAGTTTGCTCTTTCACAGTAAAAGCCCTCCCAAACCTTTCGCAGTAAAGGAAGTAGAGCTGTCATGAAGTCTTTGGGCGGGTCCTGATTTGATGCCCAAACACTGAACCCTTCCTGAGGACCACACCTTGGCACCTTGCCTCAGTGTGTGAATGGGTGAAAGCTGGCATGTGTTTGAAAGCACTGAGTGGTCAGCAG
The DNA here is from genome assembly GCF_014851395.1 of Micropterus salmoides. Taxonomy (NCBI): domain Eukaryota; kingdom Metazoa; phylum Chordata; class Actinopteri; order Centrarchiformes; family Centrarchidae; genus Micropterus; species Micropterus salmoides. Next base: position 4,182,885 of record NW_024040040.1, read on the forward strand.
AATAATGTAGTCCACTTACCATTTAAAGCCTCCTGGCAGAGTGAAAGCCCTCTGGCTTCTTTACGGTAAAAGTCCTTAAGCTAACTCATATCTTCACGCTCGCTGAAATCCTACACGGCCCCAGGTTTGCTTTAGGCTTCTGTAACCCTCGGATAAGTCTGATTAAATTTCCTGAACAACAACAGGCCACTGCTCCATCAGAATACTGCCTCTGCATCATCTTCTTGCTCTGCATGTTTTTGCTGCTACAAGCAAAATGTCAGGTTGTCAGGTCGGGACTTGTAAAGCCCCCTGAATGTTCCTCTGGTACACCACAGCACTTTTGTTTGGTACTTTGTTTGGCCCCCCACCCCCCACAGTGGAGACACAGTCCAAACTACAAAATGAAAATCCCCAGCTTCTGTCAGGAGGCCAGATATTTTTGTCGGAGTCCAGATTTGGCTCACGTATGTCGCTATTCGCCTCCTGCTGCCCTGAGGCTCGGTAAACGGCTGAAATGACCCGTAATGTGCATCCACGGACTTTTTAATTCATATTTCCTGTATGTTTAATAATAAATAAGCCCGTGTGTAAGAAAGTAACCTCGCTTGAAGCATCACTACCGTTGCTGTGGTTACCTGCAGGTTAATATTGAGGTGGTTAAACTCATGGTTTCCCCATATATGATCTTCATTGACACCTGCCAGCCAATCAGAAACCAGTATGTTTGGGTGGTAATACTGCTAATTATACTACATTACTTCCTCCATTGGCATGAATGGAAAATGAAAGCATCACGTGACCACATCTCAGCAGCTTATGTTACCATCAGACTGTAACGTTATTACTACACACATTATATCACACACACACACACACACATTAACAACCTAGAAGGCCTTCCCACAATCCTCCTCGGTGGGACCCTCCACCCCCAACACACTCACACACACCTCAGTACCATTGGACAGTGGGATGCTGACACACACTTATAACACACACACACACACATTATCCGAGTCAATGGGCGGATGTGGAGGCATCATGGCGACAGCATCTCCCACTACACGCACACACACGCGCGCACACACATCCTACCTGCCGTCGCCAGGCCGTCCGGGCCCGCTTCTCCTCCTCCATCCACCGGATTCATCCTCCCTCCTCCTCCTGGCGCTGCTCCTGCGCCTCCCTCCTCCTCCTCCTCCTCCTCCTCCTCGCGCTCTCTCCTCCGTTATGTACCGTCGGTTGCTCCGCTCCTCGCGCCTCCTCCCTGCCTACCCGTCCATCCCTGCGGGTTTACATCAGATCGGGTCGGTCCAGGACTCCCGGTTCGCACCGTTGCACGGACGGATGTGTTCCCCTCCGGTCGGTCACTGCTGCATCCTCCTCGGCTCAGGCTCGACGGTCCTCCTCCTCCTCCTCCTCCTCCTCCTCCTCCGCTGCTGCTGTTCTTACGTTACCGTGATTCCGCGCGGCATCGCATCACATCACGTCACCGTTACTGCCCGCAGCTCCCGTTACCGTGAAGTTCGCACCAGCCCCGGTCCCTCTCTCTCTCCTCCTGCCGGTCCGGGCAGCGGACGCTCGGTCGGTTGGTGTGTGTTTCAGCACGCAGGCGCACCGGGGAGAGAGAGGGGCGCTGTGCACGAGGAGGGCTGCAGCAGCTGCTGCACCGATTAACACAACCCGCCTCTCCGTTACTACTGACGGTCCCGTTACCGTCGGTCCCGTTACTATTAACACCGACGTGATTATTTATAGCCCATGATATTATATTATTATTATTTTATATAAGATTACATTCTGATATGATGTTTATTATATTGTGTTATTTTATATTATATACATATTAAATATTTATTCGTAAATTAAAAAAATGGGGAAAAGTATAGTTGTTTTGTAATTATGAGAGTTTGAGTATCTTCATGTTGTCTCCTCCTGCTTGCATATCATAATATTGCATATCATAGGCTATTGTATTATATTCCACATATAAAGTCTTTATTACAAACAACAAAGGACGACGATGATGATAAATTAACAATAACGACAACAACAACAACAATAATAATAATAATAATAATAATAAATACTATGCTAAAGAAAAGTTCAAATGATAATGATAATAAAACTTTATTCATTAAGCACATTTCATCCAAAATTATGCAATACTATATCCTTCTGAAAATACACTAAATAACTACACACTGAATATTTTCATATAGGCTTACATTACAAAAAGAGTCAGGAGCAAACAGGGGACACAAACAAATATATCAGTATCCATAAAAAGATGCATGCAAAACTTTACAAAGGGGACATTATTAAAAAATAAACTAAAACGATTAACAACAGTGTTTTTTTTAAATCATCAGAGGAAGAATAACTTTATAATAGTAGTAATACATAATAGTAAAAAAGTACCGTGATATTTCTCCAGCAGTCACTTATATGTGCAGTTTAAGAAACCAAGAGAAAAAGTGAAGACATGCAGAGGAATGAACGAAGCTGAATCTACAGCGCCACCCACAGGCCAAACGAACACACAGCAGCCTCCTGTCAACACACATGATTCAAATAAGGAGCGTGCGCTTTTTAAAAACCTTTTTTTTATTGCACTAGTAAATATTTATATAGAGGAAAAATTTAATTCATATCCTGGTGTACTTTCAGTTCACACGAGTTCACGTTCAGTTTATTGCTTCTATAAATGTTTGTGTTTATCTTTGGAAACAAATACTAATAATAATTAATTAAAAGATGATACAGTCAGACAGACAGACAGACAGACAGACAGACAGACAGACAGACAGACAGACAGACAGACAGACAGACAGATTGACAGACAGACAGATAATTGTCCACTTTGGTGCAGAACGTCGGTGCGTCGTCGCAGCGTGATGACGTCATCGTGTTGCCGTAGGAACAGAAGAGCGTCCGCTTGCTCGGCTGCTAAACGCTGAACGTAACGGCTGTAACGCGAGCTGGAAAACGTTGTTTTAATTGCTCCGCAGCGTTTCTAAATCCGCTTTCAAGCGTTCACGAGTCGGTGTGAAGGCTGTTTAGCTAGTTAACGTTACTTTCCCCCCTTTTCGGTCAACGGAACTATCAACATTTAGCTTCAGCTGAAACGACAAAAACGCGGCTAAGTTACCGCTGGAGCTAACGGGTGTTACACAGAAATCCGTCACCCGTCGAACTCTGTGACGCGAGAGAAACAGTATCGGCCAGATATTGACAGGTGAGGTGTTACGAGCTCTACGGACACTCTGATAATACGCTGCTCTCCTCCTGTTGGGTTCCCATCTGAATATCGCGGCGTCACAATGTTTGCGATTACAGGACAGAGAAATGTGACCATGAGAAAAAGAAGGAAAAAAACCCCTTAAAAATGGAAATCAGGTCTCAGAATCTGACTGACTGCAGAATTCCAGGCTTCCTGTTTTCCTGGAAAACCTTGAACAGAGTTGTCCAATTTTCCAATCATTGAAGAATGAGATAAAAGTAAAAGGTCCTGGAAAATATTTACATTATTTAAACATGATGTTATATGTATATATTATGAACACCCCCACAGTAAGTAATGTAAACTGTATTGTCCTTCAAAGGTAAATATGAGTCACTGCTGGCTTTGAACTGCAGCAGATTTTATTAGGTTTATAGATTAACGTTTTCCTCTCAGCTCAAACATGTTAAGCATGTTAAATTGATCAGCATGTTTGGGTCGCAGCGGGTTGTGAGATTAGCTTTGTTAGTAAAGGGGCGAACGTGTGGTCTTGACTTTTTATACTGCACACCGTCCCAGGTGCACATCAATACACCAAGTTCACTGTGAAGTTTGAATAAAGTGTGGTTGTGATTTTAGAAAGCTGAGGATCAATGCTGGACTTTCTAAGCAGGCAAAATTGTTGGCTGTTATTTGTTCAGTTATTGGCATTCAGGCGGCAGTGGTTAAAAGAAAGAAAAGCACAGAACACAAAGGACTTTTCAAAAGAAACAAATAATACAAAGACAATACTAAAAAGAATAAAAACAATATTAAAACAAAGGTTTAAACAAGCCAAGATCAATTTGTCATCATTTCTGCTCATGTAACAGATGTTTTGATAAGTTATAGCCACAAACTACACGTGTTTAAAATCAGACGTGTATGACGAGATCGCTGTCTGTACCAGCTAGATCATCACTGAAAGTGTCCTGGAAAAGTCCTGGAAAATGATCTCTGGAACAGAGGGGGAAACCTGTAAGTTAGGTTTTTTATTTGTCTTTCTAGAGGAACCTCAGAATTTAAGGCCGTCACAGTGAGGATGGAGCCGCAGGAGGAGGAAGCGGTGGTGTTGGACCTGAAGAGGCAGCTGGAGGATGAAGACCTGAACCCGGAGCAGAAAGTCCTCCTGCTGAACAACGGCTTAAACAGTGAGTCTCATACATGTCTGTCCCTCCCATCTGTCTCTCTGTGTCTTTTAGGGCTGCAAATAACAACAAATATCTTCCTGATTCATCTGTTATTTACTTAATCTTCAAAATGTCATAAAAGGTTCAAGGTGACAACATCAGATGTCTTGTTTCGTTCAACCTACGGTCCAAAACTCAAAGATATGTGAAGCTGAAATCAGGGAACGATCGGCATTTATAGACTAATTGATTAACGAGTAATGGTGTCTTTTTTGACTGTGGTTTCGCTGCACGGTCGAGGGAAACACGCAACAAAGCTCCTCGCATCAGAAGGTTTAAACTCACAGAGACCAAACTGATGCTGCGTTCAGGTGCATTAAGAGACGTCTAGTAAACGCTGCCAACAAGTCCAGATAATGATTTTAAATGGAGACCGGACACCTCAGTGCACCTCTACACAGAGCAGGAGATGTGCAGTGAAAACCATCTTGGATTATTTTATAAAACTTTGTCTTTCTGTCTCTGTCAGAGGCTCTGAACATGGCGGCGCTGCACACAGACAGCCGTGTGTTGACTCGTGTGAAGTCTCAGTTGTATCTGAGCGGCGTCCTGAGTCACTGCGTCCTCCTCCTCTCTCTGGATCCCAGAAGGCTGCGGGGGAACTGGAGCGCCGCCGCCACGCTCGCCCAGCTCGCCAGGTACATCTGAGACAGATTTACTGTAAATGTGTTAGTCATTCACTGACAGGGAGGATTTAGATTATTATTCTTTTTCAATTCATCAATTTAAATCTTAAAAATAGATTTTTAAAAATTGCCACTGTCTTAATTTATTTAACATTTCTGAATTTTATTTTAATTAAAAAAGCATTTCTTTAGAAATAGTTTTATATTTAAAAATCTCCGTTTGTCTAATTGAACATGTATTATTCAGTTAATTGGAATATAAGTTATATTCTAACATTACAGTATTTTAGATCATGTCAGATTTATTTTTCATATTTATGGTATTTTCATTTATTCAAATTTTTTTTGTATTTTAGATTAGAGATTAGTCTTCAGTATTATACATCTACAATATTTTTAAATCATTTGAAACATTTTTAATTTTACATTTTTTGAATTTCTGTTAATGGTTTTATATAAAAAAGTCAGATTTTAACATTACAGTATTCTAAATCATTTCAGATTTTTTTATATAAAATTTAGCACTTTTTTAGTTTAGTTAAGTTTCAGTATTTTGATTTATTTAAAAAAAATAGTATTTTAGATTAGTCATTTAAAAAAGAATTCTTCAGTATTATAAATCTATATTTACATATTGTATTTTGAATTTATTGTATTTTAAATTATTTATTTGAATGACATTTTTGAACAAGTGTTTTTATTATTTAAATCAACTTCTTGCTTTTTTCCTCTTTAAAAAAAAAAGATCTTTTTTGGGGTAAACCTGACTTAGCAGCTGAACAACTGAAAATTGTTCTCTGGGCAGAATTCCCACTTGTTAAATGCAGGTTTGTTAAATGTGCTGAGACCCAAAGTAGACTGAAGACACACCTGTGTGTCTGTGCAGCTCCTGTTGTGTGGGGGTGGACCCTGGCGACCGCTCAGAGGCCTTTCACAGACTCTTCCTGCCATCAGTCACAGACGGCCTCCTGTCATTGGCCAGTCAGCTGATGAGGCGGGCCGAGGTGAGCAGCTGTGATTCTTTACATCTTTTAAACTCTTGTTTAACTGTCAGCGTTGACCTCCGTCCGTCCGTCTGTCTGTCTGTCAGTGTGTGTCTCTGTTCAGGAAGGTGATGGATTCAGTCGGCTGGCTGCTCAGAGCTCACGCTCAGCTCACCACACAGGGTCAGTTGCCTTCACTGCTCGCTGATTACTTTATTGATTTATCTC
>NW_024040040.1:4194155-4223195 GCF_014851395.1 Micropterus salmoides
GACACGTTCCTACAGCACAAACATGTTGAAACACCCGTTTAAGCTCCACTCAGGATCCTCTGGGTTCAGACCCAAAGAAACAGAAGTGCAGTAACCAGCATCACACAGCTGGGGGCGCTGCTGCTCCTCCTCCTCCTCCTCCTCCTCCTCCTCCTCCGTCACCACAGCAGGAGGCTGGTGGTGTTCCCCTCCTGGTGCAGCCTTTATGGACGCTGCTCGCCTTGAAATAGTGTTTTGATACCACGACTACACGACCAGTACACCCTGTGCTCTGATGTTCTCTCACAAAGTACTACAAATATTTTAGCAGTATTATTGAACTTGTAACTCTTGAGTTTAAATTCCCAGATGTAAAGAAAGTTTTTGGGAACATGCTGTGATGTCGGCGTCGGCTCAGCCTGCGGAGCGCTGTGTCGATCAAACCTATTGATCGCTGATCCGGAGCGTCCAGCCAGTCGAGGTTCAGCAGATGTTACATAAGCAGCCGTCCGTCCGTCGGAGGGAACCGCTGGAAGAGCGCAGGGCTGGAGTCGAGCAGGTAGGACCTCTGAGTGTGACTGCCATGTTATTAAGGTACTCGTACTCTACTTGAGTATTTGCGTTCTGTGCTGGTTTAATCTTCTGAACCAGATTTTCCAGTGAGCTTTAATAATCTTTGTCTTCAGCTCGTGTGTCAGACAGCTGCGGTTATTTTCAGATTAACATTTGATCAGCCGGCGACGCGTTAGATCATCACATGAAATCAGCTGCAACCTGCTGCGTGCACTTTAATGCACCACTAATCCAGTACTATATGAAGGGAATACTCTGCGTTGTTAACACTCCTACTGTGCAATACCTCTGTAAAATACTTGTATTGCAGTACAGGCTGGGTAGGAAGCAGTTCATCAGCAGCACATTTAGCAGCTGTTCTGAAGCTTTTGATCATATGAGCACATGATCTTCAGCGTGACGTATGGGTCGAGTGAAGCCTGAAGCTGTGACGCGGTGTCCTGCTGCCCCCGGCAACAGTGGAGGAAGTACTTTACTTAAGTAGAAGTAACAGTACAACTCTGTGCAAATACTCTGTTACAGGTAAAAGTGCGGCACTCAAAGCAGAACAAAAGTTTTAAAATGTAGGTAAAGTATGGAAAGTCATATACTTGGAATATTATTAGTGATGCATTGACACATAAGTATTTTAATATCACAGCTTTTACTGCTTTATACTTTAATCTACACCACTGTATCCCACTTTATCTATTGATCAAATGCTGTAACTATAGTTTTCAGAAAAACGTATAATTTTTCCCTCTGAACTGTAAAGCAGCATAAAATGGAAATACTCAGTAGTTGTACTTAAGTACAGTACTTGAATAAATGTACCAGCCATCAGCAGTAATACAAACCTTTAAGGCAAGTCTGATCCTTAGTGCCGGATCTCTCTGTATTTACTGTTTTTACTGTGTGTATTTAGTGAGTTTTACTGTGTATTTACTGTGTATTTAGTGAGTTTTACTGTGTATTTACTGTGTATTTAATGAGTTTTACTGTGTATTTACTGTGTGTATTTAGTGAGTTTTACTGTGTATTTACTGTGTGTATTTAGTGAGTTTTACTGTGTATTTACTGTGTATTTAGTGAGTTTTACTGTGTATTTACTGTGTATTTACTGCCTCCCTGTGAGTGAACTGAAGGGGTTAAGCGTGGAGGAATGTGGGGAGGCAGGAGGTGGAGGAAGGAGAGAGAGAAGCTTTTGGTTTCCCTCCTCTTCCCTTCTCCTCCTTCACTCCTTCCTCTCCTCTGCTCAGAGTCCTTCCTTCATCCCACCTCTCCGTCCTCCTCCTCCTCCTCTTCTTCAGGACGACTCCACCTTCACACCCCGTCGCAGCCAGATCACCGCGGAGATGCCGGGGACTCTTCCCAGGTTTCCCAGCATGCCGCGGGGGGTGACCATGCCTACCTTGCTCAGCTCCCTGCCCAGAGGAATCACCATGCCCAGCATGCCCACCATGCCCAGCATACCCCGAGGGGTGAGCATACCCAGCCTGACCAGGGGGATGTCGCTGCCGAGGGCCGTCGCCATGTCGACCGTGTCCCAGGCTCCTCGGAGGCTCCTGCGGGACCTCTGCTCTGTGCTGGACCATCAGACGCCCGGAGGTAACCGCTTCAGAAATAAGAGATATTTCCACCTGATGCTGTCGCCTCTTTACATTAAGTGACTTTTTAAAATTCATTCATATGTGCTTTAAAATAACAAGTGCATTCGTGATGATCGGGTTCATGAAGGCAGCAGATGTGTTCAAGTCACTGAAACTGAAACACAAAGGTTCCTTTCATATAATAATGTTTATAAAGTTAGTCAGTCTGCAAAGTTCATCCTGTGTTTGTTCGTAGTTTTCATCACTTTCATCTTCGTCTTTTCCTCTGATTTGTTGTTTTATTGTTAAAAAATACTTTCAAATAATCAAAAAACGATCATCAAAAAAGCTGCTAATTAAATCTCTGTACTATCTGTACTTGGATAAACTGTTGGAGTTTAATTTATAGCAAAACAAGTTTTTTAAACTCTGAACAACTAAAAATCTTACTTTGTACAATAACCAGTTACTAAAGCTGGCAGATAAATGTAGTGAAGTACAATAGACGTAGTGGAATAGAAGTAGAAATTGACAAATATTCATGTAAAGTGCAAATACCTCAAATGTGTACTTGCAATACACGGTCGAAATACAATCTGTTAAATCGTAGTTCCAAACATTCAGACAAATTTTACTCATTACACTACGCAGTACATTTTCAATACATCAGTACATCTCAATAATCATCCTCACTCGGCCAACAATTTCCACCAGTTTCAGTGGAGGTGCAGCCTAATCGGGTTTAAATCTTGTTTTCTAAAATATAGCGATATTTGAATTAGGGTTCAACTAACAAGTATTTACATTATCAGTTCATCTGCGTGCTTTTACTTCTCTCGGCTGAGCGTTTGGTCTGTAAAATGTCTTGTTTTGGCCAAACCAACAAAATTCAGTTTGTTTTATCATAGAAGACAATGAAAATACAAACTTTCTAGAGGCCTGAAGCAGAGATTAGTTGATGAATCTCTGAAGAGGCCTAATGTGAACATTATTATCTCTAAAGACGTACTGAACACACACCGAAGGACCTCTTACTGTAGAAATGCAGGTAAAGCCACTGCTGACCTCTCATGCATTTAACAACATGATATCTGGGACAGTTCAGACAAGTAACTGTAGTTTCTTGTCTTCCTGCTCCCAGTAAACACGGCGTAGTTTTACTGCGTTGAATACTACTAAAGCAGAGTATTTCCAGCCTCCGTTCTGCAGGTTTCTGATACGTTTCTGCTGGAATGATAAATAAATCCAGAGCAGATTATAGAGCGCTGAGCTGCTGCACATGGCCCGGATCACACACACACACACAGTCGTGTTTCCATCACTTCAGAGGACATTACATTGATTTGCATTCATTTCCAGGATACTAACCCCAACCCTAAACTTAAACCTTCATCGTAACATTAAAAGAGTTATGTTATTGGGACTTTGGGCATTTTGTCCTAATTATGAAGGTGATTACATGACGGGACTGTTGAAACAGATTTATGTCCCCCACAACATGAGTAATACACACTCACACAGGAACCATTCAGGGTTAAGAGCTGGTGAAAATGTTAATACTGCTTTGACACGTTAACTCGTTAACCAACAGGAATAAAAACAGGACGTTAACACCGAACTTTAAATCCCCAAAATGTCATTTTTTAATATCTGGGATTAAAACAAACAGCAGAGATGAAAAAAAAAAAAAAATCAATTTTCAACATCGTCCTCTGACATTTAATCAGTCGCTGAATGTGGAGATATGAGTTTTTCCCCCCACTGACAGTGAATAGAAAGGAGGCGGGGTCAGTGTGTGTGTGTGTGTGCAAAGGATTAAACACAGATATGTGTGTGTGTGGTGGAGGTGACAGTGTGGATGTGAGCTGCAGGACTCGTCTTCATGTACGGTGAGAAATATTAACATTTATTAATGTTTTTCTTCAGTTAACTGAATGCTGTGACGATGATGATAAAATAGTTTTGACATTTTGTTTAACTCCCAGTTTGTCTTATTTAAAAGTTTCTTCATCTTTAGTGAACAGCTGTAGAAACTATTAAAATAATTCTGTATCTAAGTATATGAATCTCATAATCTCAAAAGTATATATAATTTATCCTAAAAAGGTACAGGAACTAGTAATAAAAAATGCTTTTGACCATATTCAGTGTTTACTAGTTTAAGACTATATACACCAAGCGTCTGTAAAGACTGACTGACAGCTGGATTAGAGATGCTCATTCATATAATTTAAAACGCTGAAGCCCCCTTCTGCCAGGAAAAGAAAAAATAGAAATGTCAAAATAAAAGTACCCGTGGAAAGTAAAATGTATGGTTTATGTATGTAAAAAATTATGATGTCCAAATTAAGGTATGGTTGGTTCAACGTTTGACCAAATAAATCAAATGATAAGATAATTCATAGGTCTGATCTAATATATCAAAATTCAGAGTTTTGTGAATCAAGCTAAAATTATTACAAAGGACAAACTTATGACTAATTTGGTTTTAAAGTCATACCTTGTTATGACTACGTATGAGATATTAAGTAAAAAGTATGAGAGATGAAGTAAAAAGTATAAGATACTAAGTAAAAACTATGGTATTGGTATAAAATTTAAAATTGGACTAGGTAAGTTATTATGCTTTGGCCCCACAGTGTTTTCCAGCTAATAAATCCCAGCTGTAGTTGTCTGCATAATATTTTACTTGTAGTGTGTTTAAACTTCCAGTAGCAGCTACAGTGATTCTGACTTTAGGGTTAGACACTTCAGAGTGTTATCTGTCAGAGAAGCCCCAAAACCATGCATTTACTCAAAATGGTTCAATAACTGCATTCAATTAACTTTGGATATGCCTTCAATAGTAATGAATTTTACAGGAATGGTAAGAGCTTACTGCTACCCCATGTCAATTATCAGTGAAGCCAATAGTAGACTAAATACTAGAAACACCTTTGTGTATAGTACAAAATAGTTAGGACAAAAACACTCACTACATCTTCCAATATGATCATACAGTTGAATTGCCACCTCTCAAACTGTTTAAACAAACTGAATTCCTAAGAATTTCATATGATTTGTGACTTGCTTGACTTTCATCACAGTAACTTGGGACTTCATTGAGACTTGAGGGTTAAGTAAACAGTTTGAGATATTAAGTAAACAGTTTGAGATATTAAGTAAACCGTTTGAGATATTAAGTAAACCGTTTGAGATATTAAGTAAACAGTCTGAGATATTAAGTAAACAGTATGAGATATTAAGTAAACAGGATGAGATATTAAGTAAACAGTTTGAGATATTAAGTAAACAGGATGAGATATTAAGTAAACAGGATGAGATATTAAGTAAACAGGATGAGATATTAAGTAAACAGTTTGAGATATTAAGTAAACAGTATGAGATATTAAGTAAACCGTTTGAGATATTAAGTAAACAGTCTGAGATATTAAGTAAACAGTCTGAGATATTAAGTAAACATTATGAGATATTAAGTAAACAGGATGAGATATTAAGTAAACAGTTTGAGATATTAAGTAAACAGTTTGAGATATTAAGTAAACAGTTTGAGATATTAAGTAAACAGGATGAGATATTAAGAGATATTAAGTAAACAGTTTGAGATATTAAGTAAACAGGATGAGATATTAAGTAAACAGGATGAGATATTAAGTAAACAGGATGAGATATTAAGTAAACAGTTTGAGATATTATGTAAACAGTTTGAGATATTATGTAAACAGGATGAGATATTAAGTAAACAGTTTGAGATATTAAGAGATATTAAGTAAACAGTTTGAGATATTAAGTAAACATTATGAGATATTAAGTAAACAGGATGAGATATTAAGAGATATTAAGTAAACAGTTTGAGATATTAAGTAAACAGGATGAGAAATTAAGTAAACAGGATGAGATATTAAGTAAACAGGATGAGAAATTAAGTAAACAGGATGAGAAATTAAGTAAACAGGATGAGAAATTAAGTAAACAGGATGAGAAATTAAGTAAACAGTTTGAGATATTATGTAAACAGTTTGAGATATTATGTAAACAGGATGAGATATTAAGTAAACAGTTTGAGATATTAAGAGATATTAAGTAAACAGTTTGAGATATTAAGTAAACATTATGAGATATTAAGTAAACAGGATGAGATATTAAGAGATATTAAGTAAACAGTTTGAGATATTAAGTAAACAGGATGAGAATTAAGTAAACAGGATGAGATATTAAGTAAAGAGGATGAGAAATTAAGTAAAGAGGATGAGATATTAAGTAAACAGGATGAGAAATTAAGTAAAGAGGATGAGAAATTAAGTAAAGAGGATGAGAAATTAAGTAAAGAGGATGAGAAATTAAGTAAACAGTTTGAGATATTATGTAAACAGTTTGAGATATTAAGTAAACAGTTTGAGATATTAAGAGATATTAAGTAAACAGTTTGAGATATTAAGTAAACATTATGAGATATTAAGTAAACAGGATGAGATATTAAGAGATATTAAGTAAACAGTTTGAGATATTAAGTAACAGGATGAGAAATTAAGTAAACAGGATGAGATATTAAGTAAACAGGATGAGAAATTAAGTAAACAGTTTGAGATATTAAGTAAACAGGATGAGATATTAAGTAAACAGGATGAGATATTAAGTGAAAATGAAGCAAAAAATTATGGGATGTTAAGTCAATAGTCAAATGTTTGAATTAGTAAATAAAAATGTTGATAAGACATCTCATAGCTTACTGTAAATACTTTCATTTTTTCATTTCCAACTTTTCATCAGATTTTTTGGTTTGTTTCGGTGTTTTAGCAGAAATTGGCTTTCATACGGGTGGGGGAGGGGGCGTGTTAAAGTATTGTCTTTCTGAAGTTACTGCTTCTCAATGAGTACGTACACACATCATGATTATCTGACCAGACGCTGTGTGTCCGGTGCTTTTCTCAGCAGCACTCACAGAGCCGGGGATTGAACCTGCGTCCTTGCAGAGAAAGAGGGGACCCTTTAAGCTCTGCTAACTAAATAACAACCACATAAACACATTACGTAACAACAAGCCCCCGCAGGATTAACGTTAAGACGTAGCATTACTGCTGCCGCATTGTGTGTGTGTGTGTGTGTGTGTGTGTGTGTGTGTGTGTGTTATGAGTTGGCAGTTGACCAGTGGTGGATCTTTAATCTCCCAAAATCTATTAATCTGGACATCGAGAGAGATGAAACACTGAAGATGAACCTGTAGAAAAGAAGGTTAAGTGTGTGCAGACTCACTGGCGCCCCTATGAGGCTGACATGACAAACAAGCTTTTATTTTGAATTTCCCTGCTTTATTATAAATGTTTTTGATTATATTTTAGAGGCCTGTTCCTGTTTTAATTTGTAGCTAATGCAAACTAAACATTTCCTCCATGTTTTTACATGTTAAATATAATGAAATGTAAATGTCCACAGCTTTAAATCCAGCAGTTGCTTCCACTTTTTAACATTTTAAATCTCGGTTGTTGAGACTCAACACTTCCTGCCAGATGTTTCACATTAAATGCCTTCTTTTTCTGGTCGGCTTTTAATGTGAAACATCTACAGGAAGTGTTAAGTCTCACCGAAAGCTGCTCAAATAGACATTATACTGAATTTAACAACCTTTATTTATTTGTTTGTTTGTTGGTTTCCTTTACAAGAATAATCAATGTATGTTTGTACTCCAGGTTAGTGTTGTATTATCACAGGGGGAGAGGATGTGTGTTTATATGAATATATAAATAGACAAAATATAAAAATATAGATTATTAATAGTGACTGTGCAATATGGCAGTTTGTGCCGTGATATGCCAAAATGTTAACATTTGATGGACATAATTAGATGACTTAAAATGTAATTACAAGATAAAAATAAATACAATAAATAGTTAAAAATGAATGTTTTGATTGTAAGATACAAGTTTCTATCGACGTTGTGATGCTTTTTTCCCCAAATATGTCACCTTCTTCAGGAGATAACTGAGATGGATCCAAAGTGAAGCCAGCCTCTGTTCTTGGTTTGGTGTCGTATCACTTTAAGAGTTTGACCATGTTAACGCTCTCTCTCTCTCTCTCTCTCTCTCTGTGCGTGCAGGTCTGTGCGGTTGCTGCTGGGCGTTGCGTCCTCGCTATAAGAGGCTGGTTGATAATATTTTCCCAGAAGACCCTGAGGTAAACGCACACACATATATGTTAACAGTAATTTTACAGTTGGTGATGGGATCTATCCGTGCAGATTGCTGAGGTTTGAAAATGAAAACACACTAAAAACAATAAAACAAATCCGATCCTTGTAACACGTGTGTGTGTGTGTGTGTGTGTGTGTGTGTGTGTGTGTGTGTTCAGGACGGGCTGGTGAAGGCCAACATGGAGAAGCTGACGTTCTTCGCTCTGTCGGCTCCGGAGAAACTCGACCGCATCGCCGCGTACCTGTCGGAGCGACTCACCCGAGAGCTGAACCGCCACCGCTACGGGTCAGTACACGCAGAGTCACAACACAACGCACACACACGTTTAACATCCGCTCACCGTCAGTGTGGTCTCCAGGTATGTGTGTATAGCGATGGAGGCGATGGAGCAGCTGCTGCTGGCCTGTCACTGTCAGAGCATCAACCTGCTGGTGGAGAGTTTCCTCAGCACGCTGCGTCAGCTGCTGGAGGCCGACAAGCCACACCTCCACATCCTCGCCACCAACTCTGTATGTACTGCACCCTGGACAGGACGACACAGTAGAAGAGAGACTATAGGACATAGTGGGACAGATTAGGACACTGTTGAAATAAGTGCTCATGCCCTCTGGGCACAGTATCACGTAGCAGATAAGCTAATCACATGTCAAACACATGTAGTGGAGTAACAAATACAATATGTCCCTGAGAGATGTTGTGGAGTAGATGTAAAAAATAGCAGTAAATATAAATATTCAATTAGTACAAGTACAATTTATAGATACAAGTACAAGTATCTCTAAATTGTACAGTACTTCTACTTTCCACCTCTGCACACTGGCACATACACATAGAGGACAAATGAAGTACAGTTAAAGGAATTTTTGTGCGTAGTGTTGCTGGACACTGTTCTCCCATAATGCAACACTCAAAGGAACATCAACTCAGAGCGTATTCTACGTAATCCATGTGAGTTCAGAGTGTACTTTATGTGTAGTGCCGAGCGGATACACAGAGATTATACCATCTATTTATTTATGTACTCTTTAATCCTCTTTACATCTTACTTTAACATTTATTTACACACACAGAGACCATCAGTGTGAACGTGATATGCTATGTTCATGTTACACGAACAGTTTCGGTGGTTGATTTCTTGTTATTGGGTTCCGTTAACATAAAAGTACATGCAGTCAGATAGTTCATATCTTATGTTTATTTTTCTGTCTCGTTAATGTTTTTGTTTGTGTAGTTTGTGAAGTTTGCGAACATCGAGGAGGACACGCCGTCGTACCACCGCAGCTACGACTTCTTTGTGTCTCGCTTCAGTGAGATGTGTCACTCTGAGCACGAAGACGCCGACGTCCAGAACAAGTCAGTCCTCCGCCGCCGACAGTTTCCTACGTTGTCTTAGCTTCGACACCAGCTGTTTTATCCAGAAAGGTTTATGAAAGATCAGACAGAAAACTGATCAACACTCTCTGTTTGTAGACGTCAACTTGGGCTTTGGAAACGTGTGATTTTAGTTAATCACTGGCTGGCGCATCTTTGCATCATCTTTGATTTTGGCCTCCACAGATAGATAGATATAATATGAAGGTCTGTTAAACCTAAATCAGGAACTAACTATTGAGTTTAGGAATAAACCTTTAGTTTTTTATGTCTGTTTAAACTGGATGTGGATGCAGTAACTGAAGTTGTGTGTGTGTGTGTGTGTGTGTGTGTGTTTAGGATCCGTGTGTCGGGGATCCGCGGTCTGCAGGGCGTGGTCAGGAAGACGGTGGATGACGAGCTGCAGGTGAACATTTGGGAGCCGCGTCACATGGAGCAGATCGTCCCCGCTCTGCTGGTCAACCTGCAGCAGCACACACAAACCAACAGGTAGACACACAAACCAACAGGTACACACACAAACCAACAGGTAGACACACAAACCAACAGGTACACACACAAACCAACAGGTACACACACAAACCAACAGGTACACACACAAACCAACAGGTACACACACACTAAACATATATTATATTCGGGCTACATAACTTTGCCTGACAGGCCTACATGTAGTTTTGCGGGGATGCTCTGCCGTGTGAATTCCCTCCTGTTGATGTCCTATTTAGTAAAACAGTAACAGATTCTGACTCACAAACAGCGAGGATCAGTTTCTCTTCCAATGATTCGTGCTGCACGTCGTGTACAAAAAGGTCAAGATAATTCAACTTCGGCAGCGGGTGGGTGTGTGCGTGAGGCGAGCACTTCACCTCACTCTAACATGGACACTTGCTGCTGAACACAGACTGTTTCTGCTGCTCCCTGATAAAAGAAAAATGTTTCTGCTGATACCTGCTCAGACAAAACAAGAAAACGGGACTCTGATGGTAACTTGTTTTAACCAGCTAGATAAAAGGTAACGCCCTGGCAGCAGCAAACAGCTTTGGTTTAATATTTGATTTGATTACATTAATGTTTAAGTTGAGATTTACAAGAAATATTTTTAGCTACTGTGTAAAGTGAATACTGCTGGTAAAAAGCACCTGAAGTGTTTGCAAACCACATGTTATTGCACTTTTGTGTATATAGCAGTACATTTAAATTAAAAGTGGCAAAACACTACTTTAGAATTCATTATTCAATTATGTGCCTAACAATGCGATTAATCGCAATTAAAATTTTAATTGTTGCCCAGCTCTAACATATATATTTATATTTAATAACCAGCACACTGTTAACATCATATCCTCAGTAATATTTCTGGGGGTTTAATGACATGAAGATGAGTCTATTACATATATGTTACATTTATTCATTTAGCTGACGCTTTTATCCAAAGCGACTTACAGCTGGTTTACATGTCAGAGGTCTCACGCCTCTGGAGCAACGAGGGGTTAAATGTCACCAAAGGCATGTGTTGTATCCACTGCCCCATCACCCCACCCCCCAGATTTTTTTAAAGCTATTTCTTTTAATTTTAGATCAAATTAATTGATAGATCGTTTTCTGGAGGGGGCAATAAAAAGTAAATGAAAAGAAAGGAATTTAATATTTGACTCAAAAATTGTATACCTGACACCAGATGGCGACATAGAGAGATAAAGTTGAGCATGAAATTTCCTTCCTGCATGAAATTTCCTTAAGATAAGATTCTGTAGTCAAACTAGGAGGTAAAATTTACACAAAACATATTTGAACAGTTAAATAATTAAATAAAATGTGTTATTTAGCGGATTTCTTAAATAAATTATACAGAGTTTGGTTGGTAGCTTGACAAAAATTTCATCAGTGGGGAACATTTTTGATTCACATGTCTGTATTTTACTCAGGTGTTTTACCTGTGTGTGTGTGTGTGTGTGTGTGTGTGTGTGCGCGCAGTGAGTCTCCTGCAGAGCAGACTGAGGTGTGTTTCAGAGAGCTGTTGGGCCGAGCTGCTTATGGACACATTAACAACGCTATCAGACCCGTGCTGATGTAAGACACACACACTCTGTGGTACAGTTGCAGTAGTAATAGTAGTAGTAGTAGTAGGAGCAGTAGCAGTAGGGCTTGGCAATATGGTTGAAAACGTCTCACAGAATTAATAAGAATATGTTCACACATATAAGAAAATTAAATGTTGTTCTGCTGTTATGCATCACATCAAACCAAACTCTTCACACTGCATGTGTGAAACAAGAAGCTCAATTATTAACTTTGCTTGTTTTCAGTAACTTTTTGCTCTGAATCAATCCTTTGAAAGTCGATGAATGAGAATATCCAATTGTCACCCGGCCATTAGTTGATTTGTTGATTTATTTACACACAAAACAAATAAATGCATTAAAGGATTAAAAAAGTACAGCGAGAATTATTATTATATTACCGTAGCAGCAGAAGTATTAGCAGCAGCTGTTTTTGCAGTACTAGTAGCAGTAGTAGCAACAACATATAAATCAGTAATATATCAGTAGTTTCTGTGTGTTTTCAGGCACCTGGACAGTCACAGTCTTTGGGAAGGACGGACCTTTGCTGTTCGGTGTTTTCAGATCATCATGTACTCCATCCAGGTTAGTAAGTATACTGACCGTAACACTGCTACTACCTATAGTACAGACTACCTAGTGCTTCATACAGGTGAGTTTTAAACTAAAACTAAATTCACCCAAAGCAATAATCTGCTCATCAGTACTGTCTTAATTTTACCTAACCGCACCTGACTGGACCTTTACTTAACTCTTTTAATTGGAACTTAATTGTATCGCAACTAAACTGTTCTTAGCTAAACCTAAATGTGTTTAAATTACATACATACAGTACATTTGAAGTATATTTAAGTTGTTGGCATGAATGTATAGCAACAATATTGCCAAAGCTACATGTAAATTACATAAGGACAATTCATTTCATACATTTCATTAAATAAGGAAATAAAACATTAAAGTTGTGTTTGTGTGTGTTAATACAGAATAAATACTACTCATAAAAAATATATAAAATATAAAAATTCCGTAAAAATAAATATTAAAAATAAAAGTAAATAATAAGCGAGTGTGTGTGTGTGTGTGTGTGTGTGTGTGTGTGTGTGTAAAAAATAAAAAATTTAAATAAACTAAGTAAATGACACAGAAACGTGTGTGTGTGTTATTATAATAATACTGTATAT
This sequence comes from Micropterus salmoides, assembly GCF_014851395.1. NCBI lineage: Eukaryota > Metazoa > Chordata > Actinopteri > Centrarchiformes > Centrarchidae > Micropterus > Micropterus salmoides. The sequence continues at coordinate 4,207,079 of NW_024040040.1, forward strand.
TAAAAATGAAAATAAATCAAATAGATAAAACCGTGAACAAATTTTCTTTTTAAAATTAATTAATTAAAAAAACTTTTAAAAACACCCCAAAAAATCAGTATCAAATGAGAGTGAAAAACACAACAACTACTAAAATATCAAACAATCAAAATAACAATACTTTGAGTCTGATATAAATTCGAATTCTGGGTATATTTGTGAAATGTTTGCAAAGTGTTTTTGTCTGTCAGTTCATATATTAACTGAATTTAACAACTTAATCAACTTACTGAACTTAACTTTTTAACGTCACTTAAGTTCAGCTAACATGTACATACCTTTTAAGAAAATGTGTTTAAACTGAACGAAACTTAAATATTTAAGTACATTTAAAATCATTGTGATTTTAAAGATGTGCTTAACTGTACTTCACTGTACATAACTCATCTTAATTTAATGGGACTATAACGGATCTTAAACAAAATTAACTATATTGTACTTATTTCATTAACTGTACTTAAATGTAACTTTATTTCTCCGAGCTGATACCTGAACTCCGTTGTCTTCTCGTTAGTCCCAGCATTCCCACCTGGTGATCCAGCAGCTGTTGGGTCACCTGGACGCTAACAGCAGGAGTCCGGCTTCAGTCCGAGCCGGGATCGTGGAGGTCCTGTCTGAAGCTGCTGTTATAGAAGCTACCGGATCTGTAGGTCAGTCAGCGGCCTGTTATCTATTTATATATTCTGTGTATATTCGCTGTATGTTAAGTATAATTCTTCCACAAGTACTTATCTTTCGTGTTATATAAGTACTGCTCTGTCTAAATGTACTGTAGGTCCCACAGTACTGGAAGTATTCAACACGTTACTGCGACAGCTTAGGCAGAGTGTCGACTACCAGCTGACTGGTTACTATGACAACACCGTGAAGCGCAAAACCACCTCGCTTGAAGAGAAAACTCTGCAGGACGCCGTCATCAAAACCATCGGTGAGACTCGTAGCGGTCTTTGTTTTCCTGTTGTCATTAAATATATTTAAAGTTGGTTGCTTCATCTGCACCTGTGTTATCTCTCCAGGATCTTTCGCCAATACGCTTCCCATCTACCAGAGGTCAGAGGTCATGCTGTTCATCATGGGGAAGATCCCTGTTCCTGGTATCTACCCCGCCCTGGGGTCACCCAACGCCGGGTACCGCTTCTTTTCCTCCCAACTTTACATGTTTCCAAGTACCTACAGATGTGTTTCAAGGTCCTAACATCTCTGCGTCTGTCTCAGGTTTGAAGGCAGCAGGATGATCCAGGTGATGCTGTTGAAGTCGCTCCTCCAGGTGAATTCAAATGTCCAATGTCCAATTCAATGTTCTATTTGCATTAACAATGTCCCTACCTATCAAACTACGTACCTACCAAACCTCCTACTGAACTAACTGTAGAACTACCTTCCCACTGAATTACCTTCCTACCAAACCTCCTACACACTGAGACAGACACAACCTACAGACTGAACTACCTTCCTACCTACTGAACTGCCAACTGAACTACCTTCCTACCAGGTGAACTACCAAACTAAACTGCCTTCCACCTAATGAACTACCAACAGACCCACCTCCCTAAAGAATTATGTACCAAAGTACTCCCAACCTACATTTAGAAGTACATACTAAAAAAAACTACCAACAGAACTATCTTCCTACCTACCGAACTACCTGCCATACCAAACTACCATCCCACAAAAATTCCTTCCCACCAAACTACCTTCCTACCTACTGAACTACCAAGTGAACTACCTTCCTACCTACTGAACTACCTTCCTACCAAGTGAACTACCTTCCTACCTACTGAACTACCAAGTGAACTACCTTCCTACCAACTGAACTACCTTCCTACCAACTGAACTACCTTCCTACCTACTGAACTACCAAGTGAACTACCTTCCTACCTACTGAACTACCTTCCTACCAAGTGAACTACCTTCCTACCTACTGAACTACCAACTGAACTACCTTCCTACCAACTGAACTACCTTCCTACCTACTGAACTACCAAGTGAACTACCTTCCTACCTACTGAACTACCTTCCTACCAAGTGAACTACCTTCCTACCTACTGAACTACCTTCCCACCAAGTGAACTACCTTCCTACCTACTGAACTACCAAGTGAACTACCTTCCTACCTACTGAACTACCAAGTGAACTACCTTCCTACCTACTGAACTACCAAGTGAACTACCTTCCTACCTACTGAACTACCTTCCTACCAAGTGAACTACCTTGCTACCTCCTGAACTACCAAGTGAACTGCCTTCCACCTAATGAACTACCAACAGACCTACCATCCTACAGAAACCAAAGTACTCCCAACCTACATTTAGAAGTACATACTAAAAAAAACTACCAACGGAACTATCGTCCTACCTACTGAACTACCTACCATACCAAACTACCATCCCACAAAAATTCCTTCCCACCAAACTATCTTCCTACCAAACCTTACCACCAAACTACCACAAGACTGAATTTCCTAAGTACTAAACTACCAACCGATCTACAGAACGATCTACTTAACTACCCATAAAACTACCTTTCCACCAAACTACCACAAGACTGAATTTCCTAAGTACTAAACTACCAACCGATCTACAGAACGATCTACTTAACTACCCATAAAACTACCTTTCCACCAAACTACCAACTGCCTAACCAAGAAACTACCTTCCTATTGAAAGACATACTCCAACTACATTCCAAAGTACCTCCAACCTACCTAGAACTACCTACTAAACTACCTCCTGAACTGTATATATTAAAATATTATTAGTGCTGGGCAACGATAAATTTTTTTAATTGCGATTAATCGCATTGTTAGGCGCATAACTGAATAATGAAGTAGTGTTTTGCCACTTTTAATTTAAATGTACTGCTATATACACAAAAGTGTAATAACATGTGGTTTGCAAACACTTTAAACAAATCAGGTGATTTTTCCCAGCAGTATTCCCTTTACACAGTAGCAATAAAATGCCAGGGCATCACCTTTTATCTAGCTGGTTAAAACAAGTTTCCATCAGCGCGGCTCACCTGCTGCATGATGACGGATCGCGGGTGTAACGATATGGAAAAAAGATGACAGCGAGCCAGTGAGCAACGGACTTTCAAACTAATAATAGTAAAATAATAACGCGTTAACGTGCCCAGCCCTAAATATTATATTTACTGACGTTCCTTTCTGTGTGAGAGACATGACAGTCTAACGTCGTCTTTGTGCCTCGTCCCTGCTTCAGGTATCGGAGCGCTATGAAAGCAGTAACCTGTTGACAGCGTTGCCCTCGTCCTTCTTGGAGCCTCTGCTGTCCTTCACTCTGATGGAGGATCCAGAAATCCGTCTGCTGGTCCTCTCCATCCTCACCTCGCTCATCGACAGACGCCACAACAGCAGCAGACTCACCGCTGCCAGGTCACACCTCAGCAGATATAAGTCACCATCAGAGAGCACTGGTGGAGCACTGCATTTTAATATAAGATCTCCCTTCTGTGTGTTATTAGAGTAAAAACTTATTGATTATCACAAACTCTCTTTCTCTCTGTGTCCCCAGCGAGATGTTTGATGTGTCAGTGTTGGAGCTGAAGGAGGACCGATGCTCTCGACAGGACAATTTGTTCATCAGGAAGGTAAGAGGAAGAAGAGAGATGTGACCAGCAATCACCTTCATTGATTACACATAGAGTCACATTTTTAAGGTTCAGTGTGTGAGATTTAGTGGCATCTAGTGGTGAGGGTTCTGAATTGCAACCATCGGTCCAGTCTACCACTGCCCCCTCACCTTTCAAAGAGCGTAGGACAGCTACGGTGGCTGACACAGCACAAAAGGTGTCTCTTCTGAGACGGCAGAGAGAATTACAGAGATGAAGTTCTAAACAACTTTTAGGGACCTTATGTATCCTCGCATTTGTTGCAGCACTTTACAAACCATTTCCCAAAACATCTGAGTGATCAACATCAAATGATCCAAACTCTCTCCTCAATCAGTTAATTTCACACACGTGTGTTTTGACTCATGCTGACTCCACAGAGGTTTGATTTGATACAGCTCACTCATCATGAACGAGACAGCTATTCAACACAACCCCCATTTTAGTTAAATGTCTCTCCATTAAGACGCAGTAATCACAACTTAAATGCAGTTTGAAAGCAGTTAATTGAAATGCTTTGTATGCAGCACGCTCAGCGTCTCTACAGACACGTCTACCTTACCTGTAAGGAGGAGAGCAGCGGGCGGAGCCACTACCAGGCCCTCATCACCTTGTTGGTCGTACTCAGTGTGGAACTGGCCAATGAGGAGGTGGTGGTGGACCTGATCCGACTGGTCCTCGCGCTGCAGGTGAGCAGAGCTTCTGTAGTAAGGATGATAATAATGTTGATCCTTTCCCTGATTAATTGTTTTTTCTCTCTTGTGATTGGCTGTTCAGGAGCTGGCGTTGTCCAGTCACGAGTGTCTGTCCGTGTTCAACCGCTGTGGTGTTCACGCCGTGTGCGCCGCCTTCCTCAACCTGTTGTCGCAGCTCGGTCCGCCTCCAGCGCTCCGCCTACACGTCGCACAGGTGAGAAGAAAGACTGTGCGTGTGAGCAGGTAATGAAGGCGTGTGTTTGCACAACATCATGTATAGTTTATTTACTTTCTGTGTATGTGTCTGCAGGTCATAGAGAGTCGACAGAAGAGCGCCGAGCACCTGCTGCCAAAAGACCTGTTCTGTGACAAAACCCAGGTAGAGAGACATAGACATAATGTTGGAGAGAGAGAGAGCGTTAACGTCACATCGACTTGTATTCAACTGAACTCAAAGTTACCAACAAAAAAAAATCCACAAATCAAATGAAGCTTTTTAATTAAGCTCTTAAAAGCTTTTTACTTAAAAAAACAACAAAAAAAACGTTTTATAACGTTTCAATTCACCTGACTTCAGTTAAATTTTCTTTGAATTTTATCTCCCAACATTTTGCTTTAAAATCGGGCTGAACGATGAATCGTTTTCAAATCGAAATTGCGATTTGAAAAAACGTGATTAGCTAATCGTGAAGACGGCGATTAAAATGTAGGTTAACTAAATATCTGAGCCGTTTTAAACAGTCATGCAGTTACAGATTCATTCCGTTGTCGTCCTTATGTGACAGATCTGCTCGCCAATCACAAGCGCCAAGCGCCTCCTGTTACGGTCCTACTCACCAATCAGAGCGTGCACAGGGCGTGTACATTTTACAACAAACGAACTGTGTTTACTGTTGATGTACGATCGGAAATCTGTCAAGGGTGTTTTATTTTGAAAATCGACCAGATTCTCTCTGCCATTCTGGGTCTGACTTCCTGCCTGGTTCATCTGCTCTGGGCTGCTTGATGCGGCGTTAGTCAAAAATAGAATAAAATGCTAAAGTCTTAACAAACCGAACAAACATCTTCTCATTAATCAGAATCAGCTTTATTTGTCAGGTATGTGTACACATACGAGGAATTTGACCCTGGATTGTACATTGCTCACGATGTGCTTACTCATACAAAAACACAAATCGCTAATGATAAGAAATATTACTGAGGACATGACCTCAGTCTCATCAATGGTAGCTGTGGCCTAAATAAATATTTTTGAACTTTAATAAAGTATTTATAAAAAAAAGCACCATTTCTGTGGCAGAGACAGAAATCTCTCTAATTTGCTGACGATACAGTGTTTTACAGTCAAACTGAAATCACTAATGAATATTGTGTGTGTGTCAGACTGCCAGAAGGTGAGCTGAAAGTGGACGAAGACTTTCTGTTCGTCCAGTCAAAGATCTCCGAAGCTCTGACAGGAAGCAGCTACAGCACACACAGCGAACGCATCAACACGCCATACGTACCTCAGATAACAGGTACACGCACACACTATAAAATACATTCTGTCTTTGCTGAATCTGCTTTACTTGTCCGAAATCTTTATATTTGCTCGTAAGAAGTGTCCAGATACCCTGAAGAGGGCGCCATTCACAGAGTAGACTGCATTACTGTGTGTGTGTTTTAGATGAAGATCGTCTGTCTAAGAGGAAGAGTGTTGGCGACGTCATCTCTATGCAGACGGACATCGACCCTCAGTTCTGTCCTGAGTTCTATCCAGAGCAGGTCTGTCTGTTTCTATGTCTGTTCGTCCTTCTGTCTGTCCGTCTGTCTCTATGTCTGTCCGTCCTTCTGCCCGTCCATCCTTCTGTCCGTCTGTCTCTTTGTCTGTTCATCCTTCTGTCCGTCCATCCTTCTGTCCATCTGTCTGTCTGTCTCTATGTCTGTTTGTCCTTCTGTCCGTCCGTCCGTCTGTCTCTATGTCCGTTTGTCCGTCCGTCCGTCTGACCGTCCTTCTGTCCATCTGTCTGTCTGTCTCTATGTCTGTTTGTCCTTCTGTCCATCTGTCTGTCTGTCTCTATGTCTGTTTGTCCTTCTGTCTGTCCATCCTTCTGTCCATCTGTCTGTCTGTCTGTCTCTATGTCTGTTCGTCCTTCTGTCCGTCCATCCTTCTGTCCATCTGTCTGTCTGTCTCTATGTCTGTTCGTCCTTCTGTCCGTCCATCCTTCTGTCCATCTGTCTGTCTGTCTCTATGTCTGTTTGTCCTTCTGTCTGTCAGTCTGTCTGTCTCTATGTCCGTTTGTCCGTCCGTCCGTCTGTCCATCCTTCTGTCCATCTGTCTGTCTGTCTCTATGTCTGTTTGTCCTTCTGTCCGTCCGTCTGTCTGATAACGTCTCTCTCTTTGTCTCCTGTAGAAACCTCAGACAGAGCAGATCACCTTTGAGACGCTGAAGAACGCCATGGGTAAGTGATCGGTGCCGAATCAATAAAGAGATGAAGACTTTATTAGAATGTATTAGATAGTGAAGATAAAATGGGAGTTTAATCATTTAAAACACACTAGAGTTTTAAAACCAACAAAATAACGAGTAGATAATTGAGATTCTGTTAACTAAGACACATCCAGCAGATTGCTGAGGCATCAGAAACAGAAATGTGTTATTTTTAAGTGCAAAGGGAGAAAAATCAAACAGAATCACTGTGGAAATGTTCAACAATTTATTTAAACATGATTTTCCTCTGAAACTGCAGACGACAGGGGGAGTGCGGAGGAAGAGGAGAGGAGGAGGATGCAGCTGGTGGAGAGGTTTCAGACGGCTCCTTTCGAGGAGATCGCCGCTCACTGTGGAGCCAGGGTGAGTGACCTCCGACCTCTGCTCGCTCTCTGTCTTTGTTGTTGTGGCCGAACTGAACAGTCTGGACGGCCGGCAGCTGCGTCAGTAGTTACTCAGTCGCGTGCTGGCCGGTCAGTCGCTGAGCAGATGCAGGTAGGCGGCGTCTGGATGGTCAGCAGAGACAGAGTCTGCAGCCGATTCGGCTATTTTCCTGCTAATTTTGACGTGTTTCAATCATCAAAACAAATTTTATGTGATACCAACGCGTCCCTGAGCAAGACACTTAACCCCTTGTTGCTCCAGAGGCGTGCGACCTCTGACGTGTACAGCAGCTGTAAGTCGCTTTGGATAAAAGCGTCGGCTAAATGAATAAATGTAAAGGCACGAACATGTCTTAAATATCTGTTTGTGAAACCGTGAGTTATGCTTGTAGCTTTTTGTCTGGCATCTAGAAGAGGACGTGTTGTTTCTCCAGACATTAAAGTGTTTAATCAGAAGGTTTCCCGCAGCTGCATCATGTCGTCTTGTGAGATTTTGCCGATACTAAATAAAGTTTCTCTCTTTCCAGAGCTCCTTGCTTCAGTCCAAACTGGACCGAGTGTTTGATCTGATCATACGTCCTCCCCCGTCTCCGTCTGGACACTCGCCGCCTCGCTCCACGCCGCTCTACGAGATGAAGTTTCCTGACCTGTGCGTCTACTAGACCCTCAGAGACGACAGCGTTAAAGCACCTCCCTCACCTGATGTCACGTGTCCCCTGTTGGAGGTAGGAGAGGACGCAGGGAGGGAGGGAGTCCCGTCAGCACTTAAACTGAAAGACGTTGTGATGTAAATGACCGACCTGGCGTTGTCCGTGCTCTCCTTGTGAACTGTTTCCTGTTTCACATGTCTGTAAGGGTTTGTAGCTCCTTCAGTTCGAGATCAAATCTGAACACAGACGCTGTAGATTTTGAAAGAATAATAAAATATTTAATGTCAGTTTTTGTTTGATTTATTTTATAATGATGCTGTGAGCACCAGCCCACTCACTCATCTACAGATGTGGTCATCTGTGTCCGTTTTGTTTTGGACTTCCTGTCCGAACCGAGGTCGTTAATAAAAAACCAACAAAATATGCTGCTTCTTTTTTTTTTTTTTTTTTTTACCGTTCTGAAATCAAGCGCCCGTCGTTTCAAAACATCTAGGCTTTTCAGGAAGCTCTTGTGGCAGTTATCACGTGACAGTGGCGAGCTGTTGGTCAGCCTGGTGGCGAGGTCGGCGTCGCTGTGGATACCGTTTGTGCCACTAACGTCTGGATTTCAGGTAAGATTCAACTGTTTCCGGTGTTTTTTTTAAACGGAAAGACAAAGAGAGAAAAGTCACTTGTTTTGCTTGCAAATAACTTTATTTTTTCACATAATTTACATTTATTTACATAAATGACCTGATATCAAAACATCGTTCTCACTCTTTATCTGTTTCAGTCATTCAGGATCAGGTTACAGTTTCAGAGCTTGTTATTGGTCGCTAATGTGTCTGCTAAGAAGCTTCCCTGGCCAATCAGAACTCTTTGCTGCCTGTGTAAAACGTTTTCTCCCTCCTCCTCCTCCTCCTCCTCTCACTTCTCCTGCTGTCCGTCTTTGTTGATGACGTTTCTGAAGAGCGTGAGCAGCGGCCTCTGGCTGCGCTCGTCCCAGCTCTTCATGAAGCCGCCGTAGCGTTTGCTGGCCGGCGGGCCGTTCCAGCGGAAGTGCTTCATCTTGTACGAACCGTCTTTCTTCTCCTGGACGTCGCCCAGGAGCTGCTGCTGCTCCTCCTCCATCACCTCCTGCGCCTTCTCCTCCTCCTCCTCCTCAGCTGCTGCCAACAACGCAGTGGCCAGCTCCCGCCTCCTTATCTCTCCGGGGAAAACCTCGGCGGACTCCTCCTCCACGCCGTTGGAGGTGTAGACTTTGACCGGCGGCGTTTCCGGCCGACGGCTTCCCCCAGCGGAAATGCTCCATGGAGTAGGAGCGCTTGGCCTGAGGAGAGGAGGAAGGCAGGATGAAGGAGGAGGAGAGTCGGATGGAGGCGGAGGCTGGAGGTGGGCGCTGCCCGGGATGACAGGGGTCTCGGCGGTGAGGTCGGAGTGACAAAGCTGGATGCACTCCTGCAGGAGGAGACGAGGGCGAGAAGGTAGGAAAGTACATTTATTATTAAACCGAATAAGAACAAACAGAGAAAACTGTAAATGTGAGTCTGGATGGTTCTGAGTTTAAAATGATGAGGAAACAGGAGAACGGGATGTTGGTCAGGAGCGTTCTCAAAACTAACTAGTGATGGAAATGACTCTTTATGGGTCCTTTCTGAGAGTCTGCAACACATTAAAACATTCTCTCATACTGATGAACAAGAAGAACAGTAACAACACCCGCTGATAAAGTAGCAGGGTCAAGAAATAATAAAGCTTTATACAGTATATTTCATTAAACTGAAATATTTCAATAAGCCTGAACTTTCATGTTTATTTAAATGATTTCCGTTCTAAATGGCAGTGTGTAACCCCGCCCCCCCGCTCCTCCCCCGCGCCATCGCCGCCGCGCAAACGCACCCATGATTCGAAGGTCAGTGGACGGCAGGCGAGACTTGACAATCCTGATTCGACCTGAGTGCGCTTTGGTTTGTAACTTCATTTTGGAGACTTTATGTTGTGACACGAAACGATAGAAAGTTATTTTGGGGTTAAACTTTATTAACAAACAGCGTGGAAACCTTTATTTAGCTCCCACAGATACGACAAATGAAAACTTAAATACTTAATAATAATAATAATAAATGTTTAAACACCACGGGAGTGTTACCAGCATGCTGCTCTCTGAGTCGAGCTCCTGGCAGCTCGGATGCTCCCAGCACTGACCCACAGCTCCTCTGGCCACGCCCACAAGCACCGCAGCCGCCAATAGCCACGCAGGACACATTCTCCTGCCGACCGGACAAAGACACGGTTATTCACGGCTGTGTTCATAGTTTGTATATATTTTAATAATAGTACATCGGTTAATTAGTACTAGTAGCAGCGGTAATATTTATATAACTTGTATTTTTATATATTCTTTACTGTATATAATTATTGAATTTTAAATTGATGTTTTCAGTCATTTCATCGTCCTCTTCAGTTAAAAGTTATTTTCTGACTTTGCATGTGTAGTTAAGTCTTTGATTTTGTACAGATATGGATAATGATGATAAAGATTCTCACCACTCTGTCCTGTCGCTCTGCGTCTCTTCTTCTTCTCTTATTGCTGTTGTTTTCCTGTCGTTCGGAGGTTCTGTCGATTTCTCTCCTCTTCTGTCGCTCCGACCACTCGGCCGACTTTATACTCTGTCACCAAGGACACGTTCATTCATGCTCGTGAACACACATGGATCCTCCTCCTCCTCCTCCTCCTCCTCCTCCTCCCACACACACTCTTAAAAACGTTCCAGTTTTTATGGGGGAAAAAATAATGAGGAAGAGGAACAATGTCTCTACAAATTACAAACACACAAATAAAATCAACCTTCATCAGTTAATTAAAATAACAGAAACAGAAAACAGTCATTGCAGCCTTAATTGGATCGTTACACACTACACTAGACCAAAGACCAGAAACCGTATAATCTCCATTCAGAGCCTCACTGTTTGTTAAATGTCAGCCGGCAGATTTTGCAGATTAACGCCGACCGACATGCCGTCATCGGAGGGAAGCCGGATTCAGACCTGCGGGTCAGGGTGTACAGTTACACCACACACACCTGCTTCCCTTGTCTGAAGCCTCAGTGTCTCTAATGGTGAGGGTTTATCTCACTACGTCCAGGGAAAGGTGACGAATATACGTCGCCCACCCACCTGGAAGTTTTCTCTAAAGGTCTACGTGCATGACGAGCTTCCACCGCAAGGTTTTCCTCTAAGAAATCTTCTTAAAAGCTGCACTAGGAGTCTAAAATTTAATCCTCGCGTGAATAACACGATTCTCATTATAGACACGACTGTTCATGTTTGTGTCTTCATTTTACAGCTTCTGACAGGTTATATATATATATATATATATATATATATACACACAGGTATCTGTAGACAGTAATATAAAAATAGGCAACATGAGAAACCTCCTGAATGCATGTAGAGGAAACACTGATATTTGTTGTCTCGTGTGGAAAGCACTATAGTCAACTAGTGTCAAGCAAATTTCTCGCTGAGCGAACCAGCAATGCCGCAACAAATGCATCTTCCTTACTTTTTTTTTTTTTTTTACTCGTGCATATTTGTTTACAAATATTTTATCATAATAGTTTTGAACGTTGTACCTCAGATTTGTGAATTGATCCACTGTTTAAAGAGTTTAAGTTCACTCAGGAGCAAAAACAGCCTTTAAACTCCAACGAAATAACGATTTGATATTTATCGTGATAATTACGCTATTGAAAGATATGAAAGTGTTGTTAATTAGCTGTGTGATCTTTATTTTTTATTGCCTATTTGTGAACGGTTGTAACCTCACAGGCTTCTGTCTAAACTCACGTCAACGTTATCTGTTGCAAAATACTACAGATATTGTTGTTCTATTTCAGTGTTTTTATTGTAGTTTATTTAGATCAAACCCAAGTCGTCCCTTAAATTGTATTCTGTTGTTTCTGAAGCTGAAGTCACTCACAGTAAAGTCATTCCTCTGACGGGCCGTGTTTTTGTTTTTCTAATGGAACAAATTGAGCAGCATCAGGTAAATATAAACCCATTAGACTGCGCTCACAGCCTTGAACCTCCATTCAGCCATTACACACGCACAAAGAAACACTCATGCTCAGGAAGAAGAGGTAATGGCATGATGACGTGCCGGACTGATGCACTCATTCACCATCATTTAATGTTAAGAAACATACATCCTTAAAGTCCCCATTATGTCCCGTTATTCTCTGATAAACACGTCATCTCAGCAGTAACGTGTTGTTTCAGATGAAGCTTTATTAATGAGTGAAGCTGAAAACATACTTTGTGCTGGGACTGCTGCCTCCTGTGTCGACATTTGTGTCTTCTAAATTCTTATTTTTCATTTTTTCAGCTGGTCGGGATCTGACGCTGGGAGGATTTCACCAAGAAAGAAACGCGCGAGTATCTAAAAGTTTCAGTTCATCAATATATGCAAGAACCTCTTTATTTTTTCTTTGGTCTACAATGAAATTAAATGAATATCAGGTTTAGAACAAGAACTAGCAAAACCTCGTCATGTCCCATCTGAATATATTTCATGTCCTCACTCTACAGATTTCCTTCTACAGTCCCGCAGCAGCCTTTCCCTCAGACCAGGTCAGCACATTCTTCTTCTTCTTCTTCTTCTTCTTCACATGCTCACACTAAATGAACTAACACTAATACACTGCTACTGTATCAGCTTCAGATTCTACTGATCCCTGCTCACACTGATATTACTGACATTACATCTGACCTGGACCTCATAGACCTGGACTCCACTACATTTCAGGCCAAATGCTGCACTTTTTACTCACTCTGCACATTATTAACACAAACACACAGTAACTATCACATGTTGATGGATCATGTTAGCTTCAGATAGCCAGCGCTATATAAAGATGCTTATACTGTTACTGGACTCGAACACAGTACTTTTACACTGTGCCTGCTGGCTTTTGCTTCTTCCACCGCTGCTTCACATCATCATCTCCATGGAAACACTCTGTTTGTTGAATGGATTATTGTTTCTTGTCTGCAGCTTCACTCACTGATGGATTTTCAAACTGTTCACTCGTCACAAACCTGTGGACTCATTTCTTCTTCTGTCTCTTCCAGGCTGTTGGGGACACCCTGAAGACTCGCTTCCAGCTGCTGCCCTGAGGACAGCTGACACCACGGTCCCAGCAGCACCTGTTCTGGACCAATAAAGACCTTGTGCTGTCAGTCATCTTCACCTTTTAGGAAAACTTCAGCCACTTCCTGTTTCCCGCTCCATAAACCCCAGCTTCTACCTCTCAGAACACCGGAGGGGACACGGCCCCCTCCCGAACCCGACGCCGCGGGACCGGCTCCGGGTACCCGGCCGCACGCGGATTCGAACCACCGCTGCACCGCCTGCCTCGCGGTCGCCATCGAACCCCACCGCCGCCGCCGAGTCCCCTTCACATCTGAACCTTTTCTCCGGGCGCTTTATCTTCTCACTTTGGCTGTTGGACTTCAAAAGTCACTGAGCCTCATAAGGATCGAACCCACAACCTCAGAGCTTCTGAGCAGCCTTCTAACACTCTGAGCTGTTTGATCTGAGACACTGACTCTTTCTTTCTTACAGCTTTTCACTTCTTCCTTTGGACCACCAACTTCAAAGTCTCTGAAAGGAGTGAGGATCGAACCCACATCCTCTAAACACCTGTAGAGGTTTCTAACACTCTGACCACAGGCCAGAGACTCTGACACTAAGGTGTTGTCAGCTCTTCAGTCTTTCCTTTCAGGTCGGACCTCAAATTCCTAAAGTTATTTAAGGATCAAACCCACAACCTCAAGACACCAGCAGCATCTATAGCTTCTCACTGTTTCCTCTGAGTGTGGTTCAGACTTAAAGAGTCCCCGGGGATCGAACCACGTCCACATAGCTTCTGAGCAGCCTTCTAACACTCTGAGCTGTTTGATCTGACCACTGACTCTTTCTTTCTTACAGCTTTTCACTTCTTCCTTTGACTCCAAAATTAATTTATAGGTTTGAGCGGGGATCGAACCCACGGCCTCAGAACACCTGAAAGGTAACGAACACCCCGAGCCACCGGGCCAGACACGCTGCCCGCTCTGGTTTTAAAGCTTCTTGTGGTTTCAGTCTGTTGCACAGCTGACTGATTAACTGAATGACCTCTAAGCGTTTCAGTCACACATGGTTTGAACCTTTCAGGTTCAGATCAGTTGTGCAGCCGCTTCACTCGCTGGCCAGACATGTTGTTTCGAACACAAAGACTAGTTGAGGCCTGAACCCTCAATCTCACAGTCTGAAGCCAGCAGAGCGCCTGTTGGAGCCTTTTACAGAGTTTCACAGGTGGTTTTGTCTGTAAACCGTCTTTAAACTCTCATTTTTCACCAGAAATCTTCCAGTGGATTAAGAATAATTTAAAGTTTCCACTGTAAACTAACTCCCGTCCCAACGTTGGCAGTTAACGGACGGTAAAGAAACTCTCCTTCCTGCAGTTACGTCCCATTGAGAAGTCCTTAATGAAAGTGGATTAAAGAACTCGTATAGGAAATGTTTGACCAACATTTCTTCCTCAGCAGATAAACTCTGTGTCTGAGACCGGAGAGAAAGTTTCTAAAAGTCTTTGTGTGTCTCTCTTTCTGAAGCTCAGATTTGTGGGAGGACTCACAGAGGCAACATGCTAACATGCAGAAAGTTTAATGTTCACCATCTTAGCTTAGCGTGCTGACCTTTGCTTATGAGCAGAACACAAAGAACAGCTGAGGCTGATGTTTAATAGGTTGCAGTGTTTGGTCATTAGCAGTAGCATTAGCATGAGTTTGATCCATCTTAAAGCTGATGTTGAAACCAAAGACTCATGAGCTCTTAGCTTTCAACACGGTTGAAGAAATAAAAAGACAATATCTGAAAAGACCTGCAGTTTGGAGTCAAATCTCCATGGAGGAGCACTCAGAGCTCTCCAGCACGTTAGCTCAGGCTGGTGGAGGATCCTTAAATAAGTTTGAAGGTCCGACAACATGATGAGCTCAGAGTCTCTGGCCCGGTAGCTCAGGGGCTAAGCTGGCTCTACAGGTGTTCTGGGGCCGTGGGTTCAAACCTATAAATTAATTTTGGAGTCAGACGTCAAAGGAAGACGTGAAAAGCTCTAGAAAGAGAGGCAAAGTGTCTCAGATCAAACAGCTCAGAGTGTTAGAAGACAGTTCAGAGGATGTGGAAGTTTGATGTAATGTCAGGCAACATTTGTAAATGTGCTGACCTGGTCTGAGGGAAAGGCTGCTGCGGGACTGTAGAAGGAAATCTGTAGAGTGAGGACATGAAATATTTCAGATGGGACATGACGAGGTTTCAGCCAAACTATCATGAGGAGCACCAAGTAGAAAGTGAGTGTGTGTCACCATGAGAAGGTGGAAATGAAGCGTCAGGCCGTTCATCAGTTTTCAGCTGCTGGAAGAAACAGAAGAAACAACATGAGTCTCTTCTCGTTTCTGCTGGATTTAGTTTGATTAGATCTAATGATCTACTACATAGAAATAAATTAAAACCTACCTTTTTTTAAAATGCAAATGAAGTCATTTAGAAGAGGCTGAAGTTTTCATAGTTCTTATTCTAAACTCCTGATATTCATTTAATTTCATTGTAGACCAAGAAAAAATAAAGAGGCTCTTCCATATTGATGAACTGAAACTTTTAGATACAGAAGCTCTTTCATTTCTACAGTTCAAATGAAAACATTTAATAGAAAATCTTTAATATTCAGAGAGAAAAAGTACATTACACTACTAAACTGTGCACCATAAAAATCCCAAAAACGATAAACTAATATTAAAGTGCTACTTTTATTTAAGTAAGAAACACTGATCAATTTTACTCTGCAGAGTAAATATTGATCATTTCACCTCCTGAGCTGAGCTCTCATTTACTGTAAACTCCTCCCCCTCCTCTGAAGGGAAGCACAACATACGAGGAGGGCAGACGTGTTGGTGAAATCCTCCCAGCGCGCTGATGCAACATCTTTTGTAAACAACTCTCAGCTGTGCTCTGCTTTTAATATCGAATGCAAAAGTCTGTTCTGCTATTTTTCTCTCTGTAGTTAAGTGTCCAACCAAATGTGGTGCAATTGTAAGCAAATTTCCAGATGCTTGATCCTTCCATCATTTCTCAGTTATTGGCGTCCTTTAAAAGATCCAGTCAAAGTTCAACGATGGAAAACAAGATGGAAACATGGCTTTGCTTCAAAGGCGACTTTTACGATTAATCA
>NW_024040040.1:4223695-4274193 GCF_014851395.1 Micropterus salmoides
CTACCTACCGAACTACCTGCCATACCAAACTACCATCCCACATAAAATCCTTCCCACCAAACTATCTTCCTTCCAAACCTTACCACCAAACTACCACAAGACTGAAGTTCCTAAGTACTGAACTACAAACCGATCTACAGAACGATCTACTAACTACCCATAAAACTCTTTCACCAAACTACCAACTGCCTAACGACTGAACTGAACTACCTTCCTACCTACTGAACTACCAAGTGAACTACCTTCCTACCAAGTGAATACCTTCTACCTACTGAACTACCAAGGAACTACCTTCTACCAAGTGAACTACCTCCTACCAAGGGAATTACCTTCCTACCTACTGAACTACCAAGTGAACTACCTTCTACCAAGTGAACTACCTTCCTACCTACTGAACTACCAAGTGAACTACCTTCCTACCTACTGAACTACCTTCTACCTACTGAACTACCCACTGAACTGCCTTCCCCTAATGAACTATAACAGACCTACCATCTAACAGAAACCAAAGTACTCCCAACCTACATTTAGAATTACATACTAAAAAAAACTACCAACGGAACTATCGTCTACCTACTGAACTACCTACCATACCAAACTACCATCCCACAAAAATTCCTTCCCACCAAACTATCTTCCTACCAAACCTTACCACCAAAATACCACAAGACTGAATTTCCTAAGTACTGAACTACCAACCGATCTACAGAACGATCTACTTAACTACCCATAAAACTACCTTTCCACCAAACTACCAACTGCCTAACCAAGAAGCTACCTTCCTATTGAAAGACATACTCCAACTACATTCCAAAGTACCTCCAACCTACCTAGAACTACCTACTAAACTACCTCCTGAACTACCAACCTATCTTCTGACTGAAATACCTACCTCCCGAGCTACGGATCGTTAACATGCCCAGCCCTAAATATTATATTTACTGACGTTCCTTTCTGTGTGAGAGACATGACAGTCTAACGTCGTCTTCGTGCCTCGTCCCTGCTTCAGGTATCGGAGCGCTATGAAAGCAGTAACCTGTTGACAGCGTTGCCCTCGTCCTTCTTGGAGCCTCTGCTGTCCTTCACTCTGATGGAGGATCCAGAAATCCGTCTGCTGGTCCTCTCCATCCTCACCTCGCTCATCGACAGACGCCACAACAGCAGCAGACTCACCGCTGCCAGGTCACACCTCAGCAGATATAAGTCACCATCAGAGAGCACTGGTGGAGCACTGCATTTAATATAAGATCTCCTCTGTGTGTTATTAGAGTAAAAAACGTATTGATTATCACAAACTCTCTTTCTCTCTGTGTCCCAGCGAGATGTTTGATGTGTCAGTGTTGGAGCTGAAGGAGGACCGATGCTCTCGACAGGACAATTTGTTCATCAGGAAGGTAAGAGGAAGAAGAGAGATGTGACCAGCAATCACCTTCATTGATTACACATAGAGTCACATTTTTAAGGTTCGTGTGTGAGATTTAGTGGCATCTAGGGTGAGGGTTCTGAATTGCAACCATCGGTCAGTCTACCACTGCCCCCTCACCTTTCAAGAGCGTAGGACAGCTAGGTGGCTGACACAGCACAAAAGGGTCTCTTCTGAGACGGCAGAGAGAATTACAGGGATGAAGTTCTAAACAACTTTTAGGGACCTTATGTATCCTCGCATTTGTTGCAGCACTTACAAACCATTTCCCAAAACATCTGAGTGATCAACATCAAATGATCCAAACTCTCTCCTCAATCAGTTAATTTCACACACGTGTGTTTTGATTCTTGCTGACTCCACAGAGGTTTGATTGATACAGCACTCATCATGAACGAGACGCTATTCAACACAACCCCCATTTTAGTTAAATGTCTCTCCATTAAGACGCAGTAATCACAACTTAAATGCAGTTTGAAAGCAGTTAATTGAAATGCTTTGTATGCAGCACGCTCAGCGTCTACAGACAGTCTACCTTACCTGTAAGGAGGAGAGCAGCGGGCGGAGCCATACCAGGCCCTCATCACCTTGTTGGTCGTACTCAGTGTGGAACTGGCCAATGAGGAGGTGGTGGTGGACCTGATCGACTGGTCCTCGCGCTGCAGGTGAGCAGAGCTTCTGTAGTAAGGATGATAATAATCTTGATCCTTTCCCTGATTAATTGTTTTTTTCTCTTGTGATTGGCTGTTCAGGAGCTGGCGTTGTCCAGTCACGAGTGTCTGTCCGGTTCAACCGCTGTGGTGTTCACGCCGTGTGCGCCGCCTTCCTCAACCTGTTGTCGCAGCTCGGTCCGCCTCCAGCGCTCCGCCTACACGTCGCACAGGTGAGAAGAAAGACTGTGCGTGTGAGCAGGTAATGAAGGCGTGTGTTTGCAACAAACAACATCATGTATAGTTTATTTACTTTCTGTGTATGTGTCTGCAGGTCATAGAGAGTCGACAGAAGAGCGCCGAGCACCTGCTGCCAAAAGACCTGTTCTGTGACAAACCCAGGTAGAGAGACATAGACATAATGTTGGAGAGAGAGAGAGCGTTAACGTCACATCGACTTGTATTCAACTGAACTCAAAGTTACCAACAAAAAAAATCCACAAATCAAATGAAGCTTTTTAATTAAGCTCTTAAAAGCTTTTTACTTAAAAACACAACAAAAAAAAACGTTTTATAACGTTTCAATTCACCTGACTTCAGTTAAATTTCTTTGAATTTATCTCCCAACATTTTGCTTTAAAATCGGGCTGAACGATGAATCGTTTTCAAATCGAAATTGCGATTTGAAAAAACGTGATTAGCTAATCGTGAAGACGGCGATTAAATGTAGGTTAACTAAATATCTGAGCCGTTTTAAACAGTCATGCAGTTACAGATTCATTCCGTTGTCGTCCTTATGTGACAGATCTGCTCGCTAATCACAAGCGCCAAGCGCCTCCTGTTACGGTCCTACTCACCAATCAGAGCGTGCACAGGGCGTGTACATTTTACAAAAACGAACTGTGTTTACTGTTGATGTACGATCGGAAATCTGTCAAGGGTGTTTTATTTTGAAAATCGACCAGATTCTCTCTGCCATTCTGGGTCTGACTTCCTGCCTGGTTCATCTGCTCTGGGCTGCTTGATGCGGCTTTAGTCAAAAATAGACCAGCAGTGAATATTGAACTTTAGCAAAACTTCAATTAAAGAAATTGCAAATCGTAGAATCGTAATCGCGAGATCTGGCTGAAAAATCGCATTTAGATTTTTTCCCCAAATCGTTCAGCCCTAATTTAAATGCAGTTTCAAATCCACTTTTACTGTCATGTATGTAAGTGTGGAGTAGAACACCAGCTCCCTTTTATTTTCTATTAAATTCCTGCCTAAAATGCTAAAGTCTTAACAAACCGAACAAACATCTTCTCATTAATCAGAATCAGCTTTATTTGTCAGGTATGTGTACACATACGAGGAATTTGACCCTGGATTGTACATTGCTCACGATGTGCTTAATACAAAAACACAAATCGCTAATGATAAGAAATATTACTGAGGACATGACCTCAGTCTCATCAATGGTAGCTGTGGCCTAAATAAATATTTTTGAACTTTAATAAAGTATTATAAAAAAAAGCACCATTTCTGTGGCAGAGACAGAAATCTCTCTAATTTGCTGACGATACAGTGTTTTACAGTCAAACTGAAATCACTAATGAATATTGTGTGTGTGTCAGACTGCCAGAAGGTGAGCTGAAAGTGGACGAAGACTTTCTGTTCGTCCAGTCAAAGATCTCCGAAGCTGACAGGAAGCAGCTACAGCAACACAGCGAACGCATCAACACGCCATACGTACCTCAGATAACAGGTACACGCACACACTATAAAATACATTCTGTCTTTGCTGAATCTGCTTACTTGTCCGAAATCTTTATATTTGCTCGTAAGAAGTGTCCATACCCTGAAGAGGGCGCCATTCACAGAGTAGACTGCATTACTGTGTGTGTGTTTTAGATGAAGATCGTCTGTCTAAGAGGAAGAGTGTTGGCGACGTCATCTCTATGCAGACGGACATCGACCCTCAGTTCTGTCCTGAGTTCTATCCAGAGCAGGTCTGTTTTCTATGTCGTTCGTCTTCTGTCTGTCCGTCTGTCTCTATGTCTGTCGTCCTTCTGCCCGTCCATCCTTCTGTCCGTCTGTCTCTTTGTCTGTTCATCCTTCTGTCCGTCCATCCTTCTGTCCATCTGTCTGTCTGTCTCTATGTCTGTTTGTCCTTCTGTCCGTCCGTCCGTCTGTCTCTATGTCCGTTTGTCCGTCCGTCCGTCTGACCGTCCTTCTGTCCATCTGTCTGTCTGTCTCTATGTCTGTTTGTCCTTCTGTCCATCTGTCTGTCTGTCTCTATGTCTGTTTGTCCTTCTGTCTGTCCATCCTTCTGTCCATCTGTCTGTCTGTCTGTCTATGTCTGTTCGCCTTCTGTCCGTCCATCCTTCTGTCCATCTGTCTGTCTGTCTCTATGTCTGTTCGTCCTTCTGTCCGTCCATCCTTCTGTCCATCTGTCTGTCTCTATGTCTGTTTGTCCTTCTGTCTGTCAGTCTGTCTGTCTCTATGTCCGTTGTCGTCCGTCCGTCTGTCCATCCTTCTGTCCATCTGTCTGTGTCTCTATGTCTGTTTGTTCTTTGCGTGTTCTGTCTCCGTCGTCTGATAATCTCTCTTTGTCTCCTGTAGAAACCTCAGACAGAGCAGATCACCTTTGAGACGCTGAAGAACGCCATGGGTAAGTGATCGGTGCCGAATCAATAAAGAGATGAAGACTTTATTAGAATGTAGATAGTGAAGATAAAATGGGAGTTTTAAAACCAACAAAAATAACGAGTAGATAATTGAGATTCTGTTAACTAAGACACATCCAGCAGATTGCTGAGGCATCAGAAACAGAAATGTGTATTTTTAAGTGCAAAGGGAGAAAAATCAAACAGAATCACTGTGGAAATGTTCAACAATTTATTTAAACATGATTTTCCTCTGAAACTGCAGACGACAGGGGGAGTGCGGAGGAAGAGGAGAGGAGGAGGATGCAGCTGGTGGAGAGGTTTCAGACGGCTCCTTTCGAGGAGATCGCCGCTCACTGTGGAGCCAGGGTGAGTGACCTCCGACCTCTGCTCGCTCTCTGTCTTTGTTGTTGTGGCCGAACTGAACAGTCTGGACGGCCGGCAGCTGCGTCAGTAGTTACTCAGTCGCGTGCTGGCCGGTCAGTCGCTGAGCAGATGCAGGTAGGCGGCGTCTGGATGGTCAGCAGAGACAGAGTCTGCAGCCGATTCGGCTATTTTCCTGCTAATTTTGACGTGTTTCAATCATCAAAACAAATTTTATGTGATACCAACGCGTCCCTGAGCAAGACACTTAACCCCTCGTTGCTCCAGAGGCGTGCGACCTCTGACGTGTACAGCAGCTGTAAGTCGCTTTGGATAAAAGCGTCGGCTAAATGAATAAATGTAAAGGCACGAACATGTCTTAAATATCTGTTTGTGAAACCGTGAGTGATGCTTGTAGCTTTTTGTCTGGCATCTAGAAGAGGACGTGTTGTTTCTCCAGACATTAAAGTGTTTAATCAGAAGGTTTCCCGCAGCTGCATCATGTCGTCTTGTGAGATTTTGCCGATACTAAATAAAGTTTCTCTCTTTCCAGAGCTCCTTGCTTCAGTCCAAACTGGACCGGGTGTTTGATCTGATCATACGTCCTCCCCCGTCTCCGTCTGGACACTCGCCGCCTCGCTCCACGCCGCTCTACGAGATGAAGTTTCCTGACCTGTGCGTCTACTAGACCCTCAGAGACGACAGCGTTAAAGCACCTCCCTCACCTGATGTCACGTGTCCCCTGTTGGAGGTAGGAGAGGACGCAGGGAGGGAGGGAGTCCCGTCAGCACTTAAACTGAAAGACGTTGTGATGTAAATGACCGACCTGGCGTTGTCCGTGCTCTCCTTGTGAACTGTTTCCTGTTTCACATGTCTGTAAGGGTTTGTAGCTCTTCAGTTCGAGATCAAATCTGAACACAGACGCTGTAGATTTTGAAAGAATAATAAAATATTTAATGTCAGTTTTGTTTGATTTTTTTATAATGATGCTGTGAGCACCAGCCCACTCACTCATCTACAGATGTGGTCATCTGTGTCCGTTTTGTTTTGGACTTCCTGTCCGAACCGAGGTCGTTAATAAAAAACCAACAAAATATGCTGCTTCTTTTTTTTTTTTTTTTTTTACCGTTCTGAAATCAAGCGCCCGTCGTTTCAAAAACATCTAGGCTTTTCAGGAAGCTCTTGTGGCAGTTATCACGTGACAGTGGCGAGCTGTTGGTCAGCCTGGTGGCGAGGTCGGCGTCGCTGTGGATACCGTTTGTGCCACTAACGTCTGGATTTCAGGTAAGATTCAACTGTTTCCGGTGTTTTTTTTAAACGGAAAGACAAAGAGAGAAAAGTCACTTGTTTTGCTTGCAAATAACTTTATTTTTTCACATAATTTACATTTATTTACATAAATGACCTGATATCAAAACATCGTTCTCACTCTTTATCTGTTTCAGTCATTCAGGATCAGGTTACAGTTTCAGAGCTTGTTATTGGTCGCTAATGTGTCTGCTAAGAAGCTTCCCTGGCCAATCAGAACTCTTTGCTGCCTGTGTAAAACGTTTTCTCCCTCTCCTCCTCCTCCTCCTCTCACTTCTCCTGCTGTCCGTCTTTGTTGATGACGTTTTTGAAGAGCGTGAGCAGCGGCCTCTGGCTGCGCTCGTCCCAGCTCTTCATGAAGCCGCCGTAGCGTTTGCTGGCCGGCGGGCCGTTCCAGCGGAAGTGCTTCATCTTGTACGAACCGTCTTTCTTCTCCTGGACGTCGCCCAGGAGCTGCTGCTGCTCCTCCTCCATCACCTCCTGCGCCTTCTCCTCCTCCTCCTCCTCAGCTGCTGCCAACAACGCAGTGGCCAGCTCCCGCCTCCTTATCTCTCCGGGGAAAACCTCGGCGGACTCCTCCTCCACGCCGTTGGAGGTGTAGACTTTGACCGGGCGGCGTTTCCGGCCGACGGGCTTCCCCCAGCGGAAATGCTCCATGGAGTAGGAGCGCTTGGCCTGAGGAGAGGAGGAAGGCAGGATGAAGGAGGAGGAGGAGTCGGATGGAGGCGGAGGCTGGAGGTGGGCGCTGCCCGGGGATGACAGGGGTCTCGGCGGTGAGGTCGGAGTGACAAAGCTGGATGCACTCCTGCAGGAGGAGACGAGGGCGAGAAGGTAGGAAAGTACATTTATTATTAAACCGAATAAGAACAAACAGAGAAAACTGTAAATGTGAGTCTGGATGGTTCTGAGTTTAAAATGATGAGGAAACAGGAGAACGGGATGTTGGTCAGGAGCGTTCTCAAAAACTAACTAGTGATGGAAATGACTCCTTATGGGTCCTTTCTGAGAGTCTGCAACACATTAAAACATTCTCTCATACTGATGAACAAGAAGAACAGTAACAACACCCGCTGATAAAGTAGCAGGGTCAAGAAATAATAAAGCTTTATACAGTATATTTTCATTAAACTGAAATATTTCAATAAGCCTGAACTTTCATGTTTATTTAAATGATTTCCGTTCTAAATGGCAGTGTGTAACCACGCCCCCCCGCTCCTCCCCCGCGCCATCGCCGCCGCGCAAACGCACCCATGATTCGAAGGTCAGTGGACGGCAGGCGAGACTTGATAATCCTGATTCGACCTGAGTGCGCTTTGGTTTGTAACTTCATTTTGGAGACTTTATGTTGTGACACGAAACGATAGAAAGTTATTTTGGGGTTAAACTTTATTAACAAACAGCGTGGAAACCTTTTATTTAGCTCCCACAGATACGACAAATGAAAACTTAAATACTTAATAATAATAATAATAAATGTTTAAACACCACGGGAGTGTTACCAGCATGCTGCTCTCTGAGTCGAGCTCCTGGCAGCTCGGATGCTCCCAGCACTGACCCACAGCTCCTCTGGCCACGCCCACAAGCACCGCAGCCGCCAATAGCCACGCAGGACACATTCTCCTGCCGACCGGAGACAAAGACACGGTTATTCACGGCTGTGTTCATAGTTTGTATATATTTTAATAATAGTACATCGGTTAATTAGTACTAGTAGCAGCGGTAATATTTATATAACTTGTATTTTTATATATTCTTTACTGTATATAATTATTGAATTTTAAATTGATGTTTTCAGTCATTTCATCGTCCTCTTCAGTTAAAAGTTATTTTCTGACTTTGCTTGTGTAGTTAAGTCTTTGATTTTGTACAGATATGGATAATGATGATAAAGATTCTCACCACTCTGTCCTGTCGCTCTGCGTCTCTTCTTCTTCTCTTATTGCTGTTGTTTTCCTGTCGTTCGGAGGTTTCTGTCGATTTCTCTCCTCTTCTGTCGCTCCGACCACTCGGCCGACTTTTATACTCTGTCAGCCAAGGACACGTTCATTCATGCTTGTGAACACACATGGATCCTCCTCCTCCTCCTCCTCCTCCTCCTCCTCCCACACACACTCTTAAAAACGTTCCAGTTTTTATGGGGGAAAAAATAATGAGGAAGAGGAACAATGTCTCTACAAATTACAAACACACAAATAAAATCAACCTTCAGTCAGTTAATTAAACAGAAAACAGAAAACAGTCATTGCAGCCTTAATTGGATCGTTACACACTACACTAGACCAAAGACCAGAAACCGTATAAATCTCCATTCAGAGCCTCACTGTTTGTTAAATGTCAGCCGGCAGATTTTGCAGATTAACGCCGAACCGACATGCCGTCATCGGAGGGAAGCCGGGATTCAGACCTGCGGGTCAGGGTGTACAGTTACACACACACACCTGCTTCCCTTTGTCTGAAGCCTCAGTGTCTCTAATGGTGAGGGTTTATCTCACTACGTCCAGGGAAAGGTGACGAATATAACGTCGCCCACCCACCTGGAAGTTTTCTCTAAAGGTCTACGTGCATGACGAGCTTCCACCGCAAGGTTTTCCTCTAAGAAATCTTCTTAAAAGCTGCACTAGGAGTCTAAAATTTAATCCTCGCGTGAATAACACGAATAAACACAACCCGTGACAACCCCAACTTTGCTCCAATAAAAAATCATCATATTATTTTCACCATATCTCTGAACAAAGAAAAGCTAGAGCAGATAATAAATAACCAACAGCCAAAGATCAGCCTGCTGGAGGAACTACAAGCTTTAGATCTGGGGAAAGTGATTTTACAGTGATGGCACTGCATGTTTTGGGCGTCACCCCCTCATTATGAGTCGTGTCTATAATGAGAATCATTATAGACACGACTGTTCATGTTTGTGTCTTCATTTTACAGCTTCTGACAGGTTATATATATATATATATATATATATATATATATACACACAGGTATCTGTAGACAGTAATATAAAAATAGGCAACATGAGAAACCTCCTGAATGCATATAGAGGAAACACTGATATTTGTTGTCTCGTGTGGAAAGCACTATAGTCAACTAGTGTCAAGCAAATTTCTCGCTGAGCGAACCAGCAAATGCCGCAACAAATGCATCTTCCTTACTTTTTTTTTTTTTTACTCGTGCATATTTGTTTACAAATATTTTATCATAATAGTTTTGAACGTTGTACCTCAGATTTGTGAATTGATCCACTGTTTAAAGAGTTTAAGTTCACTCAGGAGCAAAAAACAGCCTTTAAACTCCAACGAAATAACGATTTGATATTTATCGTGATAATTATCGCTATTGAAAGATATGAAAAGTATTGTTAAATTAGCTGTGTGATCTTTATTTTTTATTGCCTATTTGTGAACGGGTTGTAACCTCACAGGCTTCTGTCTAAACTCACGTCAACGTTATCTGTTGCAAAATACTACAGATATTGTTGTTCTATTTCAGTGTTTTTATTGTAGTTTATTTAGATCAAACCCAAGTCGTCCCTTAAATTGTATTCTGTTGTTTCTGAAGCTGAAGTCACTCACAGTAAAGTCATTCCTCTGACGGGCCGTGTTTTTGTTTTTCTAATGGAACAAATTGAGCAGCATCAGGTAAATATAAACCCATTAGACTGCGCTCACAGCCTTGAACCTCCATTCAAGCCATTACACACGCACAAAGAAACACTCATGCTCAGGAAGAAAGAGGTAATGGCATGATGACGTGCCGGACTGATGCACTCATTCACCATCATTTAATGTTAAGAAACATACATCCTTAAAGTCCCCATTAATGTCCCGTTATTCTCTGATAAACACGTCATCTCAGCAGTAACGTGTTGTTTCAGATGAAGCTTTATTAATGAGTGAAGCTGAAACATACTTTGTGCTGGGACTGCTGCCTCCTGTGTCGACATTTGTGTCTTCTAAATTCTTATTTTTCATTTTTCAGCTGGTCGGGATCTGACGCTGGGAGGATTTCACCAAGAAAGAAACGCGCGAGTATCTAAAAGTTTCAGTTCATCAATATATGCAAGAACCTCTTTATTTTTTCTTTGGTCTACAATGAAATTAAATGAATATCAGGAGTTTAGAACAAGAACTAGCAAAACCTCGTCATGTCCCATCTGAATATATTTCATGTCCTCACTCTACAGATTTCCTTCTACAGTCCCGCAGCAGCCTTTCCCTCAGACCAGGTCAGCACATTCTTCTTCTTCTTCTTCTTCTTCTTCACATGCTCACACTAAATGAACTAACACTAAATACACTTGCTACTGTATCAGCTTCAGATTCTACTGATCCACTGCTCACACTGATATTACTGACATTACATCTGACCTGGACCTCATTAGACCTGGACTCCACTACATTTCAGGCCAAATGCTGCACTTTTTACTCACTCTGCACATTATTAACACAAACACACAGTAACTATCACATGTTGATGGATCATGTTAGCTTCAGATAGCCAGCGCTATATAAAGGATGCTTTATACTGTTACTGGGACTCGAACACAGTACTTTTACACTGTGCCGCTGCTGCTTTTGCTTCTTCCACCGCTGCTTCACATCATCATCTCCATGGAAACACTCTGTTTGTTGAATGGATTATTGTTTCTTGTCTGCAGCTTCACTCACTGATGGATTTTCAAACTGTTCACTCGTCACAAACCTGTGGACTCATTTCTTCTTCTGTCTCTTCCAGGCTGTTGGGGACACGCCCTGAAGACTCGCTTCCAGCTGCTGCACCTGGAGGACAGCTGACACCACGAGTCCCAGCAGCACCTGTTCTGGACCAATAAAGACCTTGTGCTGTCAGTCATCTTCAGCCACTTCCTGTTTCCCGCTCCATAACCCCCAGCTTCTACCTCTCCAGAACACCGGGAGGGGACACGGCCCCCTCCCGAACCCGACGCCGCGGGACCGGCTCCGGGTACCCGGCCGCACGCGGGATTCGAACCACCGCTGCACCGCCGCCTCGCGGTCGCCATCGAACCCCACGCCGCCGCCGAGTCCCCTTCACATCTGAACCTTTTCTCCGGGCGCTTTTATCTTCTCACTTTGGCTGTTGGACTTCAAAAGTCACTGAGCCTCATAAGGATCGAACCCACAACCTCAGAGCTTCTGAGCAGCCTTCTAACACTCTGAGCTGTTTGATCTGAGACACTGACTCTTTCTTTCTTACAGCTTTTCACTTCTTCCTTTGGACCACCAACTTCAAAAGTCTCTGAAAGGAGTGAGGATCGAACCCACATCCTCTAAACACCTGTAGAGGTTTCTAACACTCTGAACCACAGGGCCAGAGACTCTGACACTAAGGTGTTGTCAGCTCTTCAGTCTTTCCTTTCAGGGTCGGACCTCAAAATTCCTAAAGTTATTTAAGGATCAAACCCACAACCTCAAGACACCAGCAGCATCTTATGAGCTTCTCACTGTTTCCTCTGAGTGTGGTTCAGACTTAAAGAGTCACCCGGGGATCGAACCCACGTCCACAGAGCTTCTGAGCAGCCTTCTAACACTCTGAGCTGTTTGATCTGAGCCACTGACTCTTTCTTTCTTACAGCTTTTCACTTCTTCCTTTGACTCCAAAATTAATTTATAGGTTTGAGCGGGGATCGAACCCACGGCCTCAGAACACCTGAAAAGGTAACGAACACCCCGAGCCACCGGGCCAGACACGCTGCCCGCTCTGGTTTTAAAGCTTCTTGTGGTTTCAGTCTGTTGCACAGCTGACTGATTAACTGAATGACCTCTAAGCGTTTCAGTCACGACATGGTTTGAACCTTTCAGGTTCAGATCAGTTGTGCAGCCGCTTCACTCGCTGGCCAGACATGTTGTTTCGAACACAAAGACTAGTTGAGGCCTGAACCCTCAATCTCACAGTCTGAAGCCAGCAGAGCGCCTGTTGGAGCCTTTTACAGAGTTTCACAGGTGGTTTTGTCTGTAAACAGTCTTTAAACTCTCATTTTTCACCAGAAATCTTCCAGTGGATTAAGAATAATTTAAAGTTTCCACTGTAAACTAACTCCCGTCCCAACGTTGGCAGGTTAACGGACGGTAAAGAAACTCTCCTTCCTGCAGTTACGTCCCATTGAGAAGTCCTTAATGAAAGTGGATTAAAGAACTCGTATAGGAAATGTTTGACCAACATTTCTTCCTCAGCAGATAAACTCTGTGTCTGAGACCGGAGAGAAAGTTTCTAAAAGTCTTTGTGTGTCTCTCTTTCTGAGAGCTCAGATGTTGTTGGAGGACTCACAGAGGCAACATGCTAACATGCAGAAAGTTTAATGTTCACCATCTTAGCTTAGCGTGCTGACCTTTGCTTATGAGCAGGAAACACAAAGAACAGCTGAGGCTGATGTTTAATAGGTTGCAGTGTTTGGTCATTAGCAGTAGCATTAGCATGAGTTTGATCCATCTTAAAAGCTGATGTTGAAACCAAAGACTCATGAGCTCTTAGCTTTCAACACGGTTGAAGAAATAAAAAGACAATATCTGAAAAGACCTGCAGTTTGGAGTCAAATCTCCATGGAGGAGCACTCAGAGCTCTCCAGCACGTTAGCTCAGGCTGGTGGAGGATCCTTAAATAAGTTTGAAGTCCGACAACATGATGAGCTCAGAGTCTCTGGCCCGGTAGCTCAGGGGGCTAAGCTGGCTCTACAGGTGTTCTGGGGCCGTGGGTTCAAACCTATAAATTAATTTTGGAGTCAGACGTCAAAGGAAGACGTGAAAAGCTCTAAGAAAGAGAGGCAAAGTGTCTCAGATCAAACAGCTCAGAGTGTTAGAAGACAGTTCAGAGGATGTGGAAGTTTGATGTAATGTCAGGCAACATTTGTAAATGTGCTGACCTGGTCTGAGGGAAAGGCTGCTGCGGGACTGTAGAAGGAAATCTGTAGAGTGAGGACATGAAATATATTCAGATGGGACATGACGAGGTTTCAGCCAAACTATCATGAGGAGCACCAAGTAGAAAGTGAGTGTGTGTCACCATGAGAAGGTGGAAATGAAGCGTCAGGCCGTTCATCAGTTTCAGCTGCTGGAAGAAACAGAAGGAAACAACATGAGTCATCTTCTCGTTTCTGCTGGATTTAGTTTGATTAGATCTAATGAGTCTAACATAAAATATTCCTACCTTTTTTTAAAAATGCAAATGAAGTCATTTAGAAGAGGCTGAAGTTTTCATAGTTCTTATTCTAAACTCCTGATATTCATTTAATTTCATTGTAGACCAAAGAAAAAATAAAGAGGCTCTTCCATATATTGATGAACTGAAACTTTTAGATACAAGAAGCTCTTTCATTTCTACAGTTCAAATGAAAACATTTAATAGAAAAATCTTTTAATATTCAGAGAGAGAAAGTACATTACACTACTAAACTGTGCACCATAAAAATCCCAATAAACGATAAAACTAATATTAAAGTGCTACTTTTATTTAAGTAAGGAGAACAGCTGATCAATTTTTCACTCTGCAGAGTAAATATTGATCATTTCACCTCCTGAGCTGAGCTCTCATTTACTGTAAACTCCTCCCCCTCCTCTGAAGGGAAGCACAACATACGAGGAGGGCAGACGTGTTGGTGAAATCCTCCCAGCGTCAGCGCTGATGCAACATCTTTTGTAAACAGACTCTCAGCTGTGCTCTGCTTTTTAATATCGAATGCAAAAGTCTGTTCTGCTATTTTTCTCTCTGTAGTTAAGTGTCCAACCAAATGTGGTGCAAATTGTAAGCAAATTTCCAGATGCTTGATCCTTCCATCATTTCTCAGTTATTGGCGTCCTTTAAAGATCCAGTCAAAGTTCAAACGATGGAAAACAAGATGGAAACATGGCTTTGCTTCAAAGGCGACTTTTACGATTAATCAGTTATGTGTTTTTTTAACGAATCAACTAATTGTCTCATTGTTTTTGTACAATATTTCCCTCTGAGAGTTACTTTCCACCACTGACATCCGAGATACGTCCGTTGTTACGTTTCCAAGACAGAGAAAGTAACAACTGCCAATGGTTTAAAACTCAAAAGTTCACAGGTGAGATTCAAAATAACTAAAATAATAATAACGTCAAATAGGCTAATTCAGAAATTCCAGTCAGAGTGAGTTAAGTTTAAAAGTAGGAGTAAATTTCATGAATTTTATTTATTTATTAAGACTAAAATGGCATTTAAGAAGCTTGATAAATACCGGCCCTGGAGCTAAGCCCCGCCCAGTCCGATCTGCTCAGTATCAACATGTCGACCCCTCCCTCCCCCGTCTCCCTCTCTCTCCCTCTCTCTCTCTCTCTCTCCTCTCCCTCTCTCTCTCCCTCTCTCTCCCTCTCTCTCTACAGGTCACTGCCCTCTCTACCACCCCTCCTCTCTCTCTCTCTCTACAGGTCACTGCCCTCTCTACCACCCCTCCTCTCTCTCCTCTCTCTCTCTCCCTCTCTCTCTACAGGTCACTGCCCTCTCTACCACCCCTCCTCTCTCTCTCTCTCTCCACATTCAGACTCCATTACTTCCACTCAGCACACTGAGGTTTTTCCAGCCGAGCTCGCCATCCACCCGGGGCCATGTTTTGGGTTCACCGCCTGTCCCTCGGCCTCCTGCTGCTCCACCTGGCCACGGCTCACGTAGGTACGTTCGTTAACATGTAAACTCAAGATGTGCCTTTGCAGAATATACATCTGCAGTGTCAGTGAAAAAAAAAGCTGTTCTTGTGGCGAGAGGTTCTGGTCCAGATGGTGATGGAGGAGGTGAGGATGGACTCAATGATGGCGGTGTAGAAGCACCATCATTGACTTTGAGCATCTCCACGGTCTTCAGAGCGTTGAGCTCCAGACTGTTCTGGCTGCACCAGGTCGAACAGATGAGTGAGGCACGTTCAGCTGGGAGAGCTGGCCAACTTTGAGGAGGGGGAGGAGGAGATCGTGGACTGGGGCTGAAGCTCAGCAGAGGACAGAAGTGGCGATGTTTGTCGTTACGCTTCTCGCACCTCCTTGGTAAACCTGTACTTTAACGCCCTGCACCCGGCCCTGTCACCACTCCTAAGGCTCCAGACTAAAACGACAAAAACGAAGACCTAAAAACGGAGACATTTGGAAACGCTGCCGACCCCGTTTTGCGTTTCAAAACTAATAGTGAAATTAATAGTGTTTGAACATTTTCATTATACTTAATTATGGTTGAAGCCTTTGTTTTTGTGGGAAGCGATGAGTTTCCATCCACATTTCTGTTCTCTCACCAGTCTTCTTGGACGGCGAGGAGGCCAGTCAGGTGCTGAAGCGGCAGAGACGAGCCAACAGCATTTTTGAGGAGACTAAAGCAGGCAACATGGAGAGGGAGTGTGTGGAGGAGCGCTGCAGCTGGGAGGAGGCGCGAGAGATCTTCGAAGACGTAGACAAAACTGTACAGACCTCCTGCAACTACACACCAACACTGCTGTCGCACAAAATCCATCATAACAAGTCTCGAAGAAACAACCACATAACTTTGGGAAACCCTGCTGTTTTACCCAGAATCAGACAACAAGATCGTAGCGTAGCTTAGCTTAAGCTACTCTAGCATAGCTCCATTAAAACCTCTTCCAACAACTCCACAGTTGCCAGATTGACATTTGGATCTTCTTTATTGAACAAGTGTAGAAAAAAGAGATTTCTGGTTTTTGGAACAGTTAGCATTGAAGCTAATTCTTGGATTTAGTTTGGACTTGCTAACAAACAACAACCAACATATAGAAAAGACACATTGGAGTTTTAAATGAGTCAGATTTGCTCTTTAATCTCCAAGTTTCAGATCCAATGGCTCAAATATTTTGCATGGAACATGCCTACAAGGTTTAATCGCTCCTCACTGAAAAATACTGATCAGGTGTTAAGTTGGTTTGAGATATTTAATTCTCAGTTGTTCTTTTTTGCAGAATGAATTCTGGGCCAATTATGTTGGTAAGGCATTCGTTCTGTGTTGTCAAAATGACTAAACTGGCTAATTTAGAAATATTTCAGTTTGTGGGTGATGTCAGGCACCGTAACAAAAAAGTTTAGTCTTCAAAGTTACGTCTCACCAAAATACTGTGATTGAATCTGGATCGGATTTGGGGGACGATACTGTGAGACAGGTAAACACAATTATCCAAAGAAGGGTAAAGTCAAGGGCAACTGGACTTGGTTGAAGATACTAGAAGACGTTTCGTCACTCATCCGAGAGACTTCTTCAGTTCTGACTGACTGGCAGGGAAACTCAGCTATTCAGCCTCAGTGGGGTCGTTTGCCAGGATCGTAGATACCGCTGGTTCTACTCCACTGCACCTCAGAGGGAAATATTGTACTTTTTACTACACTACATGTATCTGACATCTTTAGTTACTTAGCAGATTCTGATGAATAACAACAACAAATAAGTTATGCTGTATTATGATAGGTTTAGATACATCTTTATTGATCCCAGGGGGAATTCAAAAGCTGTCCAGCAACTTAACTTTTACACTGTGGTATTTATATTAAAAAAAAGACCTGACGACTTGTTCCACTGAATGTTTATGAATTAATAACTTATTGTACATTATATTTGAATAATGTAACCTTTACTTTCCTCAGCGGTGGAGGACTTACTGAAGTGTCTTTACCAGAACGGACAATGTGAGCATTTCTGTGACGGCTCGGGAGAGAGTCTCAAATGTTCCTGCGCTGACGGATATAATCTGGGAGTCGACGGACGAAAGTGTATCGCTCAAGGTACAAATACGACATGAATACTACTTCTTTACAGTACTGATGTACTTGCATTTATTGAGATGAGACATTTGTGAGTACTGTGATTACCCCTGCCTATTCAAGTCACTTTTTCTGTAAATAGGCCTGAAACTAACAAATATTTGTTAGATTAATCTGATTATTGTTAATAAAAGTCCAAGTTAGTGTCTACAGATTGTTTTATTTAACCAACAGTCCAAAAACCCCAAAGATATCCAGTTTATTATCATAATAGTTCCAATAAAACCAGGTAGTGATCTTGTTTTGGCATTTAAACTATAACATTGTGATCAATTCATTCACTGTGAAATTACTTATCAATTAAAGCTGTGATCTTAACATTAGCGATTAAGTAACCAACCAAAATCTGAATTTCTCAAGCAGCTTTAGATTCAGGCCTGACCTGCCCCCCCCCCCCCCCCGGTGGATAAATGTCTGAACAGTGATGCTAACATCGCAGCCACTTGTCTCTACACATTCGCAACGCTAAAAGCGAGTACATCACTAGTTGTTTACAGTGGTGTTTGTGTTACAGTGGAGTATCCGTGTGGTCAGCTGCCTCCACGGGAAACCGGTATGAACCAGAGCGCTGTGGGTCAGATCAGGCTGGTGGGAGCTAACCACTGTCCCAGAGGAGAGTGTCCCTGGCAGGTAAACACCGCTGTACCTCCAAGTTTGTCCTGAGGGTGCAGGAACCATCATGGGGACATCAAAATCTAAAGGTTTCATCCTCTGGGGAGCAGCAATGGGATCGAGACATTTCACGCAAATATATCCGAAATTTTGTTAAATGTTGTCCTGTTGGTGCAACAACATTCCCACTAACTCGTCACATGTGGACGCTTGGTCAAGACCCCTCTTTATTTAAAAAACATTTTTCATTCACTTTTTATTGATTCCATTCAGCACTGTCCCATTAACATTTAACTTCTCTCACATATGTTCGCTACGGAAGAGGATTAGGGTCCCATGTGGCTGTTTCTCAGTCTGCGTTCTTGTCTCTACTTGTGAAACGTCATCAGTTGCAGCCAAAGTACTGTTCCAATTCAAAAGTCCGCATCTAGCCAAGCACAGTCAAATACCCGGATGTGTTCTCGCTCCGCCCGTTTTACCCAGCCTGCATGGGTGGTGACTTGTGTGGACTTCGGATAGCCAGATATCCCAGGATGCATTTCGCTGCCAAAAAGCGGAAATGTCGGACGAGAAAACTCAGAACTGTAATTTATAATCCTGCTGTTCTTGTGTCACATATAGTAGTTTTAAGAGTTTGTAATGCGGGAATATAGTTGTTTAAACTACAAATATCTGGTTGATTTCTCAAGACAGAGCTGATTTAAAAAATTGCTACGACGTTTTCGGAGATGTGAGATCCCGCCCACTTACGGTCCGGCCGTCATCAAGTCCGCTGCCGTTCCAATTGCTGAATGACGGACTGCGTGCTCCCGTTCCTGGAAGTTTGTACTGCCGAGCCGAACTTGCCAAGTCCGAGCTTTAAAATACAGAAGTCCGAACTTGGCGAACTCGGAATTGAGAAACAGCCTGCAATTAAAGTCAGAATTTTGAGTTTAAAGTCAGAATTCTGAGAACAAAAGTCAGAATTCTGACTTTAATCTCAGAACTCAAAAAAATTAATTCACATGTGGCCCTAATCCTGTTCCGTAGTTCTCTATGTAGACAGAACATGCAAATACTTCACACCAGGTATCAAAAACATGAATAGACAGAAATTCCCAATTAAACACAAAAATCAGTAAACTACAGATGAATACATTTTCCCCTACCGTCCCTCATTACTCTCCTGCAGAGACCTTTCACTCCTGATGAAGGATAATGCTGAACACAAAGTTAAAAAGTAGTAAAACCCAAGATACTTTGCTTTTACCAGATAAAGTCTGTTGTCAATGGTGTTACAAAATCAACCCAGTTATCCCATGAAATCCTAAATTTATCTGATTCTAGTCTAACCGACAAAGTCAGCTTTTCCATAATAAAAATATTATGCATCACTTCAAACCTATCCTCCATTTTAGGTGCCTCCGTTTTCAGCCACTTCCTGGTGATGGCTTTTTTACCCGCCACTAATATTACTCTGAATAAATATTTATCCCCTGAATTTGTTATTCTCTGGTTCCCTTTTCCCAAGTACAAAACAACAAATGTAAATGGAAGTTCCACTTTCAAAATTTTCTCCATGCTTTTCTTTAATTCTTGCCAATAAGGTATGATATAGGGGCATTCCCAAAAGATATTTTTTTTTAACCAAATTGAATTTTTAGCTCTTCAAAACTTTTAATTTTCTTCTTCTTAAAAAGCTCCCAAAATATTGTTGGTCCTCCGCCCCATCTACTGAAGCTTCTAATACATTCTATACATTCACTATACATTCTTCTAATGTATTGTGTAAAATCTGAATCACGTGCAATCCAACGCAGTAACCTACTCTGCTCTGAAGGCTATTTTTTGACACGATCTCCAGCCAAATATTAAGGGATAAACCCAACCATGGATTTAGCTCCTCATTAAGATGTTTTCTCAGTGTTTTCTCATTTATTTTGGCCTGTATTGGAATATTGGACGTGTGGCCTTCGATTTCCTTCCATCTCGCCCTGTAGGCAGGATTACACAAGGTCCACATAGTTTTTAATGGTGCCGTCTGATAATAGCTCTTAGGACAGGGCAGGGCTAGTCCCCCTTTAACTCTGGGAAGCTATGCTCTATGCTGTAGTCAGCATCGTCCACGTGTCCAACAGCTCAGGGAAAAAACAGACTTAAAAAATAAAATAATAAAAACTAAGAAGCTATAGAAAAACAAAAGCCTCCCCGACTTTTGTTTTTTTAATATATATATCAAACACGTAGAGGAAATCGCCCTTTTTTAAAAATTAGTACCTTTAAATAATCCAGTACCGCTCAAGACAATACAAAAAAACAGATATGCCTTTCTCACCGTAATCTTGTGCAGAACATAATCCAAGTATACAGAAACCAACGTTACTCATATCCTGTCCTTAAATCCAAAGTCCATCTGATGTCGTCTTAGTTCCTCCTAACGTTTTTTTGGCCGGCTGGCCTGCCAACTTAGGCGCTTGATGCTTTCTGGCCCACTCTGTAGGTTTCACCACTGTCACCTGTCCCTTGTAGAACACCTGTAATTTTGCCGGGAACGGAGTTTGGAAGCGTATTTTCTTCTCCCTCAAAACTTTCCCTTTATAACTTGTATTTAACCTGGAGGTCAGTTGCCTCCTGACAAGTGAATAGGGCGTTCAAAAGTTTAAAGTCGGGGAGCTCACTTCTTATGCTGCTGCCATAATGGAGGTGCCCTTTTTAACACTCTGGGGTGTCAAGTTACCAACGATAAAGAAGCAACATCCAGTTAGACTTTCAAAATAAAACTAATGGTTAACATTGTGAAAGGTAGCAACTACTTGGTAGGCTCAAGTTCAAATTTATTTATACAGCATATTTAAAATGAACCCTACTTGACCAAAGTCTCTTCCAAGTTCAGTGTACACAACAAATATACACAACAAAGTTGGGTTAGGTTTAAGAAAAGATCATGTTTTACGTTACTTACATAACTAAAGTAACATTACTTGCTTTAGATTACTAGTAAGTAAGTTGAGATTTTATTGCTACTTTTAAATAAAGCCCCTTATTTATTTAAATTGTTTGCAAACCACATGTTATTGCACTTTTGTGTATATAGCAGTACATTTAAATTAAAAGTGTGCAATACACTACTTTAGAATTCATTATTCAGTTTGGCACATAACAATTAATCTGCGGGGTCCGCAGCTGTCCGTGTGCACGGCCGCTCACGAGTATATTCGAGCCTTAAGGGGATCTCCAGCGCGTTACAAATGGACACCAATGGTTCTTGAACATGAGATCATATGTGAAGACTTGGGAGTGAGAACAGGTTGGTCGCTCTAAGAAAATTCAAGGGGACACATAAATCATCAAAGTTCATTCTCTTGGGACCGATAATACCCACATCAAACTTCACCTTAATCATTATTGTTGACATCTTGCTCTGGAGCTCTGAACCTACTGAGCCCAGTGTTCAAACAGCTTAATGCCAAATATTTAACACATTTAAAATTATTGATCTATCTGTTGATCAGGTTCTGGTTCAGTTAAACGGAAGCAGTCACTGCGGAGGTGTTCTGATCAATGCGGACTGGGTCGTCACCGCTGCCCACTGTGTCCATGGCATCAACCCTCAGAACCTCGCTGTGGTGGCAGGTAACCAGCC
This sequence comes from Micropterus salmoides, assembly GCF_014851395.1. Lineage (NCBI taxonomy): Eukaryota > Metazoa > Chordata > Actinopteri > Centrarchiformes > Centrarchidae > Micropterus > Micropterus salmoides. The sequence continues at coordinate 4,245,100 of NW_024040040.1, forward strand.
GGTGCTTTCTAACGAGTAAAATCACGTTTCTAATGCCTCGTTTAACGGTTTCTTCCTCCGTCACCAGGGGAACACCACTTGGACGTTGAAGAGGGCACGGAGCAGAGGATTCCCGTTTCCCTGGCGGTCGCCCATGAAGCCTATGTCCCAGCGACGGGTGACAGCGATGTTGCCTTGCTGCAGCTGAGTCGCCCCGTCACCTTGAATCGCCACGCCATCCCCATCTGCCTGCCCATTAAAGACTTTGCCGAGCGGGAGCTCCTGCCGGTCCGCTACCACACCGTGTCCGGCTGGGGCAAGAGGACCGCCGGGGGCAACGCTGTGAAACCCAGCGGCCCGCCCGTTGTCCCAGTCTCCCCCGTCATTCGCAAGTTTCCCGTCCCCATCATCCAGAACTCCCAGTGCTCCCAGAGAGCCCGGTTCAACTTCACCGACAACATGCTGTGTGCCGGATACCTGGAGGGTCAGCGGGAGAGCTGCCGCGGGGACGACGGGAGCCCACTGGTCACGCTTTACGGCTCCACCCACTTCCTGACGGGCGTGGTCGGCTGGGGGCGGGGCTGTTCGCACCCGGGGTATTATGGGGTGTACACCAAGATGGCCAACTTTGTGGACTGGGTAGAGACCACTATGAAAAATCCGCCCACCATGAAGACAGCCAATGAGAAGAAAGCTGCAGTGACGGCTTTCGACACGTTGGAACAGAAAGTAGTTTAATAAAAGATGATGGAAAGATTTTATGCTTCAAATGTCTTATTCATCATGAAACATTATTATGATTGTGATGTCAAAGTGTTTTAAGTTTCCAGTTCCCTTTGTGGGGTAACATTTTTTTATTTACTATTAAAATATCGATTAATTTGTGCTCACTGCTGAGGTTCTGGTCTACATGCTGAAAAAATGTTATGGTGGATCATAGAATGAGAGAATCCTAACAGCGAATGCCTTTTGAACAAACAACCTGTTCGGATTTAGAAATATGAACCTTTAACAAGTTGTACAAACAAACAGAATTCTTCTCTCGCTTAAAGAAAAGTGAGATAACTTTAGTCATGACAGGAACAGAAATGATTCAGTGAGATCAAGGACGAGGTTTGTTATTGTTTTCCAGCTTATCCTCATAATCATTCCCAAATAAAGAGGTTCTTCCATATATTGATGAACTGGCGAAGTCACTGAAACTATTAGATACTCGCTTCTTTGCAGACGACCTCCCTTTTAGAGAAGCTCTTTCATTTCTACAGTTCAAATAAAAACATACATTTAATAGAACATTCTTCTAATATTCAGTGACCTCATCCATGCAAAACTACACTACAAAAATCTCTTACTCTTACATCTCATGACATGTATAAAGTAATAAATAAATGTGATTTTAACACGATAAAACATACTACGTGTACTTTACTTGATTATCTTAATTTTACGCTACTTGTCCTTTAACACCACTGCATTTATGTGACCTCTGTAAAAACTTTGAGAATGAGAATATAAAATAAAGTAATATAATATAAAACAGCCGATCAATGTTTTACTCTGCAGAGTAAATATCGATCAGTTTGAACGTCTGAGCTGAGTTGTGTTGAACATGTTTAGCAGTAAAACAGACCTGGTCGACTCTCATTTACTGTAAACTCCTCCCCCCTCTGAACGGAGTCGCTGCCAAACTCAATCAGCCAACATTTCAGCACGTACAAGGAAGGTAAACGTGTGGGTGAAATCCTCTAAACAAACTCACAGCTCTTGTCAATAAAATTTATTTTGTCTTTTTATTTAAATATCGAATGCAAAAGTCTTTTCTGCTATTTTCCTCTCTGTAGTTAAGTGTCCAACCAAATGTAGTGCAAATTTTAAGCAAATTTCCAGAAAATGTATGAAAGGAATATTAGAACTTTACTGTTGGTCTCGGTCAGTGCAGAAATGTGGAACAGAAAGCAGAAACAGTTTTGGTTTATGATGGAAAACCTGTAATTCCTTCTTACTGAGCAGACAATATAAAAAAAAGGAAAAGGAAGCAGATAAATGCAGCTACAGATGCTGTTACGCCTCAGAAAACAAAATCACACCTCAAGAATCAGAACAAGATACAATTAAAAACAGATAAAACCAGAAACTATAATCTCAGTTTTAAAAACTGTCAAGGACTCTTCCCTTAAATCAGAAATTTTCAACAAATCCTCCAGATTAAATGTGACATTTCTTTGCTTCATCGTGAGTGACTTTTACGATTAATCAGTTTTGAAAACAGTCGCTGATGTGTTTTTTACAAATCAACTGATTGATTCATTGTTTTAGTGTAATCTTGGCTGTTTTCACAAGTTTATAATATTTTTATACGTTTTTTCCAACATGAACTTTCATATAAATGCAGCGAGAGTTGAAAGCAATGTTTCCCTCTGAGATGATGGTCGGAGAAGTAGAAAGTGGCATGAAATGGAAATACTGGAAAGTAAAGTACCTCAAATTTGTATTTAAGTACAGAGTAAATGTACTAGTTACTTTCCACCACTGACGTCCGAGATACTGAATCTCGACTGTATGAACTTCTTGAGGCTCCGCCTAAACGTTTTAATTCCCTAAAATTTCAAGGTTTAATTTAAGAACGACGAAAACGAGCTCGCCATCCACCCGGGGCCATGTTTTGGGTTCACCGCCTGTCCCTCGGCCTCCTTCTGCTCCACCTGGCCACGGCTCACGTAGGTACGTTTGTTAACAGCTAAACATCACGTATGGACGCTTTGTCAAGACCCCTGTGCGTTGCTTTTTAACGCCCTGGGTAACCTTTAGCATCGTTTGTGTACGTGTAGAAAAGGAATCCATGTTGACTTTTTGTTTCAAACAGACACCGGCCTCCTCCCATCCGCCCTAACCATCTCTTGCTCTGATTCCTTTTTGTAATTGTTTGTATTTTTGCATCTTCTCATTTAGCTGACGCGTTTATCCAGAGCCACAATTGCTATATATGTCAGAAGAACTAGGGGTTAACTAAGTGTCTTGCTCAGGGACACATTGGTGAATGTGTTGCAGAGGGAATCAAAACCAGGTCTCCTACACCAAAGACACGTGTCTTATCCGCTGCCCCATCACTCTCACCGCAGGAACATGATGCCTTTGAGTGTTCCCCAGGAGACAGTCTATGGTAAGACAATCATGTCCAGGTCCATGTTGTAAGATACTTAGGGTCAGATTCTCTAAAGGTCTGCGTGAGTAAAAACGTGTGCAAACTTGATATCACCAGCAAATTAACACGTAAGCTGATCTACTAACGGTGTACACGCAGAATGACGTAATGAATACGCAATTTGGGGCGTTTCAGTGTTACTGTGCAAAGTAATGGGAGGGTAACATTTACTACACCCAATGTGATCTAAGGTCTGTATTTACAATGTTTGAAAGGAAGGTGAAAACCGCCAAGTGTTGCGCGGAGATGGCTGCTGTTCTCGTTAATTAAGACGTAGAGAAATTAAACATTAGATAATATTTTTCTATATCTAATATATAGAAATACAATTGTTTTATTTATCCATGAACTATATGAATATAATGTATTTTCCTTTAGATTTGGCGATAGTGTTGCATTAACATTCGTGCCAATAAAGCAAATTTTGGTTTCGACCTGACTTCTTTTCTCCGTGAGATGGAAGACTTTAGAAAGTTGCGTGGCGCTGCGGAGAGCCTCCAGCTGCAGTAGTGCACAGATCATGTGTAAAATTCATCCAGCCAGAGGGACGATCACCGTTCTTAAAACGACACAACACATTGCAGGTATTGGAGAGGGGTTGGGGCGGACAGGGATAGGAGATCGCGGGGCGACCGTGCACGCTGCGGACGACCGGTGGTCGTTCCCTCTGGCTGGATGAAGCACGATCTGCTGGTCGTGTCTGGGTCATTCCAGCATGCTGTAGCTGTTTCTGCTGGGGTGCCACCTCCACTGTGTTTGCACCTGTTGTCATCTACGCAATAATTCTTAGTAAATCACCCATAACAGGTACGACAATTGCACGTTCAATATTTTAGAATGCGCACGCAACTTCGGGCCCACTGTGTCATAATTTAGACAAAGATTCACACATTTAAGGCTTAAAGCAAGATTTTGCTGAAAAGGTAAACTTTTAAACCAGTCAAACCACAGTTCTATATTTTAGAATGTATATTTGCTTTCTCCCTGAGCATTAGACGAGAAGATTGATCTCGTGTCTGTAAGGTAAATTGAAATCTACAGCCAGCAGCTGTTTAGCTCAGCTCATCATGAAGAATGGAAACAGCTGACCTGGCTCTGCCAAAGGTGACAAACTCCACCTTCCAGCACTTCTGAACTTCTTCTTCGTCTTTTGTTTAAATAATACACACAAACTATTTCTTGGCTCTGTGCCAGGCAACCAGCGCAGACGTCAGGAAGTTACTGGTCCGGGCCAAGAAATAGTCCAGCACATAATCGTTTTCACACTCGGGTTGTTGTGTAAAAATGAGATTTATCGCTTTAACTAGAGAATTTCCGAGGTGCTGGTAGACGGAGCCAGGCTAGCTGTTTCCAGTGCTTATGCTAAGCTAAGCTAACCTGCTGTTTATATTTATCTTACAGACAGTTATTAGCGTGGTTTTGATCTTCTCATCTAACTCTGCAAGAATGTGAATAAGCACATTTCCCTACGTGTTACATTTCTCGCCTCCTCTTGCAGGTGCTGATGAAGCAGCAGGACGGCATGGTCAGCGGTTTCGGCCGTCTCGGCGAGGGTCGGCAGCCGTCCACCATCTTGCAGCGCCTCACCATGCCCTACGTGGATCGGCTCACCTGCATGGAATCCACCCAGTTGCGCATCTCTACTCGCATGTTCTGCGCCGGCTACGACACAATAGCCAAGGACGCCTGCCAAGGTGACAGCGGCGGGCCGCACGTCACTCGCTACCAGAGCACCTATTGCTGCGCACGCAAAGGCAAATACGGAGTCTACACCCAGGTGACACACCCCGTCCTTGCTTGTGAATGACCGAGTCTTTCGGGGATGCTCCTTTTATACCCAATCATGACACTCGCTTGTTTCCCGTTGTTCACCTGTGGAATGAACGCCCTGGGTTTTTGAAGGTGTTTTTTGAGCATTCCTCAACTTTCCCGGTCTTTTGTTGCCCCTGTCCCAGCTTTTCTGGAACGTGTTGCAGGCATCAAATTCAAAGTCAGTTAATATTTGCAAAAACAATAAAGTTTATCAGTTTGAACATTAATAACTTGTGTTTGTAGTGTATTAAATTGAATTTAGGTTGAAAAGGTTTTGCAAATGCATGTATTCTGGTTTTATTTAAGTTTTACACAACGTCCCGACTTCATTGGAATTGGGGTTGTTTATTATTGGGTTGTGATTATTGATAAATTAATGTGCCCATCACTTTAATGTAAAAGCTAATTTTAAAGACTTTTAAACTGCTGGGTAGTTTAACCTGTAATAATACATTGTTATTAGTTAATTTATATTTTACGGAGATAATGGATCTAAAAAGTAATGCAGTAAAAAGGTACAACATTTTCTCTGAGAGATGCAGAGGAATAGAAATGGGAGATGGTGGAGACCAGTGTCAGCCCATGGCCTACTCTTTGAACTGGGAGCACCGCACAAGCTGGAAGAAGATCATCTGAGCTGTGTACCACAAACCATCATTTGACCATGGACAAACTAAGTCCCGCCCCCGAAGAGGGGCGTGGCCTGTAGACCAAAAGTCATGCGCCTCATTTGCCTCAAATTCTCATTCAGTCTGGTGTTTTCAGACCTGTGGCGTAACTATCCATCATATCCAGGGCAACACTGTACATCACATCCTGAAATGTGATTTTTTTACTTCTCTCTCATTATGTTTCAGAAATCTCTGAGTGACCGCCTGCACCCTAAGGACTTCAGCGAAAACATCCTGATGCATTCTGGGAGGACTGGCGTCGCCAAGAGACGGGGGGTCGGTCTGACCCAGACGAGTGTCGCCGTCAGCTGAATGTTTCACATCCCCTCAGTAACAAAATGTTCTGCATGAGGAACCAAAATGGAGCCCAGGGAAGATCAACTGGACCTTTAGGGAACCCAAATGGCGCCCAAGGAAGATCAGCTGGACCTTTAGGGAACCAAAATGGCGCCCAAGGAAGATCAGCTGCACCTTTAGGGAACCAAAATGGCGCCCATAGAAGATTGACTAGACCTTTAGGGAAACAAAATGGCGCCCATAGAAGATTGACCAGACCTTTAGGGAACCAAAATGGCGCCCAAGGAAGATCAGCTGGACCTTTAGGGAACCAAAATGGCGCCCATAGAAGATCAGCTGGATCCAAAGGCGCCATGGGGAGGCTGAATAAACATACAGTGGACCAGAACCGAACCCAAAATGGTAAAGCGGCGCTCAGTTTTTATGCTCTGTACGGATCCTCATAGTGTGAAAAACAGTTTAAGCGTAGAGAATTTATTGCACCTGTAGAAGAAACGCTCTTATTTTAAATCAAGAAGACTTTTCCTTTCATTAACAAGTGACAAATACAACCTCTGAATAACGCAAAAGATCCAATATGCACTCCAAAAACAATAAAATCCCAAATAATTTCAATCTTTTAGATCAACATGTTCTGTGTGTTTATTTAGTAAAATCTGATGAGGAAACACGCCCAATTGTTTAATTTAATTTTTTCAATTTATGAAACATTTTCATTACTTTTATCAATTATTATGGTTCATTGACTTACATAACTTTTTTGCATTTGAAGTAAAAATACGAGTGTAGGCCCTGGCGTACCTTTGGAGGGACCAGGGTCTACATTTAGTTCTAGGGTCTTTCTTTTTCCCCAGGCATTATGAATAAAAAGAGAAATGAGACTATCTCAGTGGCTCCAGGCTCAGTCTGCACTGCGCGTTCAAAAACAGTTATACACAGTATATGTGGATAATTAAAAAGCACATTTACTCACGCTTGATTACAGCTAAGAGGTACTTCTACTACTTTTATTAGTATTACTATATTGTACTTTTTACTTCATTTATCTGACAGCTTTACTTACAAGTGACTTTGCAGATAAAGATTTTACATAACAAACACACGGCTACTTTTTAAGATGAACACTGTTAAAGATTAGCCCAGTATTTTTGACCATTTCCACCTTTCAGATATACAAGGCCCGATCCCTCCACTACCGTCTCTTCTGTTGTCCCTCGTGTCGTCTGGTGGCTAACTTCTGGTTCAGCCCTCAACAACCCTGAACGGTGGCTCTAAAATGAAAATAGAATGAGATTATATGGACTGGGGAAAGAACATCAGCACTCCCATGCCACCGTTTAATATTCCACATTAATGGACCGCACGCCCTGCCTCAGCGTGACAACTTCAACTTTATCTTAGACCTTCATCCAGATCAGCCTGATCTGAGAGTATGATTTCTTCTCAAGCCTAATTTTATTGAGGAATAGAAGATGAAACCTCCAATAATTAATATGTTAAAGTTGTTTTGTGTTGTTGAAATGAAACCGCCGTCCTAAATGTCTAAACTCGGCAGCCAGGCTTACTTGGAGAGGAGGTTCCTGAGGAGCTCCAGAGCTCGGGCCTCCAGGAAACCTTTCTTCTGTGTGACGGGGTCGTAGGTGAACTTCTGCTCCAACTGCTGCAGCTTCATCAGGGGCAAGTTCAATCTCAAAACGTTTTGCAGCATTTTCAAATTGAACGACATGTGTCCTTGCAACGTTGCGCAACGTTCTGCAACGGGCTTCAGGTAGCCTATGTTTTCTCCCGTTTGGTGGGCGTGTCTCAGGTGTTACCCAATCAGCTTGCATACACAGCAGGGTGTTCAGGTAACCACCGTTTCCGTTGAAACCGCTGAAGACGGAGAGACTAGACAAGTTAACGGCAAAATCTAATATCGTGGCGGAAAAGTAAAAAACTTGAATTTTCTGACATTATAGTCACGAATTTATGAGAGAAACTTCACTTTGCAGGGCTGCAACATCACACACACACACACGTCTGTCCTGTATTATGCACGCGGTGGGAAATTATATTAGACTTCACATCGGATTTAGCAGTGAGGAAATAGGTGAGTTTAGCCCACAATCACTACCATGCACCTCAGAGACTTTGCCTCAGTTTAGCTGAATGAACAGAGACTGCAGCTCTGCAGCTTCTCAACATTAAAGTGGAGCCGCCATGTGTTGGAAGCCAGATCTACACAGGCTGTCACCTTTTTCTAGTAAGCTGCTCCTACAAATATCCAGGGACGGATCGGCCATCTGCTAATTCTGGCAAATGCCAGAGGGGAATATGGAGGCGTTTGTTGTTTCCCAGCTAAAGTTATAGTGGGATACAAAATAGAAACTGGGATCCAGAGAATGTCTCGTACACTAGAGCTTCTACTGTTCATTAAGCTCTACCAAGAAGTGTTGCATCAAAGAATGGAACTTGATCTAAAGTTAACAGGAAGGTTTTTTGTGCTATAACTAAGTTACTGAAAAGATCCTGAAACAAAGAACTGTAAGTTACTGAAACATACTGAAACATCACATTATACACTAAAGACATTTAGAAAGCTTGAACTTGTCTCTTTGGTCCCGGACTGAATGGGCCCCTCTGACTAAACAACTGGCCCCAGCCCGGCCCCCTCAATAAAACTGGTCCAGAACTGATTTTAAACTCACTGGTTTACAAAGAAAAGAACAAATGTGATCAAATGGCAGCTTGTGATGCACCTGTGTTTAGAGTCCTCATCACCTTTTACACACATGGCATCATTTCAAATCAAAAAGCTGAACTGATCGACTTTATTAGTGTTTGTTTGGCTTCTGGTTCTCACTGACTGCAGCTTTGACTTCAGTTTGTCCTCCTTTATTTACACTTCAAAGAAGTGAGAACATGATTATACAGCAGTTTAAGGATTTTAGGACACTTTAGTTTGATTACTGTCAGTCAGCTGGTTTTAACCAGTCAAAGAAGAAACAGAATTTGAGGAAGAGTTGGAGAAATACGGAGCCAAGAAGTATTTTACAACTAAAAACTTTACAGTCTTCAGACAGGAGCAGGTTTTAACCGAGGCTTCGCTGTAAATGAGGAAACAAAGTTCAATTCCACAGAGCTGAGTCCCAGCTTGATGACCCCTCCCTCTTCCTCCTGCTCTCCAATCACAGCGAGCTCCACTCTGTCCATATATTTCCTTGTTCCCTCCCCTTCAGATCTCCAGTTTGAAGATGGGTGTGACCAACATGTGCTGACGTGCAGCAGCTGACAGGCTCCATTAACTGCAGAGACACATCCTGTTTAGATCAGAGCTCAAACTAGCTGCACTTCTGAGGAAGTGAAACTCAGACAGTCGTTGCCACTGAGAGGTGAAATGGCGCAGAAAGGAGTTCAGCTGGACCGAGAAAAATTCTGCTGTTCGATCTGTCTGGATCTGCTGAAGGATCCGGTGGCTATTCCCTGTGGACACAGCTACTGCATGAACTGTATTAAAAGCTTCTGGGATGTAGAGGATGAGAAGAAAATCCACAGCTGCCCTCAGTGTAGGCAGACCTTCACACCGAGGCCTGTCCTGCTGAAAAACACCATGTTAGCAGATTTAGTGGAGGAACTGAAGAAGACTGGACTCCAAGCTGCTCCTGCCGATCACTGCTATGCTGGACCTGAAGATGTGGCCTGTGATGTCTGCACTGGGAGAAAACTGAAAGCCCTCAAGTCCTGTCTGTTCTGTCTGGTCTCTTACTGTGAGAAACACCTGCAGCCTCATTATGATGTGGCTCCGTTAAAGAAACACAAGCTGGTGGAGCCCTCCAAGAAGCTCCAGGAGAACATCTGCTCTCGTCACGATGAGGTGATGAAGATGTTCTGCCGTACTGATCAGCAGAGTATCTGTTATCTCTGCTCTGTGGATGAACATAAAGGCCACGACACAGTCTCAGCTGCAGCAGAAAGGACCGAGAGGCAGAGAGAGCTCGAGGTGAGTCGACAAAACATCCAGCAGAGAATCCAGGACAGAGAGAAAGATGTGAAGGTGCTTCAGCAGCAGCTGGAGGCTATCAATGGCTCTGCTGATAAAGCAGTGGAGGACAGTGAGAAGATCTTCACGAGCTGATCTCTGATGGAGAAAAGAAGGTCTGATGTGAAGCGGCAGCTCAGATCCCAGCAGGACACTGAAGTGAGTCGAGTCAAAGAGCTTCAGGAGAAGCTGGAGCAGGAGATCACTGAGCTGAAGAGGAAAGACGCTGAGCTGAAGCAGCTCTCACACACAGAGGATCACACCCAGTTTCTACACAACTACCCCTCAGTGTCAGCACTCAGTGAATCTACAGACTCATCCAGCATCAAGATCCGTCCTCTGCGCTACTTTGAGGATGTGACAGCGGCTGTGTCAGAAGTCAGAGACAAACTACAGGACGTTCTGACAGAGACATGGACAAACATCTTAAAGACAGTGACTGATGTGGATGTTTTACTGTCAGAACCAGAGCCCAAGACCAGAGCTGACTTCTTAAAATATTCACGTGAAATCACTCTGGATCCAAACACAGCAAACACACTGCTGTTATTATCTGAGGGGAACAGAAAAGCAACAGTAATGAAAGAACAACAGTCTTATTCTCGTCACCCAGACAGATTCACTGGATGTCTTCAGGTCCTGAGTAGAGAGAGTCTGACTGGACGTTGTTACTGGGAGGTGGAGTGGAGAGGGGGAGGAGTTGATGTAGCAGTCGCTTACAAGAACATCAGCAGAGCAGGGGAGCTGGGATGAATGTGGATTTGGGCGTAATGACAAATCTTGGGCCTTATTTTTTCGTAACAACAGTTATAACTTTTAGTTCAACAAAGTCCAAACTCCCGTCTCATGTCCTCGGTCCTCCAGATTAGGAGTGTACCTGGATCACAGTGCAGGTATTCTGTCCTTGTACAGCATCTCTGAAACCATGACTCTCCTCCACAGAGTCCAGACCACATTCACTCAGCCTCTCTGTGCTGGACTTGGGTTTTCTTGGTCTTCTGGAGAATCTGCTGAGTTCTGTAAAGTCAAATAGTCAGAAGTCATTTCAGGGACAGTGGGTTAAATTCTGTGTTTTAATCCTTCAACTTATTTTGTCTTCATGTTTGTTGCTGAGAGCTGATTGTTGTGGCCTTGACCTGTCAATCAAACATTGTGGGCGGTACTTTGAGGTCTTGTCATTAGTTGCTGTGTAAATGTTTGAGTTTCTTTAGGCGGCGCTCCTTCCTGTGTCTGTTTAGCCATGGAGGCTATCACTGCTCAGGATGACTTTTGTTTACCTGAACTGACTTTTCTCTGCATGAAAATGGAAACTTGTCTGAGCTCTAAATGTTTGTTGAATATTTGGATTGATGTATTTGTATGTTGTTGTTTCTCTTCCACTGCATGGGTCTGAAGAGAGAAAGCAGCAGACCTTCCTTTATCTCAGAGATTTTGTTCTCACTCTGGAAAGAAATCTAGAATTACATTCACATTTATTTGTTTGGCAGACCAAATGTTGTTGTTGTCATCCAAAGAGACGTACAAATGAGGGACTGTGAGGTATTTTAAAGTGTAATTCTCCTGATCAGAATCAAAAAGGAGCTCATTCTTTTCTTTGACAGCTGAGATTCTGCTCAAACACACTGATTGTGTGGATGAAGTGAATCTGTGCATGAAATCATTGAACAAGAGTCATTTAACAGACTTTACTGATGGGATGTGTGAACAAACTGAAGGTTTACATGATGAATAAACAAACATGAACCAAGTCTTTTCTTCTCGTCTTCATTCCAGGGTTTCATACAGAGCTGATGGAGAACATGTGAAACTAATCTGAGAGTAGAACTGAGGCAGTTTCCTCCTGAAACACCACAAAGTACAGAGTTCATGTTTAGAGCAGAAGAGCGTTTGTCAGTCAGTCTCTGTCCTTTCAGCTTTCCTCACTAAAACAGCTTTGTCACAGAGAAATGAGCAGAGTTTTCTGTCACTTGGTGCTTTTTACAAACAATTTTGTTTGTTTGTCTGAAATGCATCTAAAACAGGCACCATGAGGGTTCCTGACAGCTGGGACTGATTTATTCCTCCATCACAGCTAAAGTTACTCCACCTTTTCCAGCACAGACCAGCAGCTGGAAATCCAGTATCAACCTGTTTTAAACACAGCCTCCTGTATCACTGCAGCTTCAGTTTCTAAGGTGAGGACAAAGCAAAGCACTCTGGGTCGTCGCTCCACATTTACATTCGGCACAGAGGGAGCTCGTTCCGTGAAAAAAGTCCATTTCAGTTTAAAGTGTGAGCAGGTGTGAGCTGGAAGAAGTGCTTTTCTGAGTGGAAGTGAAGCTGCTGCTAACTGAGGGGGAGACTGAGACTCTTGTGAGGAGAAAAAGCAGCAGGCAGGAGTCTCTGTGCTGATCTGACACTTTAATGTCCCAGTGGTCCCTGAACGCAGCAGTCTGATATCTGGCTGTTGATTTAGTCCCAAAGCAGAATGTGGTAATAAAATGTTGTCTGATAAATCAGCTGTGATGATGAAAACAAGCTAAACTTCCACTGCTGCTACCATTACTACACCTACTGCATTACTGCAGACACTTATTATTACAGTAAGAATGATCAATATGATGGATCTAATAATATATACAAGTCTAAGTGTTGACAGCAACATCGCACAAATAAATGTAATGAAGCTCAGTGTGAAATATGCAGTTTTGATGAGTTAAAGGACATGATGACAGCCTGACACTGTAGTTTCCCAGCATGCTCTCTGTTGTGTCAGGTGTTTGACTGGTCTCTTGTCTGTGTGTCGGTCTGCAGAACTGGAGGATCCACGTGGACCAGATGCATCCACAGAGAGACGGGATCAAGTCCTCGCTCAAATGGGCCAAGGTGCGTTCACTGACCTGGTTCAGCAATAACAGCAGTGATGGCTGTTTAACAGATGTCTGTGTGTGTGTCTGGCTCCACCTGCTGTTTAATTACAGAGGACAAGAACTTTTTAATATTTCCCTTCACTACAACGAGCCTCTGTGGTGAGATACTGCAGTACTACTTCTTGTGAAATACTACCAGTACGCTGCACCAAGTATTAATGTTTTCACTGCATATGTGCTCTAAATGAACTCCCTGCATTAAGCCTGTCACCATTTCAGCGTCGTTCCTGTGAGAAACGATATTTTATTGAGCTGCTTTGTTTTGGATGAAATGACAAACAGAGTTGAAGTTGAGCTTGAATGGAAGGTAACTGACAGTGAAGAAGAAACACAGAGCGAGTTATCCAGAAAGCAGGAACATTCAAACTATAGAGGCGTTGTTGTCTTTAAAGTCCAAAGTCTGTGTCTTAAATGAAGGACTCTGATGGAACAGACGATGCAAACTGTGAGAAGTGACGACAATAAACAACACAGGTTAGACAGTGAATGGGCACAGTCCACTCGTTTATCTTCTCCCTGATCTTCTGGGGGAAACGGCTGATGATACAACAGCACACCTGTCAGCCTGCACCTGATACCATGAAGCTACCATCATTAGATTCTTCTGTTCAGCTTCATTGGCTCAGTTTGAGCAGATCTGACTAGATGTGATTATTTGAAGGGCTTTGTCCAAATAAGCTGAAACAATCCTTTGCTCATTTCCAAACAGTTGTTCCAACAGATTTTGCCTCGCCATTTTGGACGACAAATGACCACAAGCAACATGTGGAGCAGGTGCACCTCCAAACCTCCAAAGAAGTGAGGTGCTGAAACATCAGGCTCTGAGTTCTGAGCCATCCTGAGCTCGATGGCTCTCTGCTGGAGTATTTGTGATTCAACATGTGCAGCAGATTTCCTTTCCTTTGGCTTAGTGTCTGTCAGATGAGCCCTTCCCTCCATGTTGTTAAACATGATTCCACACCATTAGATTTACTGGATACTGTGAGTTGTGCACCAGAGCTTCAATTTTGAGAATTGCTGCTTTTTCCTGTTCTGTATCATTGTGAACTGCAGGAAGTGTAAATGGAAACGTCTGATGAGCGTTTGTGACAGTTGACATTTTATAATAAGTCATGATTATCTGATAAATGTGTCAAAATAAAAAGAGAATTGTTAGTTGCAGCCCTAATACTAATTACTGCCATGGCACACATGATGTAATAAGTGTTTTGTCTTAACAGATCATGGCACAACAGTGGACAGCTGGTCAAGTTTCTGTTTGGCTGCAGGAAAATGAACTAAAGGAGTAGCAGCGAGCCTTCTTAGCTGAGCCTTTGGATCAATAAATGAGATCAAACGAGACAGAAACACTCGGTGCAAAACACAGAGAGGAAAAGATCATCAGGTGTCAAACAAGGCAAGTTTAATCTACAAAGCACTGATGGTTTGACAGTTTAAAGAGTTTGTTTTCATGTATTCATCTACTAATGAAATCATAATGTTTGAGTTTCAGCATAGATCTGCATGATATTGACATGTTTGCCAACATTTGCTGTTGTCACGTTTTATTTATTAGTAAACTGACACAGTGGATGATGTCAGTTTAAATCACAACAACAGTTATCTCACAGCGCTTTTCATAAAAGAGCAGGTCTAGACCATAATCTATGATGTTATATACAGAAACCCAACAATTCCCACCAAGAGCAGCACTAGGCGACAGAGGCAAGGAAAAACTTCCTTTAAGAGGCAGAAACCTCGAGCAGAACCATGACTCAGGGTGGGCGGCCATCTGCCTCGACCGGTTGGGGTGAAGAGAGAGAGAGAGAGAGAGAGAGAGAGAGAGAGAGAGAGAGAGAGAGAGAGAGAGAGAGAGAGAGAGAGAGATTTTCTTGATTTGACACCAACATTTATTTGCCATTTGCACTGTACAAAAAAACCATACTATATTACATTACTAGATACTTTGCATTTACATGTGTTGCAAAAATTTAGATCAGCACATCTCAAAACTTAATTGTCCCTCTGTCACAGAGCAGAGCGCCGCCCCCCACAACCCCAAACCACCTCAAATGTATCCAGGTCATCCGCAGCTCTGTAAAAACTGAAGTCTAACAGCAGTCTGGACTTAACCATTTTCTCAAAAACAAGAACCACATCAACATCTAACCCTTCCTCCACCTTCCGTCTCCGGGTCATATACGCCGCCATCTTTGCTTGTCCTAAGGCAAAGTTCAATAGCTGTAACATTTGTTCTTCTGCCGACGAGTGTATCTAAATCTAAAACCACAAACAAAAATCTGCTTTGTAAAAACTTCTCCATATCTATGGAAAATATTTTCCAACAGCACAAACAAATCAGTGAGATGAATGCACTCTGAGAAGCAGTGAAACACCGTCTCTCTCTCACTGCAGAAGGGACATTTTTCTTCTACATCAGCATTAATAACAGAGATGAAAGAGTTCACCGCTACACTGCCATGAAGGATTCTCCACTGCAGGTCTGCATGTTTCTTTGTACAAAGACCTCCAGGCTGCTTTAAAGTCAGGATCTAAGTCCAGAAAAACCCTCCATGGGGCGTCACTACGTCCACTCAGTGTTCTCTGATTCAAAGTTTTCACCATCAGTTTATAGAGAGTCTTTCCTGAGGCGTCCCCCAAAGAAGCGCCTACAGGGTCCACAAACTCAAGTTGAAAACCAGAACAGTTCTTAAAACCAGGAAAAAGCCTAATGGCAGGATAGAGATCAGTGCAGTTTGGCAGCAGGGTTCCAACAGAAAAGTCCACCAAAAGAGAGCACTCACGCTCCACCATCCAAGCCGATCAGCTAATCCAACAGGGTCGTCCAACCGAGGCCCAGCTAGCTCCACCACCTTCCCCAGAGTAGAAACCCCTGCAGTGTGAAGACTTCTGGATAGCGTGGGTCCCCCCCAGCTAGGACAATCCAAGAGTCCTCCAATCAGCACAGGCTCTTGTAGGAGCCAGTACAGAGAGTCAGCCTGCTGCTGCCTCAGCAAAGTCCACACTGAGAAAATACTCCTGTAAAAAGCTGGCAGAGATGATGTGCTCAACCCCTTACAGTCTGTCAGAAACATAGATTCATCCGTAGACCACCAAACCGCTGCAGGATGCAGCAGGATAAAGGTCTCCAGACCAGGTCTGTCGGCCCAGTGAGCAGTCTCTGAATGAACTGAAGACGGAAGGCAGCGCCTCTGCTGGCCAGATGGACTAGACCCTGTCCACCCTCCTCCTTAGGAAGGAACGGGACACTCTGAGGTACCCAATGCAACCTGTCCCAGAAGAAATCAACTAAAACCCTCTGGATCTTTACCAGAAGAGAAGCTGGGGGATCAATGCAAGCCAACCGGTGCCACAGAGCAGAAGAGACCAGATTATTGATCACAAGAGTGCAACCTCTGTAGGACATTTTAGGTAAGAGCCATTTCCATTTCATGAGCCGACCGTTAACCTTTTCCAAGACATTGTTCCAGTTTTTCTGCACAAACATTTCAGTTCCCAGAAAAACTCCCAGATATTTCAGTCCTCATTTTTCCCCACACCAAACCTCCAGGTAACCTGAGCCGATCCCTCAGCCTCTCCCCCACCATGACAGCCTCACTCTTCCCCCAGGTTACTTTAGCAGAAGATATGCAGCCAAACAGATTTACAGAGTTCACCAACATATCAACGTCTTTCTGTGTGTTAACCAGCACAATGACATCATCAGCGTACGCCGACAGTTTGAAAGAGACATCACAGTTTGGAAAACAAACACCACTCAGATCGTTTCTTAGTTTATGGAGCAGAGGCTCAGTAGCCAGAGAATAGAGCATGCCAGACAGAGGGCAGCCTTGTCTGACCCCCCTCTGAACACCGAAAGTAGCACTCAGACCCCCATTAATTTATAGAACACTTGCAATGTCACTATACAGAACCTGGATCTGGGCTATAAAGCCTGGGCTGAACCCAAAGGCAGCTAGAGTTTGCCATAGATACTGGTGTTCAACCCGGTCAAAAGCCTTTTCCTGATCTATGGAAATCAGACCAGGGTCTACAGCCAATGAGCTGGAGACCTCCTGAACATCACGAAATTAAAGTAACATTGTCACTCATGAGCCTGCCGGGCACACAGTATGTCTGATCAGTATGGATAACAGCAGCCATCACCTCTCCAAGTCTGGTGGCCAGGACCTTGGACAGTATTTTATAGTCTGTGCAGAGCAGGGAACCTGGTCTCCAGTTCTTCAGCTCCTGCAGCAAAGTGATGACCGCCCTCCTGCAGCTCAGAGGCAGCCGACCTCTCTCTGTGACAATCTCCGACAAGTCTTCACCCAACACCGACCAAAAGGACTTGTAAAAATCAACAGAGAGACCGTCTAGGCCAGGAGCTCTTCCACCCTGCAAACTCATCAGAGCAGTGTGCAGTTCATTGAGGCAAACGCGAGCTTCCAACTTTACATTGGCCTCAGCATCCACCTGAGGAAGACCAGTGAAGAAGCTGCTCCACAAACCTGGATTTTCTGTCAGTTCACACGTAAACAGATCTTTATAAGTTTCCTAATCTCAGAAGAGTCTGAGATTGCAGAGCCACTGTCAGATCACAGAGAGTGAACTATTTTTCCTCTCCAGACCAAAAAAGAACTGAGAACGTCCATCTGTGTGACGTCGAGGAAGCGTGATCTGACCAGAGCTCCCTGCGCTGCAGTGCCCGGCAGGCTGGACAGAGCCGACTTTTTAGATTTAAGGGAGTCTAAAAGCCCTCGATCTCCTGTAGAAACTACCAAACCCTGCAGTTCTACCTCCTGAGCCTCCAGGTCCCTCATAGATCTGGTTCCATCTCTAGTGACATTACAAGAGAACTGTTGACACAACTGTTTAATCTGAGATTTACCAAAATCCCACCACTGTTGAACACATGTAAAATTGGGTTTACAAATTCTGTGGTTAACCCAGAAATATTCAAAGGCTGCTCCAAAAGCCTTGTCATGAAGCAGGGCCGTGTTCAAATGCCAATAAGAGCTTTTTAGACGGACACTCTTTATAAAAACAGAGCAAACAACAAGAAAGTGATCTGAGAAGCCCACTGGGTGAATGTGACAGCTTTAAAAAATGTTCGCATGGTGTTTAAAAAGAGTACAGGTGATCCAGCCTGGCCAGAGATAACACATTGTCTTTACAGTGACTCCAGGTATACTGTCTGTGATTAAGATGAGGCTCCTGATGATTCCTGTCAAGCTTTGGATTTTCAGTACAATTAAAATCCCCTCTTAAAAACAAATACTCATCACTATTACAGTTCTGGATGGTGTCACACAGAACATTAAGCACCGCTAACCTGCCTGCTCCACTGGTTTCTGCATAAACATTAACCAACACCAGGTTAACATTTTCAAATTGAGCTTCAACCTTCAATAAACAACCCTCAATAATTTCTCTACTTTATAGGAAGAAGGTACAAAACTCTTGGAAAACACAAATCCCACTCCTCCAGACACTTTCATTATCTGTACTACTGTGTGTTTCCTGAATCAACATCACATCTATTTTCTTCAGCTCCGTCAGCTTAAAAAAAGCAGTTCTTTTAACATCATCCCTCCATTTAGGTTCAAAGTGCCTCTGTTGAAATCACACACGGAGAAAAAGAAGAGAACGAGAGGAAACAAGAAAAGAGAGAAACACAAGTTTTTTTGTTTAAACATTATCAGCTATTTGTGCTTTTACTCTGAGTACCAGTTTCTTTAAACGATAGATTTCCTGGTCTGTTAGTACATCATCCTCAAAGTTTCCTGATCTTTTTGTCAGAGACTTAACTGACTCAACAAATAGTTTCAGATCCAAAAAGTGGTCTTCCACTTTCACAAGCCTGGCACCTTTAGTTTTCTGCAGGAACTTCCTGACATCAGCAGGGGAGTACCGATCCTGCTGGTCCTGCCGGGTCACTCTCTGGCCCCTCTAAAGATGTCCCAGCTTCTGTGCCTGTAGTTATTTTGATGGCTTTTGCATTGCTATGGACCTGTTCTGAAAGTTTCCTTTTTTGTGATAGTTTTAACATGTCATCATCAGACATCTCTTGTCCTCACACACTGACAGATTATCACGCACATCAAAATATTCTTTATGATCAGTGTTTTCCAAACTGTTGGGACACTCAGTCTGTTTATTCTGCTCTTTGTTTGACCCCGTCTCAGTCTGCTGACTATCACCGCCAGAGCACACAGGGGGGTCCCCCTCCTCGGGAGCCTGGCCTGAGTGGTGTCCAGCCCCGGTAAGTCTCCGGAGGGGCCGGAACCCCCGACACCCCCTCTCCAGCAACATCAGCTGCTCCCCCCTTCTCTCTGGGCAGGAACGAATCAAATGTCCTTCCACACCACAACCAAAATACTTCATGGTCTCTGACGAGGCAAAAACCATGTAACTAAACCAGTCTACTTTAAAGTTAAAAGACAGACTGAGCTCATCAGTGTTATCATTAAGAACCATGAAAACCTGCCTCCGGTGACACACAACATGTTTGAGCAAAGGGGATCTGCAGCCCAAAGAAACCATTTTGATCGGCATTTTTAATGACTAACCAGCGGGAGAACGGGAGTGAAAGTGTCATGAATAACTACACCTGTTTCGACCACATCACTAACTTTGGCCGTGCTGTCCAAAAGTATAACAATGGCTCCATTCATGCAGGAGGCAGACTTGACGCTGCCGCAGCCCCCCCACCTCTACAGAGCACTGTGCAGCCGGCACCAGTTTGATAGCATGACGGCGTGTCAGCTGCTCAAACTCTGCACCACCTTCCACAACGGGCATGTTGACCGACTAGGCCCGCAGCAACACGCTGCGAAGCCAAAAAACACCTGAACATCTAGCAGATACTTTTATCAGGAACTATATGAAACACGGAAGAGAAAATGAACACGTAGAAATGTTATTCACTCACTGCACCACACTGCAACTCCGCCATTCACCCAGAGAGAGAGAGGCAGCCTGCACGATATACACAGAGGTACAGACAGTGAAGGTGCGGAAGAGGATTATTATTCTGACTTTAATCTCAGAATAAAAAAAAAAATCACACGTGGCCCTAATCCTCTTCCGCATGTTTGCATATTGGCACAGAGAAGTTTCACTTTGACCCTTCTCCCAGTCAAGCCTGAACTTGCAGGATAAGTGGGCGGAGCTTCTGTTAGTCCGTGCAAAGGGCAAAGTTTCCCCTGTTGCGTGAGCAGAGCCTTCCTGCAGCAGCAGCAGAGAAAACACATTCCTGCTGGACGACAGAGACAGAAACATTAAAGCTCCTTTCACTCAGGCTCAGAGGAGATGGCTGAGAGGAAAGCCGTCTTGTTCAACTTCTGGGGAGTTGCTGTCTCTTCCAGCCCTCGTGATGTTTTCCGCAGGTTGGAGGAGTTGCATCACCTGCCTGGGTAAGACAACATCTCTGCACTGTAAAAAATTACGCAATATGACTCGGTGTTTTAGGGAAACTGCGGTGCATCCTGCGTTAAAATCTCTAAAACCTGTTAAATAATCTGTCCAAGCAGGAAAGAAATGTGCCTGGAGTGTGTCGGTGTGGCAGAGGTTTGATGAATCTTATTAAAAGAAGAACACTGCTGTTACTCTGTAACACATTGTGCAACTGCAAACAAGATCAGACAGCAGGTTCTACATGGCCAAAAGTAAATGGACAGCTGAACCCCCATGATTAATAGGTCACTGCCAAAGATGAATCAGTCACATTGTTTTTGTGTTACAGGGATCACAGTTCACTTATTTTAAGCTCTGCCTTCTGTCTTAAATGGTTAAATATGTAGCACCATTCACATCTACCAAACTAGTAACAGTCACCAGCTTCCTTCTGGACTTTAACAGTTCAGTCCTCAATAAAGCTGTAAAACTTCCCCCTGATGGCTCATAAAAAATGTGGGAGTAAATTTCTTTTTGGCAGCTTCCATCCATTTTAATTTGAGATGTACATCTGCAACAGTACTGTAGAATCTGGTTTACACAGATGGCTGCAAAGTTGTTAATAATTGTTAATCTGCTCCATAAATTTAATGTTCTATCCTTTAATCAAGCAAACAGTTTCTTTCTGGAGCTGCTTTGTGCACGGGGGCGCTGCCATGTAGAAACAGGAAAGGGACACAGAGTTGAAGGAGCACTATTGACCCGGACGTCCACATGTAGAAGACACTGAAACCCCAAATGAAAGCTGCTTTAGATAAAAGTGTCTGCGAATGAAGATGAGAGTAAGTAAAATACTCACTGTCCATTTACTTTTGGCCATATACTGTATCAGCTGTGCCATCCAATCAGGTGCAGGCTCAGCCTTCACTATATTTGCAGACTGAACTAGATGCAGATTATAAGTGTGCAGCGCTGGTGAAGACACAGTGTGTGTGAGCTGAGTCTCCTGTGGTTTCATTACTCCACACAAACAGCACTCGAACTCTGATCTGTGGCATCTGTCACATGTTTAACCTCCTTTAAAGCCACCAGACAGACTCGTGTTAATGTTACTGACTCATTCACGTGGACTCGCTTCTTTTCACGTCTTTCATCTTGTTTGTCTCTCTGTGGTTCTCAGTGGTTTTCTGTCCGCCGTGGCGTCCCGAAGGGACAGCGCCATGAGCCGGGCGGAGAGAGGTGAGGTGACCCTGTCTCAGGTGGGTGAGGTCAAAATCATCTCTTGATTTATTTGATGTCTTCTGTCCTCGCTGTTACTGAAGGTGACTGAACATGGAGGTGAAGAAGAGTCCTTGGATGGGCCCTTTACTGCCTCCTCCATCCTCTGTGTGTGTGTAGATGATCGCAGCCTTTGAGGCGGAGTGTGTGAAGGAGGCCCAGGTCAGGGGTGTGACTCTGCCGTCCGATTGGTCAGTCAGAGGCCTGCTGGAGGAGCTCAGGGAGGCGATGATGGACGTCCAACCAGCCGTGCTGAAGGCAGCCGCCGGTCTGCGTCACCGTGGTAACTATGCATCAACACATCTGCACGGGAAACACACACAGCTGTGGCGCCCGATGACATCACCAAAGGCTGATTCTACGCCTCCATCCCATCAGGGTTACTGACGGCCGTGCTGGCCAATCACTGGCTAGATGACAGCGCGGCTGGAGACGGTCCAGCCCGCCTTCTGTCTCTGCTGGGCGGCCATTTTGACCAGGTCCTCCAGTCCTGCCGCTCGGGTCACAGGGTCCCCGAGTCCTCCGCGTTCAGCTCTGCTCTGCGGCACCTGGGAGTGACATCGCAGCAGGTCGAGGACACGCCCACACACACACACGAGTGTAAATCCTGGTCCGGGACAGCGCGCTCAGCCTGTCGGTCTGATTTCAGGCTCTGTGGTTGGACGCAGATGAGGAAGGTGTGAAGGCAGCAGAGGGAGCGGGGATGAAGGCCGTCTTGGTGGAAAATCTGGCCGACGCTCTGGACAAACTGGCCGACTTCACTGGAGTTCAGGTGTGACCCGGAACTATTTGATCTTATACTGTGAGAGAAACAAAAAGCTAAAGAAAAGGTGATCTAGGAGCTTTTTCACTCTGTAACTTCTCCATCTTGTTGTTTGCATTTCATTTTGCTAACCTGAATCTTGACAGCCTCGCAGCATCACAGCTTTCCCACATTCATTCATTTAGCTGTTGTTTACTCCACGTTTCTCGGGAACCGCTGCCCCCCATCATGACAGAATTTGCGTCTTTAAGGTAAAGAAAAGAGAAATGAGGCTTTAGTGCATAGAAGCTGGAACCGGCGGGTGATGCAGGAGCAGCAGCTGGTGCCAGAGGAAAGGTCATGTTGCTGCCTGAATCAGTCAGTTTGACCTCAGACAGCTGCTGCGCTAACATCAGCACGCTAACATCCACACTTCCATGTGTTTCAGGCTGCTGGAGCAGAGAGTCCTCCGCCCTCCTGCAGCCCAGATGAAGTGTCTCATGGTTACGTCACCATCGGGGTAAAGATCTGGATCGGGGTCAACACAGAATTCTCCTCCTGCTGTCTGTTTAGGAAATGATGGAAGTCAGACGCAGCTGAAACGTTGCTTTCTCGTGACATTAATGATAATTCCTCTGTGTGTGCGTCAGCCTGGTGTGAGGACTCATTATGTTGAAATGGGCTCAGGTCCACCAGTTCTGCTGTGTCACGGCTTCCCTGAGAGCTGGTACTCCTGGAGGTACCAGGTAACGTGTTCAGACTGGATTTCACCTGAAAGTTTGGATGTTGTACACGTTTATATATTGAAACTAAAAGCAAACACTCGTGTGCCTGAACATCCTCTCCTCTCTCTGGTAGATCCCGGCCGTGGCAGCAGCAGGGTTCAGGGTGTTGGCTCTGGACATGAAGGGGTACGGAGAGTCCACAGCGCCCCCAGGTGTGTGTGGGTCAAAGGTCAACACTAAATCGCTCTTTTTAACGTGGAACCAAAAATCCTGCTCCTCTGAATGGAAACAAGTTTAAATTACAAATAATCAAAAGATAAAGTAAAAATGTTTCCATGAGAGTTAAACAGATACACGTATAATAGACAAAATGTAGTCAAATAAATGCAGAATCAAAAGATCAGCAGAACAGGTGCAGATCATACACAGGAAATAAAAATATAAACGTCCGAGGACGGTTAAATATCTCACAATAGAAACTAAACTTTATATATTTACTAAAATATGGCGACGACGGGCTGAAATATCTGGAGAAAAAGTCAAATATTAATCCAAGAACATGGAAATCTAGAGTTAAATTGTTGCGTGTAGGTTTGTCCAAATATTCCAAATAAGAGTTGATAATCATAAGAATCAGAACCCTGAACATGACTTTAAAAACAGTGACATGAGAAAACACGAGCACTTCAGCTTCATCATCGAGGAAATCTTTTGTATTGAACCCAAATAATCATGTCAATAAAAACAATGAGCAGAAACGTGGACTGAGTTTGGCTGAACGGTAGAAGACGAGGTGACGCACATTAACCTGAGGCGGGACGATACGAGAAGAGCTGCAGGGAAGGAGACTTCACTTTCTGCAGGTCCGGCAGAGACCAGGAAGTCCACAGTCCACGTGGAGCAGCTCAAAGACAGAGAAGAAGAAGATCCATCCAAACCCGCTCCAGGGATCAGCACACGTCCTGCAGCACATTGTTGCCCAGAGAGCTTTAATTTAATGAGGGGAGATGTCCACAAAGACTTTTCTCCTCCTTCAGTCGCTCTCACTCTAACTTGTGTTTCCTTTCCCCTTCCCTCGCCTCACAGGTGCGTCTGATTCACCTCCTCACTTTCCTGTCAAACATGAAAAAGGGCTGTTCTGCACTTTTTCTGCTCCTTTCTGCTACTAAAACAATCTAAAAGCTGCTGCGTCTAATGTGTCTAAGTTAGAGGTTAAGAGGGTAAAAGGGCCTCGCTCACAGTCACAGAAGAAGAAACCTGAGAAGGAAAGGCTTTCTGAGCGAGAAGATGAGGATACAGCCATTATTCATATAGCCAGACAAACAGTATCAACACCTCCCAGATGATCAGAGGGACGTGATGCATTGCTGTAGACTAAATCCCCAACAGGAGAGAAAGGAGTTAAAACCAGCTCCACCTTCAACATCTCCAGCAGTAAAAGAGCTAAAGTTCATGTTGCTGATAAAACTTACATGCTTTTACTAAAGGAAGCTTTGAATGCAGGACTTTTACCTGCAGTGGAGTATTTTCTCCGTCTGGCGTCAGGACTTTTCCATTTTGACCTTTTACTGTGTATAAAAAGCATTTTACAACCAGCAGATTCTGAAGGTTCATGTTCTTACCTGGTTACCTGTCGTTTCTCCGCCGACAGACACAGAGGAATATTCTCAGGAGCAGCTCTGCCAGGTACAAACTCACCAACACACGCTCATCTTCATGGTTTCACTGAACAAAAGGAGAGAAACATTTACTGAAACACACATTAAGTGTTGAGGATGACTGCGCTGCTCCACGTGACCTCAGGGTTTTACATGTTTTTACATCATCGGAAAGTAAACAAAGCGTTTCCCAAAGCAAAGCCTAGTTTTTTAGCTTCATGAAGGCATTTTTTATTGTTCTTGGTCGACTTGTTTAAGCCTTTAATGGTTTAGTGTGACATCATGTGACAGAATGGTTGTATTTAACCAGATTTAACCATCTCTCCCTCTGTTTGTTATCGTGTCACCGCCACACAAACAGTAATGCAGCTTACACAGAATAATATTAAAGGTTTTCTCTCTCTTCAAGGATTTAATCACATTTCTGGACAAAATGGTGAGTAATAACATATCACACGCACTCTTACCTCAGCGGCACAAATTTCTATTAACTGAAATGATGAAAAGAGTTGATGGAAGTTTGTTTAGTCCAGAAACAGTGACATTAATTTACAGTAACGTCTGAAAGTTTCTCTTCACTTTAGTTCAAAATAAACCTGCAGAGACTTTAAACTTGCTGCAGATATTCAGGCGATTATCTCAGTTTGTCGTCCGCGTCGTGTTCTGATGGAGAACCCAGATCTATAATATCTTCTCCAGGCGATACCTCAGGTCACCCTGGTGGGTCACGACTGGGGCGGCGTTCTGGTGTGGACCATGGCTCAGTATCATCCTGAGAGAGTCAGGTGAGCACACGCACAGGTTCAGGTGCGCCTCCCAGATGCTCGATGCTGTAGTAAAACCTGTTTGTTGTTGTGTGTGAAGCGCTGCGGCGTCTCTGAACACTCCTCTGTTCCCCGCCGATCCTTCTGTAACTCCTGCAGAGAGACTGAAGGCTGAACCCAGATTTGACTACCAGCTCTACTTCCAGAAACCTGTAAGTCTGTCTGCAGCATGCTAACACGCTGACACAGGCGGGACTTCAGATCAGTTCAGATCTTTGTTTGGTGAACACAACGATGGCTTTATATTTATACGACAGACGACACACGGCACGTTATATCGTGAGCCGACAGGCTGAGCTCTTTATTCCATTATGATGAGATCTTCGTCTGCTGTCCCTTTCTGTCAGAGACCAGCTGCTTCACAGTTATCTGACAGCTAGAAGAGAAAAGGAAGGGTTAAAAACAAACATATAAATGTATGACTGCACATGTGCAAACAGGCAACTGTCTGTCAGCTAGTGTTTCATATTTAGAAGGTGATGATGTGTCAGCGTTGTGTTCTGCTGGCTGAGTCTCCAGCTGTGCTGGTTTTCCAGCAGATACACAACATAATGCAACACAAGACGAGTTATTACAGAAAATCAATGAGGAACAAAACAAACAAATCTGAGCACATTAGCAGTAAAAGGAAAAAAGCTGCCACAATAAAATAAGGAGCACGAAATCTAAACATCCTGCAGAAATGAAGCAGCACATTTGTTTTAAAAAAGAATATTTTCATTCTTTCTTTCTTTCTATACATTAAACAACGAGCCCAGACTTCAGAAAACCTCCCTTGGTAATAGTTAGTTTTACTTCCGTCTCCAACAGGCTTTGTCTGACTCTTCAGTGGCGGAGAACAACTGAACCTCTTGGAAACAGAAAAACGCCTCAAATAACAAACCGGAATCAGGAAAAACTCCTCAACCATTTGGCCTAGATGCAGAATTCTGGTCTCCTTTGAAAGGTCCATTAAAGACTAAATGGAGATGCAATCAAGGAAAATATGATGTTTTCATCCTCACCTGGAATAAAATCTATATTTTAATAGCAAAATCACCATCAAACCATCATCCAGCTCATTAGAATTCAACAGAACATCTTCTAACACAGCAAGAATACAGCTGTAACTGTAAATGTGATGAAAAGAAACTAATACACAACAGTTATTACACACTTTTCCTAAAATATAGCAGCGAATGTCCATGTTTTGGCCTTATTTACTGTTTATATGTTCACTTGTATTGGGAGTTTTCTTCAAAACACTATTTCTGGGTTCCAAATAACAAAGCTTCCACAAGATTGAAATATTGATAAAAACAGTGAATATTCATCAACATTCCTGCGACCGAATGAATTCCCGCTTTAAAGGCCCAGAACGTGAGAAGAGAGGAGATTCTGGCTCCGGTTTATTTAACCACTCTCCAAAACGACTGCTTATTTCCAGAAAGGAGAAACAAAACAACAGTCCCACATTAAAGGAAGAGAAGCACCTGCTTCCTTTCTCAGAAGCTTCACTTAAGTAAAAGTGAGACTGCTGTCCAGCCAGATTCACAGCTTTTTATGAGAGTGAAGAATTTCAGTAACATTATGTGTATGTCCTGGTGTGGTTAGCCTAGCTTAGCATAAAGACTGGAAGCGGGGGGAAACTGTTAGCCTGGCTCTGTCCAAAGTTCAGAAGACAGCTTTAAAGTTCACTGACAGACACTTTAGATCTAGTTTAGTTCATCTGGACACAACCAGAAATGTGAAAAGGATCATTTAAATAAACCAAAGTATTTGTGTTTTTCTAGACGGCAGCTAAAGAAGACGAGCCAGAGATTTGACTGTGGGACTCGCATGACGATAGAGCTCTGGATCTGTCCACCTAAACGCAAAGTGTCCACCTGTGTGTGTTGCAGGGCGCGGCGGAGGCCGAGCTGGAGAAAGACTTGGAGAGGACCTTTAAGATTTTCTTTTTCAGCAGCGGTGAAGCGGTGAGTAGACACACACGCACGAGTCCAGTCCGCACAGGCAGAAAAATCCCCTTCGTGTCACATAAGAAATGTTGCGTTTCCGTCTTCAGGCGAAGCGTCCTGCCGTCAGCACCGCAGGAGTCTGCGCTCGAGGTGAGCCTCCACCCTGAAGTCTGAGCCGGGACTTCATCCCGAATGATATTTGAAGAGCTCATTAAAAAGCCCGGCAGATACTGACACGTCCCGTTACAGGTGGTCTGTTTGTGGGTCTGCCGGAGCAGATTCCCCGGAGCTCCGTGCTGACGGAGGCCGACCTGCAGTACTACGTCAGCCAGTACAGAGAGCGAGGCTTCAGGTGGCTCAAAACAGGACACGGTATCTGTTCACAGGCCGCTAACATTTTCATACAGAGTCGATCACCGTCTTGTGTTTGGTTTCACAGGAGACCGTTGAACTGGTATCGTAACGGGGAGGCGAACTGGAGGTGGATGTGTTCTCGTCCCACTGCAAAGGTTCGTTACAGAGCGCATTATGAGACGCCAGCATCTCAAACAAACATTTAAGAAAACAAACCAGGCTCTAAAACTGGGTTTTAGAGCATTTTCAGCTCATTTAAACTTCTGGAAACCGACATATCGTATCGTCCTGCTGGAAAAGGTTTAATGTCAGAATATAGGTGAACATCAAAGTCACCATCAGGCTGCTGGATTATCTGTCACAGTGTTTGTGTTCCTGCAGCAGCTGGACGAAGATCAGCTGAAGAGAAATTTACATTTGCCCCTAAAAAGTGCCGACCCTGTTTCTGATGTTGCTGTATAAGTCAGGTTTCTGCAGGCTTAGTAGCGTCTGACTTCCTGTCTGTGGCCCTCAGCTCCGAGCCCGTCGCTTCCTACTGAAGACGGAAATCTTTAAAAACATCTCACAGATATTTAGTTGCGGT
This sequence comes from Micropterus salmoides, assembly GCF_014851395.1. Classification (NCBI taxonomy): domain Eukaryota; kingdom Metazoa; phylum Chordata; class Actinopteri; order Centrarchiformes; family Centrarchidae; genus Micropterus; species Micropterus salmoides. Next base: position 4,273,466 of record NW_024040040.1, read on the forward strand.
TTTGTTTCCTAAAGCAGCTGCTCACTGTGGTTTTTATCCAACAGACAGGAAGCAGTGCATTTGTTAGGGACTATTTTCAGCGGCGGATGAATCCACAGGTGGCGGGTTTGGGGCAGCAGGACGGTGTGTGTGGGACTGAGTCAGAATAAAGTACAGAGTGTGTTCATGGTGATGAAGGAACATGTGACCCAGTGCAGCAGAGAGGCTCACTGATGCTTTGACTTCAAGTTCAAAGACTGATTTTTATTTCCACTTTAGAGGACTGAGATGCACAAGAAAGTCTGTCTGTCACTGTGTGTGTGTGCTCAGCTGCTGATGCCTGCTCTGATGGTGACGGCAGGTAAAGACCAGGTTCTGCTGCCGGCCTTCTCCAAAGGGATGGAGGACTTGGTGAGAAAAACAGCAGCGTCCTTCCTGAAGACAGACAGAGTGATTATAGATTATTGGAAATGAATCTGACCCGGTCTCTGTTGGTGGACTGCAGATCCCGAACCTGAGCAGAGGACACATCGAGGAGTGTGGACACTGGACTCAGATGGAAAGGCCAGCGGAGACAAACAGCATCCTGATATCATGGCTTAGAGAGACGCACAAGAAGGCTGGAGGCGTTAAAGTGGCCCCCAAACTGTGAGGGGGAGGGAGGGAGGAGGGAGAGAGGAAGGAAGGGAGGAAGAGAGGAGGGAACAGAGGGAGGAGAGAGGAGGGAACAGAGGGAGGAAGGGAGGAAG
>NW_024040040.1:4274693-4303991 GCF_014851395.1 Micropterus salmoides
GCTTGCAGGGTGTTGTTTGAAATGTGTTGATATTTGTAATAATATGATACCTGAGTTCTGGTTCTGGTACTGAAACAATATGATTTTCTGTAATTTCCTTGAGGAAAAATAATTATGTAGTATGACTAATGTAGCATTTAAAGTGTTTTACGCAGTCCTGCAGCAGCTGCAGCAGAGTGACGCACCTTTAATAAAGAGCTCTGGATGTTCAGCTCAGACACTCACCTTCCCAGCGTTCAGCGTGGAGGAGGAGTTGGAGTTATTGGAGGAGGTGGTGGTGGTGGAGGAGGAGTTGCAGGAGGAGGAGGCGGTGGTGGTGCACGTAGAGGAGGTGCTGGAGGAGGTGGTGGAAGCCGGGACGAGCCCCTCCATGTCGGCTGCACTGTGGGAGTGTGACAGGCAGAGGGCGCTCATCGGCACTAAACCCTCCTGCAGGGAAACAAAGCTGAGATCAGAGGCGCTGTTTTCCTCACCTGCTCAGACGTTTGGTTGGTTTTGAAGGCGGTTGGACGCTGAAACCAAAGCAAGTGAAACAGTGAAGTAGAGCGGACACTAAAGGAGGGACATGTTTGTCTGTCACCTGTGGGGACGTCGCGTACGCCGCATTTCTTACCTGTTGGGATATTTGATCTGTCATCTGTGGGGGGGCGTTTGGTTCATTACATTTAGGGGCGTTTGATTTATCACCTGTTGGGGCGTTTGCTCCGTGGTTCGGGCCAGGCACCACCCGGGCCGTTCGGCCGAGCGCTCCACCAGCTCCACAGTCTGACCGCAGCGGACGCTGAGCTCCTGGTCCCCCGGAGGAGAAGTCCAGCAACACCACCACTAACTCACAGCCTCCTGACAGCTGCAGAGACACGCAGAGAGACAGGAAGTAAGACGGGTGTTACTCCTGACAGGCTGACCTTCGGAGTCTCCACGTTAGGAGCATCAGGAGCAGTCGGCACGAACACAGAGGAGCCTCAGCTGCAGCTGGCTGGACGCAACATCAAAACTTTAAGAGAGGAGAAGTCAACATTATATATATATTATGATAGTGAAGCGCTGTAGCGTTAGCAGGGGTGTGGAAAAGAATTGGTTCTTAGATGCATCTCGGTGCGGATTCTGAATCTGAATATCTAGAGGTTAATTTAAAACCAAATACTGACGGAACGAAAAAGGCTGAACTCAGAAATGTGTCTGCAAAGGGTGTTTTAACCCTAAAACACGAGTCCCTTTATTGTTTAACCGGGAGCTCATTCGGAGCCCTGTACACTGTAAAAACGCCAACTTAGATTTTTTGGTGTTAAAAGGGATTTTCAGTTTTGCAGACTTAAAATTCTAAATTATTAACATTTGACGCATTAACTAAGTCAGCCTAGCAATTTAAAAAAGTTTTTGTTCCAAAACCAATAAATGAGTTATTACAACTATTTATTTAAGTTGTGCTTCAGTTCTTGGGGCGAAAGTTTATTACAACTTGGAGTTGGGTTAAGAAAACTTAAAACTGAAAGTTGATCAAACTCTAAAGCAAAACTTAAAATGTTAAGTTTAATTTCCCAACTTAAAATTTTATTGAAATTTGTTGCCTTAAAATTTTCCCCAACTTTTTCTTTTTTACAGTGCACCTCAAAACATCAAGTTACACCAGAGCCAGAATGACTATTGAACTATTGATACTGATACATACACTTAATCAGGTAAATGAATCAAAATAGCTACTTCTGAATATGTTTTCATCACCAATCGATGATCATTAAACATCTAATAACTTAATGACGTGTTTGTGAAAAACACAGGACACCTCAAAGACAAACATGTTGTATGCAATTACTGCTAATTAAAACAAGTACAGTATCAGCAGCAGCAATGATTTAAGCATTGTTCCGCCCACCTGTAGTTCTAATATGAGTTACAGACAAGAAAAACATGTCAGGCTACAACACGGTACAAGAGAAAATAACCAGACTGAGGCTGCTTTCGCACCTGCCTCATTTAGTTTGAACCGCACTGGAGTTCGTTGTCCCCCTTGGTGCGGTTCGCTTGTGAAGTGAAAGCAAACAAGAATTATTTCCAAAGCTAAAACACTAATAAATCCCTCTGCTGACTCCGTGACATGTGTTCAGCGATCTTATAATTGATCTGTATGAGCCATTTGTAGGCTGTGTGAATGCAAATCATTTGGTAATCACGTATTTTCCCTGATTAATAGGTCAAAGGCTGTTTCAAAAGGGGCCAGTACTCTTGGTAGCCTACTAAGAATTAAAGTAAAAATCAAGTAAAATATATTTTTCAAAAAGAAAATTCAGTAAAATCTTTTTTTTGACTAAAATTAAGAAAAGTATTTTTTAAAGAAAAAATTACTGAAATCTTTTTTTCAACGAAAATTAAGTAAAATCTTTTTTTTCGACCCAAATTAAGTAAAATCTTTTTTTTCGACCCAAATTTAGTAAAATCTTTTTTTCGACAAAAATTAAGAAAAGTATTTTTTAAAGAAAAAATTACTGAAATCTTTTTTTCAACGAAAATTAAGTAAAATATTTTTCAAACAAAAACTTTAGTAAAATATTTTTTTCAACAAAATTAAGTAAAATATTTTTAAAGAAAAACTTTAGTAAAATCTTTTTTCCACACAAGTTAAGTAAAATATTTTTCAAACAAAGACCTAAGGTAAAATCTTTTTTTCAACAAAATTAAGTAAAATATTTTTTAAAGAAAACATTTTGTAAAATCTTTTTTCAGTCCCATTTTCACAACAAAATAAATATCTTAATAGAATAATTAAGTAATCTAATTTGTTTGTGATTCAAATTAATTAAATCAAGATTTATTAAACATTTATTGAACATTTGTTATATTGTTACTGCCCAGCCTGCCTAATTTAGCGTATTAGCATGCTAACATTTGCTAATCAGCACTAAACAGAAAGTACAGCTGAGGCTAATGTCATTATTGTTGCAGGTATTTTGACCGGATGACGGCGCTGCTCGCCTTCACACCGGTGGATGAGATATACCAGTCTTGACTTGAGTGGCAGACACACTGACCGACCAACAGAGTGCTGCTGCTATCTGCGCTACAAACATCTCTACATGATAAAGAATCTCAGCTGAAGTCAGCAATACAAACAGAAACAACCCAACGGCTCTGTAAAAGCTGTGCTTGATAAACGAGGCCATCGCGTCCGGGTTCTAATGAGACACCTGATTAATTTCCTGCACAAATTATTCATGTTCCCCCGGGAGAGAAGCTGTCAGGCAGACTTCAGGTGGCTCCGAACACAAAAGCTTTTTCCTTTCAGGAATTCAGCGGGGACAAATAAACATGACGTGACAAACGACACCAGCACACACCCTGAAACCTACATGCATCACCATAATAAGTGTTCTCCAGCCCGTCCAATCACAGCAGGGCGCGCTGAGCTCCTGATGGGCGCAAAGTATAAAAAACATCACGTGATCTCGGACAATGAGACGAGATCACCGTGGTTTCTAGTGACTCTGTGTGTTGACTGAAGTGAGCTGGAGCACATGGGCTGCAGCTGGTGGAGGAAACGTGGTGTCTGCAGGGAGCAGTGGGGTGTTCCCCCTGCTAATCCAACACAGATGTGATGTGTCTTGCAGCCCAGTTAGCATCACACGTTGCAAACGCATGTACTGTGGTGGAAAGTACCCTAGTGCATTTACTCAAGTACTGAGTATTTCCAATTTATGCCACTGTGTCATGGTAGTTTTACAGTTCAGCGTCGGAGTCCTTCGGCTGCGTCTCAGGCGTGTTCCTCACTGTTCATCGCCACAAGCTTTCTGTTGGTTTCATCTTCTGGGATCATTTAACTCTTCTCTGTACAGTTTTCTGTTCACGTGTCACTGATCGATCAGCTGATTTTACTGACGGAGCCTCCGGCTGCTTCAGGTGTAGTTGGTTTGATCGGCTGGACGTGCAGATTCTCTTTACTCTGTCTGTGAGGCGTTACTTTAGTGACTTGTTTAAACAGACTCTGACTCCCGTTTTCGGAGGTTTGCGGCTCACCAATAAAGGAAAAAGCACTCAGAGATCTTTCAACTCAGTTTACTGATCGAAAGTTAACAAAATAGTCTTCTGTTTTTTACTTTCAACACACGCATCAGAAAATACCTTTAATACATCATAATGATAATCTCTCAGGCCTTGACAACAGACACGTGGAACTAAATGTCACGCACGAGGGCTGCAGCTAATTTGAACGATCAGGTAATTAGACAATCATTTTGTTGATGAGCTAACGAAGCTGTTTGTCTATAAAATGTCAGAAAATAGTGAAACAGGTCCATAATACCTCCCCAGACTCTGATGTCTTTAAATGTCCAAAACCTAAAGATACTCAGTTTAAAATGATACTTGTACTTAACTTTTTACTTCTACTCCTCTATTTGTGTTTATTGTGATAATTATTTATCAAAACAAACAAATAAAAACATGATTGTAGTAACTTTAATTAGTTCGTTAACCTCGTTAATTGAGGTTTGGACACAGCAGGCGTTGTAAAGGCGCCACTTTGGGCTTCTGGGTAGCAGAATCTTTACAAACCAAAAAATCAATCGATCAACGGAGGAAATAATCAGCAGACTGACCCAGAAGGAAAAGAATCGTCAGCTGCACAGTTCAGAACAACTACAGCCGCAACATCCTGCGATATAAAAGTACAACACTTTACTGCTTTAATACTTTACGTACATTTTCCTGATTATACACAAGTTAAAGGATCTGGTGCTGCAGCACCAACAACAAGCTTCAGTTCCTACGCCGTTAAACTACCAACAGCCGGAGGGTCAAAGGTCAGAGGTCACAGCCTCTCACCCCGCCCTCAGCCACCAACAGCAGGTAAAAGAAATCAAACGTACCTCGTCAGGAGAGCAGCAAAGAAGTGAGAGTTTCTAGAAACAATCTGACCAGAGGAAACTCCCTCGTTCAGCACACACACCCAGCCAGCTGCAGCCAGCAGTGAGGTCATGAGGCTGTGGACACGCCCCTCTGGGAACACAGCGTGTGTGCGTGCGTGCGTGTGTGTGTGTGTGTGTGTTACCTTGTCGCTGTCGGCTGTGTTCTGAGATGTTCGGGAGGCGATGGAGACGGTGTCGGGCTGGCTGCTGGCGTCACCCAGGCTGTCTGCGTCCTCGCTGGTCTCCCTGAGAGAGACAGGATACAGATACAGGAGGTGGACAGAAGTATGTGGACACGTGCTTCAGTGTACTTCTGGTCTGAAACCCTTTCGAGCTGTGTTTGCATCGTAGCCAGAGATCCTTTAACTCGTCCGTTCATTTGAAAAACTAAGGGCCAGATTTGTGCAACATAGGACCTGTTGTTCATTTACTACTTTGGCCTTAATGAGTATGAATTTTATTGTGGAAAGTAGTGGGAGGGTAACATGCACATATGTTTATTTACTACACACAATGTGCTCTACCAAGCCTAAACACTATTTCATGTGAGTGCAGCAGCATCTGTATTTAATACGTTTGACAGGAAGGTGCAAACCGCCGAGTGCTGCAGAGATGCTGCTGTTGAGACACAGCCGTGATGAAAGAAGACGCAGAGAAATTAAACAATATTAGATAATATTATTCTATATCCAATATATAGAAATACAATTATTTAGTTTTTTATTCGATGAACTATATGAATTGAATAGTTTTTTTGTATTTTCCTTTAGATTTGGCGATAGTGTTGCATTAACATTCATGCCAATAAAGCAAAGTTAATTTTGACCTGACTTCTTTTCTCAGTGAGATTGAAGACTTTAGAAAGTTGCGTGGCGCTGCGGAGAGCCTCCAGCTGCACGGATCACGTGTAAAATTCATCCAGCCAGAGGGACGATCACCAGCTGTTCACAGCGCGCCGGTCGTAATAGCGACATAACCCATTGTAGGTATCGGAGAGGGGTTGTGGCGTACAGGTTCAGGAGATCATGGAGCGACCGGGCACGCTGCGGACTGTCGGTGATCGTTCCCTCTGGCTGGATGAAGCACGATCTGCTGGCATTTCCTGGCGTCTGGGTCATTCCAGCACACTGTATCTGTTTCTGCTGGGGTTTCCCAAAGCATGGGGTTTTCCAGCTGTGCTGTCCCAAGTACTCAGTGGGCCGGTACAGACGATTTCCACATACTGAGTGAAACGAGCCAAGGTTTTTACGCTGGGGCTGCTTTCCCTCCCGAGTCTCCACGGTGGAAACCCTCATTTAAATACTCCCACCTCCATTGTGTTTAATTCTTGCCCCTTAAAAACCTTGTAATTTCAATTCAGGATACTTGACAAATCCCTTACTGATCAGTTTAATTAAAGGTTAAAATATTTCCAGCTGTATGCTAATGACATTTTAAGAGATTCTTTGTCAGTATTTATGTGATTGGGCTCAATCAGGATTCTAACATGTCGATTTAATCAGTTTTCTCCATGAATTTTAGCTTTTTAAGGGGAAACGATATCAAAGAACTTCCTTCATCCTTCAACTTAATGAAAACAAAACTGAGGTCACTCTGTTTGGCCCTCCGAGCTTAAGCAATTCGCTTGGTCCCCTGACTACAAACTGGAGCAGTGTAGTTAAGAATTTAGGTGTTTTCATGGAGACTTGTTTGAATTTTAACAAATAAATCAGTATTGTCGTGAAGAGCACTTTTTATCAGGCAGTTAAATCTGACGTTGTTGTTTATTTCCTTTTAGCTTCATTTAATTTCACTTTTAGCGAGTCCTCCATATGCCTTTTATTGACGTGTACTGGTGTTTTATTGTGTATTTGGATACACAGTGGTGTACACGCTCTTTGTTCTTTTGTGCATTTATACTTGTATTTGTGTGTATTGTGTTCTTGGAGAGCACTTTGGGTCAGATCCTGTTGTTTTTATATGTGCTATATAAATAAAGCTGACTTGACCACAAAACTTAATAAATAATATTACAGTTATTCCTTATTTTGTTCCTCATAAGAAACTTTCTCATTTAAAGGATTCAAGTCAGGGTCTCAGAGCTGCATCGGTTAGTTGATCAATCGATTATGTGAACCAAAAAAGTGAAACATTTGCTGGTTTCATCTTCGTAAATATGAGGAACTGCTGCTTCCTTGTCATTTATGACAGTTTTGGCCTGTTGGTTGGACCAAAGAAGCGATTTGAAGACGTCACTTTGAGCTCTGGAAAACTGTGACGAGCATTTTTCGCAGTTTCTTGACATTTTAGAGACTAAACGGCAGATTTGACACAGTTTGAAGGGTTCTTAAGGCACAAATAAAAACTTTAATTTCAGCACACAGCATGTGAGCTCTGCACATGCTGAGCGGCTGTAATTTTCTCCACTCTGGCCAACAGGTCGGAGGGCAGCTTTATTTAGGAGCCCTGACGGATCACGTGGCGGGAGGCATCTAACGTGGACGTGTTAACCGAGTCTCTGGTGGCGAGCGCTGACCTGCGGCTGATGCTGCGCTGTCGGCCCAGGGTGGGGTTTGGTGTCTTTGGGAGGGGGATGGGCTCCCTCAGCGCCCCCCGCAGGTGGCCCCGCCTCTCCTGGATCACCTGGCGAATGCTGCGGACCCACTCCTGCTTCAGCTCCAAGGATGACGCCTGAGGAGTGAGGTAGACACAAACATTAAGCAACTGCCACACATGAGCATTACAGTGTCATCAGATGTGACCGGGACTTACTCTTACCTTCAGGACCGTCTTGTTGTCGGATGTCGGCGTTCGTCCGACCCACAGAGCAAACTTACAGGGATCCCCCTCTATGTGCTCCGTCACACCGAGCTCTGAGGTCTGAGAGGGCGACACGTAGTCAGACCCAGATTATAACTTCAAAGTGAAACTTCACTCTAAATGTGTAGAAATGTGTGTTACCCTCAGTCTGCTCTTGTAGAGGTATTTGGTTCGTCCGGACGAGTCTTTGATTTCTTTACTGAAGATGAGTGACAGCTCGAACAGGAAGAGGTGTCGGTCCCGCCCCTTCCTGATCAGAGACTTTGGCTCCCAAACCAGAAAGGAGTCCTGCAGGAGGAGCTCGCCCTGCACCTCCAGACCCTCCTCCAGACCTGACAAGGACGTCACAGCCGAGACAGCCTTAATGTTACCTCTTATCATCGGTAAGTGTAACTGAAGTCCTCAGGAAATCTCCTTCAATATGTCACGTTTTATCAGTGCATTTAAAATAAGCTTTACAAAAATAACAAAAGCTTCAACCTCTGACTTTATCAAAATAAAAGACCTGTAGCTATTTCAAAGTAAAAGCTCTATAGCTTCCCCACAATGAAAAACTTGTAAAAAACCTGTAGACATTTCAAAGTAAAAGCTCTATAGCTTCCCCACAATGAAAAACTTGTAAAAAACCTGTAGACATTTCAAAGTAAAAGCTCTATAGCTTCCTTACAATGAAAAACGTAAAAAACCTGTAGATATTTCAAAGTAAAAGCCTTATAGCTTCCTTACAATGAAAAACGTAAAAAACCTGTAGATATTTCAAAGTAAAAGCCTTATAGCTTCCTTACAATGAAAAACTTGTAAAAAACCTGTAGATATTTCAAAGTAAAAGCCCTATAGCTTCCTTACAATGACAAACTTGTAAAAAACCTGTAGATATTTCAAAGTAAAAGCCCTATAGCTTCCTTACAATGAAAAACGTAAAAAACCTGTAGATATTTCAAAGTAAAAGCCCTATAGCTTCCTTACAATGACAAACTTGTAAAAAACCTGTAGATATTTCAAAGTAAAAGCCCTATAGCTTCCTTACAATGAAAAACTTGTAAAAAACCTGTAGATATTTCAAAGTAAAAGCCCTATAGCTTCCTTACAATGAAAAACTTGTAAAAAACCTGTAGATATTTCAAAGTAAAAGCCCTATAGCTTCCTTACAATGAAAAACTTGTGAAAGACCTGTAGTTATTTCAAAGTAAAAGCCCTATAGCTTCCTTACAATGACAAACTTGTAAAAAACCTGTAGATATTTCAAAGTAAAAGCTCTATAGCTTCCCCACAATGAAAAACTTGTAAAAAACCTGTAGACATTTCAAAGTAAAAGCTCTATTGCTTCCTTACAATGAAAAACGTAAAAAACCTGTAGATATTTCAAAGTAAAAGCCTTATAGCTTCCTTACAATGAAAAACTTGTAAAAAACCTGTAGATATTTCAAAGTAAAAGCCCTATAGCTTCCTTACAATGACAAACTTGTAAAAAACCTGTAGATATTTCAAAGTAAAAGCCCTATAGCTTCCTTACAATGAAAAACGTAAAAAAACCTGTAGATATTTCAAAGTAAAAGCCCTATAGCTTCCTTACAATGACAAACTTGTAAAAAACCTGTAGATATTTCAAAGTAAAAGCCCTATAGCTTCCTTACAATGAAAAACTTGTAAAAAACCTGTAGATATTTCAAAGTAAAAGCCCTATAGCTTCCTTACAATGAAAAACTTGTGAAAGACCTGTAGTTATTTCAAAGTAAAAGCCCTATAGCTTCCTTACAATGAAAAACTTGTAAAAAACCTGTAGTTATTTCAAAGTAAAAGCCCTATAGCTTCCCCACAATGAAAAACTTGTGAAAGACCTGTAGTTATTTCAAAGTAAAAGCCCTATAGCTTCCTTACAATGAAAAACCTGTGAAAGACCTGTAGATATTTCAAAGTAAAAGCCCTGGACAGTAGAAGTCCTCCCTATCCTTAACAGGAAAAGACAGTTCCTTCACAATAAAAGCCCTGCAGCTGCTTCACAATAAAAGCCCATTAACTGCACCAGAGTTGAAACCCTTAAACATCTCTTCAGGAGGAGCCCTGTCCTGACTGCATGTTAGGAAACATAATCTGGGTGTTTTACCTTCCAGCATGCTAACGTGCATAGCATCGTTCGCTCTCTTCGGTACGCTCAGCATCACGTCCAAGCCTTCCTTTATTTCCCCTTTCCCCTCCTCGCAGCACGCTAGCAACTCCTACAAACACAAACACAAAACCTTACTGAGAGAAAACACAGATAAATTCAGAATATTTTACACATTGTTTTAACAAATTAGCACTAATAGTATGGTGATAATTTAATATTGACTAAGACATTATATTAGATAATTTAACATTAAAAATAAAAAAGCCCAGAGGAAAGTTCCTTATAAAAACACTATGTTATGTGCTATATAATTTATACTAGTTTTTTATGCTTTTTATTAGTATTATCCAAATCATAAAGCCAAAGGCAACTGCATGATTACAAAATATTTTAGGTTCATCAGGTGAAAAGAAAATTGTGAAAATGTAATGATTAAAGACCGATAATTATAATAAATACATGGACACATATCTCTTTTTCAAACAAACGTTACTCTCTTAGTTTTATTATTAGTTATTTTCTACTCTATACTGAATTTGCCGCCGCATGTCATTTTGTTACTTCTTAGTAATTAATTACAAACTCTTAATATCTTGGCACACAATAATGGTCATGGTGGTTATAATGTACAAGTATTAAGTAGTATTTATCTGTAAAAACTAATATTACACATGAAACAGTAAACTTTTAAAGTAGAAAAACATCTAAAAACGTTAGATAAAAAAGAAGACGTCACGCTGCTGCTGAGCTCAAGTTACACCAAAGTTTTCAAACTAACATAAAATGTGTTTCATTTATTATTCTGTGCACACAGACTGGATCCTCGGGGCTCCATATAAACTGTTTCAGGCTGAACTACAGGTGTTTCCAAACAGCCAGAAGGAACAAACCTTCAGTTTTCTGACACGCGACGGTTTAACGTTCCTCTGAATTTAACAGCCATTTATAGAAAAGCTCCTTCTGAGCTGCTGTGCTGTGGGAGAATCCCTGCATTGAAGCGTTACCTTGAGCAGCAGCTGGTACTTGGTGATCCTCTGAACGGGTTTGATCAGAGCGGAGGAGATGGAGTTGGTTAGACCATGTCTCCTCTGGACCTCCTGAGAATAAACACACACACAAAACCTGTTAAAGGGGAAACTGATAAAGCAAGCTGAAGCTCCTCCGCCCGCTAACCACAAATCAAACCCTTACAATTCAGCAGGACTGATTAATGTCTTATTTCTCACAGCCTCCTGGACACATGTCACGACCTCAGAGGGAGTCCAGCTCCTCATGTTGGCAACCGACTAAAGGTAATACTTTATTTTCCAGGTCCTGTACTTCCTGAATTATTTCTCGGGACATTTTCTAAAAGGAGATTTGCCATTTTGTAGTAATTATAAAGAAAACGACTGAGGCTGTACACACTGCAAGTACACTTTTATTTACAGAGCTCCAGATAAACTCTAAGATGCACCCACTAAGAGGAATCTGGCTTTTTTTGCGTGTTCAGCTGACTAAATAACTTTTCAGGTCAGTGCTTCTTTGCCAGTCCAGCCTCAGGCTCTGAATTTTCCTTTCAAGTCTCTGTCCACTCACAGAACAACGTAACCTTCAGCGAGCTGAGGCTTTGTCCTCACCGTTCAGGCCGACTCCGACTTTTAGAACTTGCTTTGACAGTTTGCTGAAAATAATAAAGTCATTTTCAAGACAGGTCAGTACTTTACTGTGTACAACGCAGTTTAGTTTCTTTTTTAGAGTTCAGTTTAAGTTAAACCAGGTTTAATAGAGTTGTGTTGTGGAGTAAGCTTCCTGTCTGGAGGGACCACTACGCTCAACGGGAGGTCATGTGACCAACACAGCCAACACTGATGACAATGGTGTCCTGAACCTTTCATACTGTAGTACCTGTATCGCTGTATATTCTTCAGTACCTGTTGTAGAACTCATAGTTTGTGTACTCATGCAGTATATCTTGCAGTACCTGTTGTGGAACTTTTAGATGTCCTGTTTGTGTACTCATGCAGTATATCCTGCAGTACCTGTTGTGCAACACGTAGATGTCCTGAACCTTTCCTGCTGTAGTTCCTGTATTGCTGTATATCTTGCAGTACCTGTTGTGCAACACGTAGATGTCCTGAATGTTTCCTGCTGTAGTACCTCTATTGCAGTATTGTAGTAAATTTTTCAGTCCCTGTTGTGGAACTTGTAGATGTCCTGTTTGTGTACTCATGCAATATATCTTGCAGTACCTGTTGTGGAACTTTTAGATGTCCTGTTTGTGTACTCATGCAGTATATCCTGCAGTACCTGTTGTGTAACAGGTATATGTCCTGAACCTTTCCTGCTGTAGTTCCTGTATTGCTGTATATCTTGCAGTACCTGTTGTGCAACACGTAGATGTCCTGAATGTTTCCTGCTGTAGTACCTCTATTGCAGTATTGTAGTAAATTTTTCAGTCCCTGTTGTGGAACTTGTAGATGTCCTGTTTGTGTACTCATGCAGTATATCTTGCAGTACCTGTTGTGTAACAGGTAGATGTTCTGAACCTTTCCTACTGTAGTACCTGTATTGCAGTATATTTTCACTACCTCTTGTACCATGTCTTTAACTCTTTTTAAGGATTTTTTTAAGGACTAAAAACTACAGGACAGAGTTTCTTAACTAAATTAGCAGAAATCGTTAAGAAAGATAACGAAGTAGCAGTAGTTAATGAAGCTGAGTGGTTCTGACCTCGAAGAACCCGGCGCCGTGCTGCTGGATCAGTAAGCTGGAGTCGGGTTTGTTCCTGCAGTACGTCACGTACATGTGGAACTTGTCCGCCTGAGCCAGAGACAGGAAGTATTATTCAGAGTACTTTCACCTGTAATTTACATTTTTTATTCATATGACTTAAACCAAGCTGGTTACCCAGGTAACGAAGCAGTGCCCCACGTCCTCAGGAAGCTGTTCGTAGTTTTCCAGCTCCTTCAGGAAAATACTGCAAAACACAAGAGTACTGCATTTATACACACAGAATACTGTACAGTGTTAGAGAGGAAATAAATACACTGTATGTACTGTACCCCTGGAGTACTACAGTACATTTTGCAACATATAGGTGTGCTGTTTGCTTATGTAGTACTGTAGAACGTATCTGTACTACAGTACATGTTGTATTTACATAGTACATATTGCAATGATATAGTAAATATCCCAAAGATGTCCTAGATGTGTACTATTGTAGTACATATTTTGTATATTTTGCCGTACCTGTACCCTCGCAGATGTACTACATGTGTGTTACTGTAGTACATGTATTGTAGTATCGCAGTATATTTTGCAGTACCTGTTGTGGAACTCGTAGATGTACTACATATGTGTAACTGTAGTACATGTATTGTAGTATCGCAGTATATTTTGCAGTACCTGTTGTGGAACTCGTAGATGTCCTGGATGTTTCCGAACACGATGTCGTCCTTGTTGGTGAGACCAGGTGGGACGTCCTCCGAGCCACTCGTCATCTCCCACAGGTACGTCTGTGCCAGGTAAAAGTACTACTCTTAGGAAATACTATCCACTATGATGTAGTACTATATGGTATCGTGTATTGCTTTAATGTTTTGCATAGAAGTCTTTTGTCCTCGAGTGTCAGCAGAGGGCGCTGCTGGTGTCAGTAAACAAACAGCTTCAGACTGACACAGTACAATATCACATAAAACTATGTTGAAACACAAAGTACGTGTAGTATGTGGTATTTCAGAATCTAAACGGACTGCCCAGTATTCTGTGGTACTGTGTGGTACTACAGGACTATGGTGTTGCTAAGAAAGTACCTCTATACACTCCTGCAGGTCTCTGACGTAGACTCTCTCTGTTTGAAGGAGCTCAGCCATGATGTACCTGAGAGTACACACACACGTTACCAAAGCATGTACACCGTGATACTTTCAGTACTGTTGGTACTAACGCTACTCACTCTTTCTTTCGGGCGGAGCGCCTCTTCTCGTCGCTGACCTGATGGCTGGGGTCAGACAGGTTGACCTCGGGGTCGGAGTCAGACAGACTGTTGGGGATCAGCTCCAGCTCCAGGTCCTTATTGTCCTGTCAGGGACACCGTACATGAGTGAAAGGTGAGTCTACCTGCAGATGGTTTCCGTATCCAAACACATTCTTTACTGTTCTTACCTGTGAGCAGCCTCCCAGCGCCGTCTCCAGCAGGTGGCGGTACTGTCCCACCCTGACAGTGAAGTCGCGGTATCGTTTATCCACCGTGGCAACACAGCGACGAAGCTCAGTGCGGTGGGCGTGGCCTTTAGCCAGCATGCTCTCAGCCAGCTGGATCAGCAGGTGAACCTTCTCCTGGGTGTGCTGAGAGGCCGTCAGACAGGTGAGTGATGGCGGTGGTGAAAACGTGTGTGTGTTTGTGTGTCTGTGTGTGTGTTCTCACCTTGGCCGACACACAAAACTCTCTGTGTTGGTTCAGCAGTTCTTGTGTTTCAGACGCCGATGCGCCCGGCGATGTGTGCGTGGCCAGGTAGTGGTCACCTGACTGCTGCAGCCAATCCAGAGCCTGAAACCAACAGTTTCATTACTCTTCCATTTAATGAAAATAGCCTAAACGTGAGGTCACGGTTCTTCTGCGGTTCATCAATAAATACTTTTCACAAACTATAAGCAGTGTATGAGCGTGACGCTAAAGTGTGATAGCGTGAAAATGCTAGAACAATAATAAATAACGACCATTTCCAGACATACTAAATCAGGGTTTCCATTGGCCGAAGCGAAACAGGAAATGACCATTGCCTGTGCTTCAATATACAAGTTATACTGCAGATTATAATTTTAAACACAATACACATGATCAATTTATAGTGTGATACACATTGTAGACAAAACTACCCAACAGTAGGGCTGAAATTAACGAGTATTTTAATTATAGATTAGTCTGCCGATTTTTTTCTCAATTAATCAATTAGTTGTTCGGTCCAGAAAAGTTTTTAAAACGTTGATCAGTGTTTCCCAAAGCCCGAGGAGACGTCCTAAAATGGTCCTCAAAGCAAATATATTCAGTTTACTGTCACCGAGGAGCAAAGAAACCAGAAAATATTCACATTTTAGAAGCTGAAATACCAAAATTTGTTTATTTTTTCTTTAAAAAAGGACTCAAAGTGATTAATCAATTATTAAAATAGTTGGCGGTTAATTTAATGACAACTAATCGATTCATCAATTAATCGTTGCAACTCAACCAAACAGTGTATAATGTGGTAAAAATATGCCCAATCCCGGCTTGCTGTGATCATTGCATGTCAAACTAATCAATGCTAAGGCATCCTTAATAATGTTCCAATTATGTGATATATTTAACAATATCGCACTCTCAAAGGGGCCCAAAGAGCACCTTTACTTTGATACTTACAGTACATTTTGCTGATAGTTCTTATACTTAAGTAAAATTTTGAATGCAAGACTTTTACTAGTTATTTTTAAATACAGCCTCTTTTACTTAAGTTAAAGATATGAGTACTTCTACCACTGACAAGGATGCAAGGTCTGTTCTGTTGACTGTGTGATTGATAAGCCACCAGTAGGAATTCATTAATAATCCTCTAATATTCCAAAATGCATTTCCTGTCACCGTAATGACATTGCAGATTTTGTGTACCTGCTGGGTGTGGCTCTGGAACATCAGGTACTGCTGGCACTGATCCAGTCTACGTTTCTTCAAAGTCCAGAAATGAAGAACTCTGTTTTCCCTCTGGAGCAACTCACTGAGGATACCTGCACACACACACCGGATCATTAAAATGAACACTGGTGTACACATATACTCAAACCAATCATGCGTGGAGTTCCTCAGGGCTCTATACTGGTTCCACTGTACGTCTCTATAACACTCAACATTACTTGTGTATTTCTGTGTGGGCGTCTGTTCATTTACCTTTGACTTGTTGCTCTGGTACCCTGGAGTGCCCCGTGACCTCGGTCATCCCCGTTACCCCGGAGACGGTGACGCTGTGGCCTGAGATGTTCGCCATCGTGACGCTGTTGCGGTGGATGTACTTGAGGAAAACTTCAGCATTTCGTCTGGCCAGAGTGCAGGCCTGTCGCCACAGAAACAAGACTGTTAGAGGACGTATCATCGTACATGGTGACTTTTATGAAACGCACATGAGGTTGTTCTATGTACAATTCAGGACTGTTCAAGACCATCAAAGAATATTTGGGATTACGCAAGACGTTCTCAGACTAGCGTAAACTTTTCAAAGCTACTAAATACAATTAAACAAAATGAATTTTCCTATTAGGCAAGATCATTTTAACACATCTTTAACAACATTACTACTACTCAAAAATACTCAAGAATATTCAGATATCACAAAATACCATTATATATTTATATATATATTATATTTAGACAACATTCAAAACAATTAAAGACTATGTAAGACAGTTTCCTAAGTTGATAACAAAGGCCGACGTTTTAAACAGTGGGTCCTTAAATCCAGACAGAAGTAAACAAACTTCTCATTTTTAGTCCGCGACTCAATGAAAACTTTTTTTAGCTCCAGATTGCTAGCATTAGCTATTTAACATTAGCCGTTAACTCCTTCAGTTGAGGAAACGCTTCTTAAATATGCACCTTATATCTTGCCAACAGACTGAGGCTAAAACTAAGTCATCATACCAGCTGATGAGCCATGCAGACAAAAATATATAGATAAAAAAGAACCAGCATTGTTGCTAGTTATCTCTAGCGTGTGAAAGGTTAGACTGTTATTTCATTCTATCATAACCCTGTTTGGATGTTAACTATAGAGAGATATACTTGGGCAAGATGTTAGATTTATGCTTTATGTTTTCATTTGAGAGATTACAAGAGAAAAGTATCTGATAATCAGGACGAGTATTGTCCAGAGTACATGGTCCAATAAAGAGCAGGACAGAGCTGCTAGCATTAGCCTAAACTTTGATATGGTAGGACCGGCTCCTACACAGTGGGTCCTAAACATGTTTATTTTCTGACTTCACTTGAAATCCTACAAACTTAGTTAAGTTAGCTAATAATTGGAAAACTAGCCTTGGGAGTAACCCTGGGTTGCTATTGTAGCTTTTAAGCTAGTTAGCCAGGCATGCTAATGTTTTACCTTACATTAGCACAGACAAACGTTAGTTTTTGTATTATACAGGTTATAAAGACATCATTCATGCTCCATGTAAACCACTTCACTAAAAGACAGCTGCCGTGCCCAGTTATGGTTGCTTATTTCTGATTGGATGGTTCAGGGAGGGGGTTTAAGGCTTTTCTTTTCGAGCTCTCCTCACCTTCAGGAACGCCTCCTTCTGCTCCATGTGTTTGTTGATGAGTGGCATGAGCTGCTCCGGTTGTCTCTCTCCACCTCCACACCAGTCCTCCTCCCGGCGGTACTCCTGCTCCAGACTCTCCAGTACCCCACACACCTGGAGAAAGACAGCAGACAGGTGGGTGGAGAGGCGTACAGACAGGTAGTAAGGTAGGACAGACAGACAGCTGTACCTGCTGGGATGTCCTGTAGAAGGCTGCGGAGGCGTTCACCAGTTTGAGTCTGTCTTCAATCCTCAGCATTAGAGTCTGCCAGTGCAGCGCCACCGTCTGGGCACAAGACCTCACTCCATCTGGATCATAGTGACCTGACCTGAAGGGGGGAGACTCAGAGGTCAGAGGTCACATGATTGGGACGACTTCTTAATACAGGACCTCTGGATGATGATTAACATGTTGGTTTTAATCACAACTCCAGAGGAAACTTGTATTTTTACCTGATGATCAGCCATTAACTGAAAGTGCTGAATATTGGATATTAGTCTCATGTCTGTGTGTTATGTACGGAGTTGGAGTCGGGATGTAGTTAGCCTAGCTTAGCATAAAGACTACATACATAAAGTAACCAAGTAACGTGACTTAACTTATGTAAGTTAAGTTACTTAAGTAATGTTGTAAGACAAACCATGATCTATTCCTAAACCTAACAAGGTTTGGTGCCTAAATCTAACCAAATTCTGACGTTTCACAATGACGTTTAGAAGAGAGACCTTCATCTCCTTATCTGCTTTTAGGAAATCTCTTGAAGACATTTTTACAGAGGTCTGCAGTTCTTTTTAAAACCTTTTTCATTTTAAAAAATGTGTCATCGACACTGCTGTCACCACGGCCCTTTCTGTTCATATGCTGCCCTGCTGCCCATTGTGAAATGTGGTCTTGTTCATGTTTTGCAATGTTTCCTGTATGTTATGTCTCTTTAGTCTGTATATTTTTTTCCTTACTCTTTATTCCCTTGTCCCGTCAAGAGGATGTCCTGACATTTTTTTTGTCCTTAACTAACTTGTCTGGTTAAATTAAAAAAAATAGTGCAGTGCAGACATCAACTAACCTGACCAGCAGCTCTGCTCTCTGCTGCAGAGCCAGAGCCACCTGATGAGTCCTCTGCAGGGAGTCGGCGTGGAGCAGAGCCTGGAACGAAGGAAGGTGTGTGGACTTAATTTCCATCGAAATTACATGTTGCCATGGTAACCTTTACATCTGTCTGCTGTGATGGACAGCAGACAGATTATCTTCCCTCTCTGCATGAGGGCAGGGTCACTGATTCATCGTCTTCATCCTCCCATTTGTTAACAAGCTCTCAGCTGAATATCCCAAAATGCACTTTATGTAATGTATTGTCTTTTTGTGTTAGTGTATGTTTTAGTGTGTGTATGTGCAGTTACCTCTATGGCTTGCTGGAGGCGCTCATGCTCCCTCTGCAGCTGCTCGGCTTCAGACAGACAGCTGGAGTTCAACATGCAGGACGACAGCATGACCTCCCCCTCTGAGATCCATCCCAGCACCTGAGACACAGACAGACAGGTGTAGATACAAATGCAGCTGTGCGTGGTGTGTTACCTGTTTGACCTGGCTCTGCAGGTGAGTGTGTGTTACCTGTTTGACCTGGCTCTGCAGGTGAGTGTGTGTTACCTGTTTGACCTGGCTCTGCAGGTGAGTGTGTGTTACCTGTTTGACCTGGCTCTGCAGGTGAGTGTGTGTTACCTGTTTGACCTGGCTCTGCAGGTGAGTGTGTGTTACCTGTTTGACCTGGCTCTGCAGGTGTGTGTGTGTTACCTGTTTGACCTGGCTCTGCAGGTGTGTGTGTGTTACCTGTTTGACCTGGCTCTGCAGGTGTGTGTGTGTTACCTGTTTGACCTGGCTCTGCAGGTGTGTGTGTGTTACCTGTTTGACCTGGCTCTGCAGGTGTCTCAGCTGCAGGTTCTGCTCCAGGTGTGTGTGTGTGTGATCTGCAATCTGCTGCATCTCCTTCTGTTTGTCCTGCAGGAGGTGCTGCAGCTCCTCCACCTGAGAGGAGAGACCCCCCTCTGCCTCCGATAGCTCGATACCTGACACACACACACACACACACACTGTTAGACCTTCAGAGTGAAGACATTTCAGCTGTTACGGTACTCGCAAATATAGTAACACAACTGTATTTATGTGTGTTTTAATCCACATTCGTTTGTCTGTGTGTGTGTGTGTGTGTGTGTGTCTCCATGACAAATTCAATACCCTGGTTTCCATGGGGACCAGCTGTGTGCTTCAGAGAGCAGTTTCCATGGCAACCCCATCCCCCTTTCCCCCTCCCTCCATTATCCTCTCTGCCCCCCCACCCCCTTTCCCCTCTAATATCATGTGTGTGTTACTGAACTGGTCCGACGGATGCTGCACTGTAGCATTAAAATCTGCTGACTGACTTCTGGTCTGTTCTATTTTTTCACAGCAGAGGACGAAAAATTATCAATATGAAAACCTGTTCTGAACTGTCAACTGTTCTGCTTTCTGCCCGTTCGGCCTTTTGCCAGTTTATGGTTGTTTGATACATAAAATCCCATTGGAACATCCCCCCTCCCCCAAAGCACGAAAATGAAATCCAAAAACTGTGAACACTTCAAGGACCACAAGAACCCTTTCATCAATCTCTACCTCCTCATCTCTGTAAACTCAGTCAGTATATTAGACTTCAAGGACCACTGGAGCCTTAGGACTCTATGGAAACCCTTAAAAATATTTGGAACCCTAATTGAAAGCACTAGAAACAACCGGAGGACACAAAAAGTCAAGGAATTCCCTCAATGCTCTATTACCTTGTCATTGACTCCTTGAAACCACTTAGGGACCAGTGGAGAACTATTAACAATCTCTGAATACTCCTCAAGGACCAGTGGAACCCTAAGGGGAACTTTAGTCCCTCGGAACCACTGAATCCCATTATGGAGCACTAAAAATCACCCAAGGACCCCTGGAACCAACAAAAAGACTCATAAAATCCCCCAGACTCCCCTAAGAGACCCCTGTAACACACATAAAAGACTCCTGGAGCCTTCTCAAGGAACCTTAAAGATGGAAATCCCTAAGGGTTCTTTAGACCGAAGTGAGAATTTGAATGTCCAAATCTCAAAAATCTCATCAGAAACCTCTGAAAACCCTTGGCAATTTGTTGAACACAACCAAGGAACACACTGAAAGATACACTGAAGTCCCTGAAGGTCTCTAAAGTTACTTCTGGGATTCCTTAAGGGTCAGTGAAATCAAGATTCAAAGTGTTCATTGTCAGATGTTCAAGTTTCCCTGTACACTGAAATTCTGCTGTCCACATCAAATGCCTACAATAAAATAAAATAAATGTATCAATAAAAATACAATAACAAATACGATAAATAGTGATTAATGATACAATAAATCCTCTCAAGGATCCCTGGGACCCCTTAAAGAACTGTTGGAAGCTTGTAGGGACTTCTAGATCCCCCTCAAGGACCACTGCAGCACTACTCAATTACCTCTGGAACCCACTTCATAAGCACTACAAACCAACTATGAACTACTAACCAAAAGACTCCTGGAAGTATCTCAAGGTCACCAGAGCCCCGTCAGTGACTCCTGGGAATCTCTTAGGGACTACCAGAACCCATTCAATGAGCATTTAAACCCTTAGAAGCTCTTCATGGACCACATGAACCCTTTGCAGGATCTCTTCCTCCTCCATTACCTTTGCAGTCCCAAAAGTGGCTTCTGGAAACTGTCCAGAAAGCCTTTAAGTGGCCTCTAAAACCTGTTAGAGAACTTCCAGAGCTCCCTGAAGGACCAGCACAGCTCTATCAAACACCACTGGGACTCCCTAAAGCACAAGTCAAGAAACTCTGAAAGACAATAAAACACTGCTGGAAGCCCGTAAATGACTCGTGTTGTCTCTATTTCATTTCTTGTGGTGTACCCCACGGCTCATTCCTAGTTCCCTTTATTTTCAGTCTATATAAGCTGCCGTTAGGTTCTAACATTCAAAAAAATGGTGTAAATTCACGACGATACGCGGATGACACTCAGCTTAACGTTTCTGTTCATCCGATGACCTCAGCCCTGTTCACACCCTTGTTAATTGCATTTCAGATCAGCAAATGTAATCTGTGAAAGTAATCACATTACTAATCAGTAGCGGCACTAATCATACCGTAAGTAGAAGTAGTAGGAATGGTAGCATTAAATATAATATTACTAGAATTACAGTACAATTGTACGGAAGTGTGTGTCTTACCCGATGCCTGGACCTCAGTGACGTACTGCTGAAGGTCGTGACCTTGTTGGATGACCTCATAGATCATATTGTTCATAGCCAGCCTTCGCTCCATGTGCCTGCAGATCAATCAATCAGTCAAAGCCTGCAATGGCCTGTTTTCTATGAGCAATTTTTGTGTTGAGCCAGGATGACGTCATCACAATGGTCAGTTTACCTGTGGATGCGCTGCTGTGCTAGCGTTAGCACCTCAGGGCTGGCCTCCACTAGCCGTGACTGGCCCAATGCTAGCTTGTCCTGGGCTAGCTTGTCGTGGTTTGCATCGGCTAGCCGTGGCGATGCTAGCTTTTCTGCTGAGAAGTCCTGGGACTGTTTCTGGAGGTCCTGCTTCCAGGCATCTATTTCCCCGGTTACCTACGAAACACACATACATAATTAATCCAACCTTGACACAGCGGAAGGAGGTTAAAAAATGAAATGCATAAAGTATTAATTATTAGTAAATGAAAAACATAAACGTTGCACCTCCAGTGTGCACTGGTGCAGAATGCGGAGCTGCAGGTAAACATCCAATCGGATTTTCCTCTGGTGGAAAAGTTCCTCCAACTGAATGAACTCTTCCAGCTGCTGCAACACTGACTCCACATGGGCCACCGAGCTACCCTGGGGCCTGAAACAAACGCACCTAAAATGGTTAAACAAACCCAAGAACATGAACTTTACAAACTTAAAAACAAATGTGCCATTACAGGTCAAATAAAGTCGAAAACAAATGCACCCGCATAGATTATACAAAGTATAAAATAAACACACCCACACATGCTATAGAACCTGAAAACAAAAACACCCACAGTCTTTACATACACCAACTCCACACAGGACCATGAGCTGCCCAGAACAGTGAAACAAATGCACCCACACTGATTATACAAGCTAGAAAAAACCTGAAAACAAAAACGCTTCCACACAGGCTGCCTCGAAGGGCAGAGGGTGTTCTATGCTGTCAAGTTTGTAAAGTCCCTTCAGGCAAATTTTGATGTGCAATAAGGGCTGTAAAAATAAAAGACTTGACTACCTGAAACAAACGCACCCCACAGTTTATACAAACTACAAAATGAACGCACCTACACAGGTTAAACAAAGCTGGAAACAAACCAACTCCACCCACAGAAACATACACGAACATCACATGTGCCACACAGCTGCCTTGATGCTTAAAAGAAACATACCCTGTAGATTTTACAAACCTTAAACACCCACAATAATGACAAACACCAGATCAGATCCACACAGGCTGCCCCGATGAGTGAATCAAACGCACCCATACTCTCTGCGTGTACCTGAGTTGCAGGATGAGATCTTCTCCTTCCCGGATGACACTCATCGCAGCTTCCTGTGGGTCAGGGTTAGATTCAGGGTTAGTGTGAGGGTTAGAGCTGAGGGGTCAGAGGTCAGGGGGGTGTTAGGTTGTTATGACGGGGTTAGGCGTAGAGGTCAGAGGTCAGCAGGTACCTGCGTGTTGGCCTGCTGCTGCTGCTGCTGATGAGAGCCTGCAGAGCCTCAACGGTGTCCGGACAAACACAGAGATCTGAGGAGAGCTGCTTCTGGAGGCCCTCCATCCATACTGAGAGCTGAGAGAGGAGGAGGAGGAGGGGAGGAAGAGAGGGGAGAGAGGAGGAGGAAGAGCAGGAGGAGGGAGGAGAGAAGAGGAGAGGAGAGGAGGAGGAGGAGGGAGAGGAGGAGTGGAGGGGGGAGAGATCAGGAGAGAGGAGGACGAGGAAAAACATTCATTGACTCACAATAATAAACTTATAACAGGAAAACACTGCAGATATCACAGTTAATGACAGTGTATTAATTGTGTGTGTGGTGTGTGTTTGTTACCTCCTTGGTGTGTGTGAAAGACACAGCGAGGTCCAGCAGCAGCTTCCTCTGTTCAACTCTCTGGATGAACGCCTGCAAACACACAACACAATATTAAATACACACATTAACAACACATCACCTGCGGCGCATTGGTGTTTGTCCTTTCTGTTTGAAACAGGGCGTCGGCCATTTTGAACAGAAGTCCAGACTTCCTTACCTGCATGCGGAGCTCCAGGTCTCGGGCTGCCTGGTAGATCTCCTCCTCCTCACACTCTCCAGACTGAGCCAGCTGATCGGCTGCTTCCAGAAGCTTCTCTGCATTAGTGTAAGTGTTCTGTCACACACACACATCATGGTGAACAATCCTGCTTTTGAGATTAAGTCCTCACAAAGTCTCCACCAGCTGCATTAACCCTGCTACACACACTTTCATTTATTTAGTGTTTCACCTTTCTAACAGTTGAATTTACACTTACTGATCTTTACTTTACGTGTAGCAGGATACTGATCACTTAGGGAAGCTGAACAGCCATTTTATGTTGAGATAAATGTGTGGATGTGCCTTGTTGCAGGTTAGCTCGGTGTAAACTCTTGGCTAGAAAAGCTCATGGTCAGATTTATTATTTATTTTGCGTTGACTCTACACATGTCGCAGCGACGTAGGCAGCAAGACCTGTGATTGGTCGACACGTAGTCTACGCCGTAGTGGACTTGACGCAGAAGTATAAACTGGCCTTGAGCGTGGTGGATGTGTTACCTGTGCGACCTGCTGGAAGTCGTCATGGCGTTTCTGCAGCGCTCGCGCGCGGTGCAGAGACTTCCCCACGCCGCTGTGTTTGTTGAGGAAAACCTCACCGTGCTGCTCCACCCAGTCCAACACCTGAGAGACAGACAGGTGCTTTTGTTTAATAAAAACATTTCCACACGGTAGGTCAAGATTTTGACTTAATATCTCATAATTGTGGCTTATAGGTTAAATTCAGTGTATTTAAGTCTTAATGATTCAAATCAGTATGTAAATATTTTCTGATATTGATGTTAATATTAACTGGATAAGAAGAATTGGTCCTAAGGTCTGATGTTAATCTCAGTCTGGATCTGTGTCTGAATGTATCATACCTGTCTAACATCCTGTTGAAACACACACAGCTGCAGGCGCTGGTGGAGGCGGAGCTTACGATGCTGCCACGCCCCCTCCACCTCATGGTGACCCTGCAAATAAAGAGAAGACTTAAAATCAGTCCACCTGTCTGTCTGTCTGCTGGTCAGTGAGGTCTGCTCTCTACTGATGGATGTGGGACGTTATGTCTCGTAAGCCATACCTGCATGACCTGGTGCAGAACTCCCATGATGCCATGCGTGGCAGCACTGAAGTCTGGTTTGGTGGCTGCGTCATCGGAGTCGGCCGCCGGGCAACGCTGGAGGACATCCAATAAGGCTTTACCACTCTCACTGACCTGCAGACAGACAGGTAGTCAGTCAGACAGACAGGTGGGAGACAGACAGGTGTTGAGACAGACAGGTACGTGGACAGACAGGTGTTGACGGACAGGTGTTGAGACAGACAGGTACGTGGACAGACAGGTGTTGAGATAGACAGGTATGTGGACAGACAGGTACCTGTGTGTAGTTAGCAGAGATCTCCTCGTTCAGCTCCTGGTGTTTCTTTGTTGCAGCTTCCAGCTCTGCTGTCGCTGAAGGCAACGTCCCTTCAGAGCACGTCTGAACCCAGCCCTCCACTCTGAGCAGGAACTGGACAAGTAGAGCGACAGACAGGTAGGAAGATAAAAGCAAAACAGGTAAAATAGTGGACAGACAGGAAGACAACAAAATGTAGACAGGAAGATAGAGAGGCAGACAGGCAGGTAGACATAAAGGGGTAAAGAGCAGATACAGACAGGTACAAAGGTTGGTGGTGAAACAGGTAAAAGACAGGTAGATAGAGAAGAAGACAGACAGGTGGACAGGTATAGTACATAGACTGGTAAAAGACAGGTAAAAAACAGGTAGACGTGCAGGTGTATGCTGCTGGTGATCCTGATTGTGTCACCTGTTCTGCCCCCTGGTGGAAGCCGGTTGCCATGGCGAGCGTGTTGCTCCGCTCCTCCAGTGTCGTCGTCAGGGACTTCCAGTCTTCCTGTAACCGTGACGACACCATGGCGATTCGCTCTGCCCGTAGTGACCGGCCTCCGCCAGCCTCGCCGCCACGGTCACCACGCTGTCTACGTTCACGCTGCCGTTCTGCAGCGAGACGCACAGACGACTCATTCAGGACAAACGTGTTACAAATGTCCTCACTTTTCCGAAATTACTTCACTTTCCCGAAATGTCCTCGCTTTTCGAAAAAGTCCTCACTTACCTAAAATGTCCTCACTTTTCTGAAATGTCCCCACTTTCCTAATATATCCTCAATTTTCTAAAATGTCCTCACTTTCCTAAAATGTCCTCACTTTTCTAAAATGGCCCTACTTTCCTAAAATGTCCTCACTTTCCCGAAATGTCCTCACTTTCCTAAAATGTCCTCACTTTCCTAAAACGTCCTCTCTTTCCTAAAATGTCCTCACTTTCCTAAAATGTCCTCACTTTCCAAATTGTCCTCACTTTTCTAAAATGTCCTCACTTTTCTGAAATGTGCTCACCTTCCTAAAATGTTCCCACTTTCCTAAAATGTCCTCACTTTTCTAAAATGTCCTCACTTTCCAAATTGTCCTCACTTTTCTGAAATGTCCTCACTTTCCTAAAATGTCCTCACTTTCCCAAACTGTCCTCACTTTTCTAAAATGTCCTCACTTTCCTAAAACGTCTTCACTTTCACACACACACAGACTGACCATGCAGTTGGCGGTGAAGTGCTGGTGTTGTGTCTGGAGGTCGAGGGCGTGCTGGTGGTTCTGGCCGACCTCCGCCAGACTCTGCATGAACAACTCTTTACTGTGAGCGATCCACTCCGACATCTGAGATGGACAGAGACAGACAGAGACGGGTTAAAGAGCAGCGACACTTCAGCTTATGAAACAATCAGAAGCAGAGTAGGGTGGATCCTGACAAGCCGGTAGTGTGATCCAAGACAAAGCCGCTTCAGCCTGTTGTTCTGTAGGTGACATACGCAGAACGTATCAATGAGGCCTCAGGTAAGAAAGAAGATCAATGTCTTCGTCCTGTCTGTTAACAGATGAACCGTGAGCTGTAAACCTCACCTTGGTGGCGTCCTGCTCGAACAGGTGCAGCTGCAGCGCCTGGTCCAGGTGCAGCTTCCTGTCACTCCAGCTCTGCAGCAGGTGACTGCGAGCCGCCTGCAGCCGGTCCAGCAGAGACGAAACCTTCGGCGCAACGCTCTGAAAGTCCGCCCCGCCCGACAGCCAGCTGCCGTGGCCGCCACCGCCGCTGCCTTCAGTAGAGGCGTCACCGTGGGAGGGCCCAAGCGCATGCGCTGAAGCAAGCTCCGCCCCTCTCGCTCCAGGCCGTCGACAGGTGCCGTGGCGATGGTGTTACGGAGACGACTGTGTTCCTCGAGGAGTCTGGAAAATATGGAAATAACTCTATAAACAAAAATGTCTTTAAAACTAGTTACCAAATACGTTCTGACGTTGTAATACCTAATCACTAACTCTTTAATAATCAACATCTCTTTAAATAATCAATAACTCTTTTATAATCAATGACTCTTTAAATAATCAACAACTCTTTAAATAATCAACAACTCTTTAATAATCAACAACTCTTTAAATAATCAATAACTCTTTAAATAATCACTAACTCTTTAATAATCAAAACTCTTTAAATAATCAACAACTCTAATAATCAACAACTCTTTAAATAATCAATAACTCTTTAAATAATCACTAACTCTTTAATAATCAACAACTCTTTAAATAATCAACAACTCTTTAATACAACAACTCTTAATAATCAACAACTCTTTAAATAATCAATAACTCTTTAAATAATCAATAACTCTTTAAATAATCAATAACTCTTTAAATAATCACTAACTCTTTAATAATCAACAACTCTTTAAATAATCAATAACTCTTTAAATAATCACTAACTCTTTAATAATCAACAACTCTTTAAATAATCACTAACTCCTTAAATAATCAATAACTCTTTAAATAATCACTAACTCCTTAAATAATCAATAACTTTTTAATAATCAACAAGTGTGACTTAGGGTCTTCCTCACTTGCGGGCCTCGTCCACGTCCTGGGGCTCTGGTATGCGGTTCAGCCCGGCCTCCAGCTGCTCCAGCTGGGACAGCAGCTGAGTGGCGGCCCCAGAGAACTCCTCCAGACCCAGACGCAGCTCGGTCCACTCCACGTGGTCGTACTCCAGCGAGCCGCCGAGGTCAGAGGTCAGCTGGGACGGGTCCACAAGCCGGGACAAACCCTCCACCGACACCAGGCTGGTCTGAAGAGGGACAGAAAGAAGGGGTGTACTGAGAGGAAACTACAGCACGTACACACAGGGAACTCCAGTACACCAACAAGTACACACAGGGAACTACAGTACACCAACAAGTACACACAGGGAACTACAATACATCAACAAGAACACACAGGAAACTACAGTACGACTTAAACAATGATAACCAAATGAAAACATTTTAGTACAGCAACAGACTGAGTACTTCTACTGCTATGGAACTCACTAGCAGTACTTCAGTTTGCATCAGTTATATAACTTAGCAACAGTAGTAGTACTTCATTTAACTGTAGTGATACATTGGTTAGCAACAGTTAGTAGCTATAGTACTGACTTTTGCAATACTAGTACTGATGTTATCAGTGCTATTATGTTACTTATCATAATAGTACTGAGGTTATCAGTAGCAGTAAAACAGTACTATCTTAAAGCTGAGCCTGGTCTTGTGTTTCTGCTAGAAGGTCAGGTAGTACTTTATTTAGCAGTAGTAGTATTAAAGTCCTCAGTAGTAGTAGTACCTCGATGCTGAGCCTGGTCTTTGTTTCTGCTAGATGGTGTCAGGTAGTACTTTATTTAGCAGTAGTAGTATTAAAGTTCTCAGTAGTAGTAGTACCTCGAAGCTGAGCCTGGTCTTTGTTTCTGCTAGATGGTGTCAGGTAGTACTTTATTTAGCAGTAGTAGTATTAAAGTTCTCAGTAGTAGTACCTCGATGCTGAGCCTGGTCTTTATTTCTGCTAGATGGTGTCAGGTAGTACTTTATTTAGTAGTATTAAAGTCCTCAGTAGTAGTAGTACCTCGATGCTGAGCCTGGTCTTTGTTTCTGCTAGATGGTGTCAGGTAGTACTTTATTTAGCAGTAGTATTAAAGTTCTCAGTAGTAGTAGTACCTCGAAGCTGAGCCTGGTCTTTGTTTCTGCTAGATGGTGTCAGGTAGTACTTTATTTAGCAGTAGTAGTTAAAGTTCTCAGTAGTAGTAGTATCTCAAAACTGAGCCTGGTCTTTGTTTCTGCTAGATGGTGTCAGTAGTACTTTATTTAGCAGTAGTAGTATTAAGGTTCTCAGTAGTAGTAGTACCTCGATGCTGAGCCTGGTCTTTGTTTCTGCTAGAAGGTGTCAGGTAGTACTTTATTTAGCAGTAGTAGTATTAAAGTTCTCAGTAGTAGTAGTACCTCGAAGCTGAGCCTGGTCTTGTTTCTGCTAGATGGTGTCAGGTAGTACTTTATTTAGCAGTAGTAGTATTAAAGTTCTCAGTAGTAGTAGTACCTCGAAGCTGAGCCTGGTCTTTGTTTCTGCTAGATGGTGTCAGGTAGTACTTTATTTAGCAGTAGTAGTACTAAAGTTCTCAGTAGTAGTAGTAGTATCTCGAAGCTGAGCCTGGTCTTGTGTTTCTGCTTGAAGGTGTCAGGTAGTACTTTATTTAGCAGTAGTAGTATTAAAGTTCTCAGTAGTAGTAGTACCTCGAAGCTGAGCCTGGTCTTTGTTTCTGCTTGATGGTGTCAGGTAGTACTTTATTTAGCAGTAGTAGTATTAAAGTTCTCAGTAGTAGTAGTACCTCGAAGCTGAGCCTGGTCTTGTGTTTCTGCTAGAAGGTGTGAGGTAGTACTTTATTTAGCAGTAGTATTAAGTTCTCAGTAGTAGTAGTACCTCGAAGCTGAGCCTGGTCTTTGTTT
>NW_024040040.1:4304491-4429621 GCF_014851395.1 Micropterus salmoides
AAATGAAATTCTATTTGTTAGAAATCCTTAATATGTTTGTTAAATTTGATCAGAATATCTGAGAATGGATTAATTCTACTGATTAGTTTGAAGAACTACAATAATAAGTTATTATTTCAACTTTAAAACAAAGTGAAAAGCTGTAAGAAAGAAAGAGTCAGTGTCTCAGATCAACAGCTCAGAGTGTTAGAAGGCTGCTCAGAAGCTCTGAGGTTGTGGGTTCGATCCTTATGAGGCTCAGTGACTTTTGAAGTCCAACAGCCAAAGTGAGAAGATAAAAGCGCCCGGAGAAAAGGTTCAGATGTGAAGGGGACTCGGTGGCGGCGTGGGGTTCGATGGCGGGAAACAGGAAGTGGCTGAATTTTCCTAAAAGGTGGGAAGATGACCGACGCACAAGGTCTTTATTGGTCCAGAACAGTGCTGCTGGGACTCGTGGTGTCAGCTGTCCTCCAGGTGCAGCAGCTGGAGCGAGTCTTCAGGGCGTGTCCCCAACAGCCTGGAAGAGACAGAAGAAGAAATGAGTCCACAGGTTGTTGTGACAAGTGAACAGTTTGAAAATCCATCAGTGAGTGAAGCTGCAGACAAGAAACAATAATCCATTCAACAAACAGGTGTTCCATGGAGATGATGATGTGAAGCAGCGGTGGAAGAAGGACTCTGAACATTTCCCTAAGCAAAAGCAGCAGCGGCACAGTGTAAAAGTACTGTGTTCGAGTCCCAGTAACAGTATAAAGCATCCTTTATATAGCGCTGGCTATCTGAAGCTAACATGATCCATCAACATGTGATAGTTACTGTGTGTTGTGTTATAATGTGCAGAGTGAGTAAAAAGTGCAGCATTTGGCCTGAAATGTAGTGGAGTCCAGGTCTAATGAGGTCCAGTAATCTAATGATATAGTATAATAGTACAACAGTCATATGGGACAGTTTTCTTTCTGCTTTGAGTAGCTACTTTTTTTTAATTGGCTGCTTCTACATTTTCCAGCTTACAGCCTACTTACATACCTTTATTTAACTTTTCACTGCAGTATTTTTACAGTGTGTACTTTTATTTCTGTCTTAAAGGATCTGAACAGGCCTGTGTTACTTTGCTCACCACTGGCTAAAAAAGCAAAAAGCTTTGGTCGCAAAGAGGTTGGAGAGTTTTTGACTGCATCAATAATAATTTAGCATTTCAGCAATTTGTCTGTCCTCCCCAACATCAGCTGCTCTCACTGTCTTTGATCCCAGGCAGGTGATTTCATCCAGGAATGGTCAAATCAGCTTCCATCAGCAGAGTTCTCCTGAGTAACTGTCGGACACATTGTACCTGCGTGAGCTCACTGTGAGCTGAGATCAAGGACTGATCCAGCCAAACGTCTGGTTCCAACTTTGTGCAGCCTCAGAAAAGCAACTGCGTTTGCTTCTGTGTTTATCTTTAGTTAGATTATAGTTTTAGTTCAGTCCCTAGTTTAGATTGTGTCCCTGATTCACATGTTAAGGACTTTGTTTCTGTGCAGGTGTCAGAACATCAAAATATCTGAACAGTGAAACAATCATGATCAAACATTAGACGATGAAACAACATATTTTTATATGTGACTTGCAAGGCCGTTGTGCTGAAAGCATTTTCATTTGTTATTTAACATTTCTTGTTGCTATTTTTCAGAACATTGTTAACAAATGCTTTGAAAAAGTGATGATGACTGCAGCCAGCAGACGGCGCTCTGCCTCTGCAGCTTTGTGTTTGCAGAGACAGAACCCAGAGGGAGAGGAGGGCAGCACAGACTGCAGATAGTATCTACATTCAGTTTAAACAAGGATGAATTCATGGGAGATTTTAGATTAAAGATGAGCAGTGTGGGCCCGCACAGAATTCTGGGTCATTTTCAACTCCACACAAAAGAGCAGCTAGCTGGTGAAATGACAGCAACCGGGAAATTAACTCGATATGAACGAACACAGAAGTGGGTTTCAGAAGCGAAAACTGAAAGAAGCAGCCGAGAAAGAACAGATTCATATAACAAAATATTAATTTTCCTTAAAAAGACAGACGGGATGGCAGCAACACGAGCTGTTAGCGACAAGAGCCGAAGGGGGCAGCTGCTGCCATAGCAACAGCATCGCACCATCCACCTCAGTGATGATGAGGAGGAGTAACGTTACTTTCTATCTTCTACAGCCTGAAACAGATGTTTCTGACCCCTAACCCTTCCAAACTAGAACTTCTCAAATGCGAAGAGCTCACTGGGACAGACACGTTACTTTAAAAGTCAAACTTGTCCAGGTCCAAGTTAGTTTAATGAATGATGTCATTAGAAGTTGTTATATACAGCTGGGAAATACTGAAAATCTGTGATGTAATAATAATAATTCCAGGTCATATTGTCATCATTGTCATTATCATAAAATTCGGCTTAATAACTGTCAGGATTTGTCTCGTTGACCATCATTAGCTTCAGCTTCAGCTTCATCTCCTCATAGCTTAACTAATTACATGTTGTTTATACTATTTCTTAGTCACCACTGGTTCAGTCAGCCAGCCCGTCCAGGGAGAAGTGCTTCCTGAAATACGCCTTGTGATTGGACGGTACTTCAGCAGACAGCCGAGCATCGGCCAAGAGCAGAATGGCCCTGCCTCCCGGCATTTTTTCAGATCCTCAGTTAATTTTCAGAGTTTCAAATCTTTTTTCCAACATAAGAGCACATAAGAGTTTTCTGACCACCATTTACAAGGTTTCAAAGCTGTAAAACAAACTAATACACTGTGAGATTCACCCTTTCAAAGGAAAGTTTCAACACTTTGAAACCTTATTGCCAACATATGTGTGTGATACTGATTGATTTTAGCTAAATAGGCAATGAAATAATCATAGAAATATTCACATGGAATAAAAGATAAACATATCAGTCATGTGAAAGAGGTTATACGCAGAATATTAAAGCAAGATGGAAGAAGAGGGTGACTTCTTCTTTATTTTAAAAAATGTTTACGTTTGTGTTGGAGATTTTCACCTTTACGGCAAATACATAGCGGTTCCAAATATCGGCCAACTTGACTACTAATAATCAGTATCAGCCTTGCAAAAATCCTATCAGTCTCCCTGGTCCTGACCTGAGAAAGACAACAAACACTCACAGTAACACTCTGCTTTTATTGGAACAAAATAATAACAAAATAATAAAAAACAGGTGTTTGCTCAGGTGAATCAGCGCTGCCTAGCAACCGCTTCTGATTGGTGGAAACATCTCAAACGATAATTAAACAGGAAGCAGCAGAAGTTTGTTTTTATTGATCAATATTCCAGATACAAACAACCTGGCTTTGAGTTTCACTTTCTACAGAAAGGACCAACAGCCGGAACAAAGACAAACTAGGAATAAAGAAATGTGTGTTGTGTGATTCTGCTGCTAAACTAAAGACTTCACTGCTTTTTCATTTTCATGACATTAAAGGCTTTTTATAAAAGAAAGAACTCAGGTTTCACTTTAAAAAACTTAAATTTGTGAATATAACATAGAATAACGGTCAGTAAAATAAAGAGTGCAGTGATTTTAGTAACAATTCACACAAAAGCAAATCAAGGGAAAGGTACAAAAGGCACAATATGAGGTAAAAGGCGGATCTGATACCTGCTGAGATTAGCTGGGAGGCTTCAGAACAGAAAACCTCAATGTCCCAGCAGACCAAACGTTCGTTCGCTCAATTAACTTAAATTGTCCGATTTCAAACAGATTTCCTCCTTAGAGGACAAACACAAAGGTACCAGGATGAAGCGTGGCCGACGCTGCAGGTCAGTAATATCCACAGTTAACAGGAGGTTCCAACATATAATCCACCAATAGTGTCATGTTCCTGTGTCCTCTGGCCCCCCTGTGTTACAGAGGCCCCTAAAGTCTCACCTGTTCTGCTTTGCATATCACAGGGGTCCCCCAAACTTCACTTCCCCCTCCCCTTTTAAAACATGTCAATAATGCAAACAATAGTGAAAGAGATAATATAATATAATGATAAATGACAGTCCAAACTACAATCCATGGTTCTGTCTCAGGCCTCTGATTTAACAAACAGTTTTTTAACATGTGAAGGAACCAGGAGTTTTTAAAAGATCACTTACAGGCAGAAATAACTTCATACAGTGTTTTCTAATCTGGTAATGGATTAAATGTCTCTTGGAAAAAAAAAAAAACAGGGTCCCTGATTAGAAATTTCTGAGAACAGTTTAAAGATTTAAAGTCCAGACGAAAGACCGAGCAGCTTTTAGAGATGAGAAACATAAAGATCACCACAGTCAGTAGGATTCATCTTCTGGGAACCATGAAGGTCTGAACCACATTTCATGACCTGGACCAAAGTGGTGGAGGGACCGGAGCCGACATCACCGTCCCTGGAGCCAAAGGAAAGACTGAGACAGTTCAAGGACCTCCAGGCCCTCAGCTCAGGATCATAGAGGACTTCAGTTCAGTCCTCATGAGGCACCATGAACTTTTTCAGTCCAGAGACAGAAGCAGGGGGTTATGGGACGAAGAACCACCAGCTGATGAACGGTACATATTTAACAAATAATCCAACTATCATGTTAAAACTGTAAACTGATGAACATGTGAGCGATGTTATCAGGTAGCTGGTTACGATAAACAACACCTGAAAGTCTTCTTCATGGATTACATTTATACAGCCATTTATCTCAGATACTCCTCTCAGCCTCCACCAATGTGCAGCACCCACCTGGGGCCTCCACGCTGACGAGCGGGTCACCAGAGTTCAAACCGCTTGTCTTTCTTAAAGGGTGTTCGGTCCACAATGTTGTTGCTGAAGAGTCTAGAAAAACACCAGAGCAGAGAGCAAACGTTACTCATTCAGCCACAATAACATGAGGAACAGGAGGAATTGAACTCGTCTGAGATCATGAAGGATTTCTCTGTGAGCACAAATGTCTTCATAAATGAACGGAGCACTAATTAATGTTTGCTCACCGCACAGTGCTGATGGAGGGGTTGATGGAGACCAGGTGGAGTAACTTTCCAGCTGAAGCATCAGAGATCTTATTGTGACTCAGACTGTAACATGCACACAAACACAAACAGAGACACGGCGCTACATTTATTACTGCCGAGGACAGAGCCCACACAGCGCTGTACGCATTTTAGTCACATGATCACATGTGTGTGTACAGGGGGACACTCACTCCAGGACCTGGACTTTGTGCAGATGTGTGATGAGTGTGAGCAGCAGCTGGTCGGTGAGCTCACAGTGACTGAGGTCCAGCTCGGTCAGCCCTTCAGAGAAGTCCAGCATCAGGGCCAAAGCTCCACAGGCCCTCTGATCCAGTGAGGTGTGACTGAGGTCCAGCTCTCCGTCCAGGGCTCTACACAGGGACACCGCCCGTCTCACTGTGTCCCCCTCACTGTTCACAGGAACCAGGGACACCAGCTGGAGGAGGACAGCTTTACTGGCTCTAAACAGGCCAATCAGAGCAAAGAACAGACTGTTACGATGCATCAACATGAGAACAAGCTCCTTCTCTGGTTTAGGTCACGCTGTGGTCTTTCCCACCTGAGGCGGACTCTGCGGAGGACAGGAAACAGCAGGTCCAGTCCGCTGTCCTCCACCTCGCAGTCCTGCAGGTTGAGCTGTATGTCCCGGACGCTGCGTCTCAGGATGGCGGAGACGGCCCCGCAGTCCTCACCGGTCAGACTGAGAGTCTCGCTCTGATCCTCCTCTGGCAGCTCCACACAGGAGGAGCAGGACAGATCCAGCCTGTCCTGCACAGTCCTGAGCAGGCCGACTGCTGCCCCCTGCTGGGCGTCGGAGGCAGCACAGCAGTGCACCAGCCTCAGCAGCAGGTTCCTGTCCACACTGGAGGGAACATGGATTCAAAAATACATCAATATAAACATCTGAACAAATAATCTGACCATAAACACCACAAATGATGTTAAAGGATTATTAAAGATAAGCTGAAGATTTGGAACCAGTTTGTAAAGAACCAGAATGATCTTTTTACGTCATATATATATATATATTTTCCAAGGTTCTCCAGGTAAAGGTGCATTATCTCCTGTGTGTTGGAGAGAACTGATCCAGCCCACAGCTCTGAGAAACGAATGTCTGACCTGAGCTGAGAAACTTTGTCCAGCGTAAAGAGGATGGACTCTGTGTCCCCTGGTGGTATGGAGGTCCACTGGAGGTTCAGTTTAACTCTGTCACTGTGTTTGAGGGTGAAGAGCAGAGCAGCACAGTCCACAGAGTCCATCTCTCTGCAGGTCAGGTTGATCACATGATCCAGTGACCTCAGTAAACTGGGTATAATGGGACTGGCACGAGCTTTATAGATCTCTCTGATGGCAGTCAACACAAAGCCGGGACTGGGCCTGAAAGCAGAAAGTGTGTTCACCGGGTCACTTTGTTCAGTCAAAGAATGAACAAACTGCTGTAAAATCAGCTGGACGTCTGTTTCTGGTAAAAACAAACAAAGTGATCACCTTTTAAATACAATCCTGTCCAGAAAGGGAAGCAGACGTGTGACGCTCTCCTGTAAGAAGAGGTTCCTCCTCAGGTTCACAGCGATGGTCTGAGCTGACGACTGCTGCAGCAGATAGTGAAGAAGCTCCCAGTTCAGACAGCAGGAGCTCAGGTCTCCACCAACCTTACTCAAGAAGGACCGGGTCAAGACCTCGTCCTGGACTTCATGGAGGAGGGAGAGGAGCTGCTGGAAAATCTCCTGACTCAGTCTGCAGATAAAAAGTGAAGTATTAATACATTTAGCATGTTCATTGATTAGTACGTGTTGATGAGGCTCAGGAAAGACGTTTACTTGATGGTTAGAGGGCCGTCGTGCAGCAGCAGAGGAATGAGACCCGACAGGGACGCAGAACTCAGTCAGGTCCAACCGTCTGACTGCCCAGGATCTCAGCAGGGACGCCAAACTACTGACGACCTTCAACAGCACTCTGTCTGATGGTCGGGCTTTCTGAGGGGCCAGAGAAAGCTCTTCAACAGCCAACGGACAGGCCGCTCTCCCTCTTCTCACCCATCGACACAGTAGCAAGGCCATGTCGCTGGAAAGCCTGGAAACCAAAGAGAGAGAGCAGCTGTGACGTAAAAGACGTTCGACACTAACTGGACATCCAAACTGGAGGAGATGGTGTTAAAGAGCAAAGGTAATGATATAAATGTGAACCTCAGACTGTGGAGTTGTGTTGTACAGCTGAAGAGCAGGGAGGCTCCTCTGACAGACATCTTTCTCGGTGTCAGGACCAGATCCACATCAGAGCCACACAGTCTGAGAACCCTCCCCACAGACCTGCAGGTTTTCCTGTGTAACTCTCCTGTTAACAGCAGGGTGAAGCCCAGGAGCTGCAGCACAGAGGCCAACTGCTCTGCCTCTCTGGATCTTACAGAGATGACTGCACACAGACTCTGGAAGAACTCTGGATCACAGCTAAAACACAAAGTGATGCATGAAGAGTGAAAACAGCAAAGGTAAAGTACAGCACATACTGAGTTACAAACAGGTCCTGACATTAACAACCGCCAAATGCGGGTGGATTTCGGCTGTGGCGGGTAACACAGTCACTCCCACTAGCCACTTCGGCCTGTTGAACAATTGTAATCTAGTCAAAAGGCATAAATAACAAACGAATTGCAATGTGACACTATAACACTACAACTCCTATGAGTACTACCCGCACATATTGGTCCATTAGTTAAACATTTGTCTTGTCATTTTTGCTCTTTGTTTCTAATGCAGATAATTTTTCTACTCTGTATTACAGTATTTAGCCTGCTGCTTTTATAAATAAATAGGATTTAAACAATGTTTCTGGTGAATATAGTTTTCAGTTTAGTTTTTATCTTTTCAGTTTATATTTTACACCCACGCAGCACTTTTATTATATACAAGAAAAAGCTGCTCTTATTGTGTTTATCTTAATAGACTATATGTTTTCTAAAAGGATTTTTACACACAACCTTATCAGAGCTAATGATAATATTAGTACATTATAGCACGCCAATTTAAGCACTTTAATCATGAAAAATGTAATTTCCCAACAACACAAATGTGGCTAGTGAAAATGCTGCATGGCTAGTAACTTTGGAACCACCAGCCGCATTGGCTGTTGAGCAAAGAAAGTCAAGCCCTGGTTACAAACCATCTAATATACAAAGTCTTTCAATCAAAGGATGAAATTCAGAGAAAACACATACAGTAGGATGGAATACTCTAATTGTATATGTTTGTTTAGCTGTGATAATATGTACTGCTAAATAATTACTAAACAGAAATGGCATTCAACCTTATCTACATTATGTTTATTTGTATATGACCGTAGATTAGGAAAAAATTGACATATTTCTACAACTTACCTGAGCTGTGAGATATAAGGCAGACACTGTAGGAAACTCCTCACTTCACTCTCTTCATCTGAGCAGCCTGTCAGCTTCACTGGTTTCTTCTCTGGTTGGAGTTTCAGCACTTCCAGGAGGATGGAGGTCTTTCTTTCTGAGAGGTTTATGGACCAGACTGCAAGAGCTGACTGGAAAACTGACTGTAATGATGGAAGGACTCTCAAGCCTGTTTTAGTCTCATAGTCCTTCAGGTGGGAGCACAGATCCAGCAGAAAATCACACTGATATTTGTAATCATCATCATCATCATCATCTTCATCCTTAAGAGGGAATGTTTGATATCTGCACACTGATGATAACAGCTCCAGTATCTTCTCTCCTGTCTGTTGTTCTCTCTCTGCTGCTGCACAGAACAGATTCCCAAAGAACTTGACTTCACCTGAGCCTCTAGACCAGAAAGAGACACTGGAACGAGAATTGAACATTTTGTTATGATCTCTGTATTAAAGATTGTATGTTATACTGGAATATCACTCCTGAACCAACAGGGTGGCTGAAAGGAAAACTTTAGCCAAACCATTTATTAATCAATCAGCTCCAAAGCTGAAATACTGGACCACAAGTTTTATCATTCATCATTCTGTAAAACTCTATGAAACTTCATACAGTACTAGTGGAACATAATTAGGATTTCTAGTGGTTTACTGACCACATCCTGATAACACGGTTTATTTTCAATATTGATAATAAACCACTTAATCAAAATCCTCTCATTCACTCCTCTTAATCATTCATCGTTCAAACATCCTGCTCAGTTACAGCTCTTTTCTTGGCTATATTAGAGTCAGGGGAGCCAATAAATGAGCTCCAATCCAGCATCCATGACCAATCACATGTTTGGATTAAAAATAAAAATGATTAAGAGCTCAAAATGTGAACCACTTTAAGACATATGGTTCATTAAAATCAGTGTGTAGGGGTTAGGGTTAGTCCTCATAAAGTCTATTAAGTCTCATGCTGGCTGAACATCTCTGGCTGAGGCTTCACATCTGCTGCAGCGAGCCATCGAGTTGCTCTGTGATACTTGTTAATATTTTTATAGAAACCGGACAAAACAGGAGATTACTTGGAGAAAGTAAGCGAGGAAGGTGAACTACCTGGTAAGATCTGAAAATGTGTTTCTGTTACTTGATTCCAGCTATTGTTCTACTTTGCTACAATACCAGTTAGCATAGCCCTGATCGATCCAAACGCCATTTAGAGAACAAGCATTTTAAAAGTTGTTTGCTTATCATCTTGCTGACGGACCTGACTAAGCATGAAGTCATATGTTTAGCAAATCAGCATCATGATGAAATTATGTCAGCATCATTTTGATCCGTTTATTACAATTTAACCACAGTAAAATGTTTACTTTGGGTTCATGCTGCTGTAGTGAGCCAGATTTAAGGTGAATCCTTGCAGGTTGTGTTTACTCGCATTAAAAGAACTGCGTTCAATACCAACAAGTTTATAAGCTACATACAAATTAAACACCCAACACAATCCAGTGAGTTCACTCATGTAACTCAGGGAAAGGCTGCACTGAAGTCATGTGAAGTACAATTCATTTACCTGAGCTGTGAGATATAAGGCAGACACTGTAGGAAACTCCTCACTTCACTCTCTTCATCTGAGCAGCCTGTCAGCTCCACCGGTTTCTTTTCTGGTTGGAGTTTCAGCACTTCCAGGAGGATGGAGGTCTTTCTCTCTGAGAGGTTTATGGACCAGACTGCAGGAGCTGACTGGAAAACTGACTGTAATGATGGAAGGACTCTCAAACCTGTTTTAGTCTCATAGTCCTTCAGGTGGGAGCACAGATCCAGCAGGAAACCACTCTGATATTTGTAATCATCATCATCATCTTCATCCATGTTTCTCTCTTTAAGAGGGAATGTTTGATATCTGCACACTGATGATAACAGCTCCAGTATCTTCTCTCCTGTCTGTTGTTCTCTCTCTGCTGCTGCACAGAACAGATTCCCAAAGAACTTGACTTCTCGTGAGCCTATAAACCAACAAGAGACACTGGAACGAGAATTGAACATTTTGTTATGATCTCTGTATTAAAGATTGTATGTTATACTGGAATATCACTCCTGAACCAACAGGGTGGCTGAAAGGAAAACTTTAGCCAAACCATTTATTAATCAATCAGCTCCAAAGCTGAAATACTGGACCACAAGTTTTATCATTCATCATTCTGTAAAACTCTATGAAACTTCATACAGTACTAGTGGAACATAATTAGGATTTCTAGTGGTTTACTGACCACATCCTGATAACACGGTTTATTTTCAATATTGATAATAAACCACTTAATAAAAATCCCCTCATTCACTCCTCTTAATCATTCTTTGTTCAAACATCCTGCTCAGTTACAGCTCTTTTCTTGGCTATATTAGAGTCAGGGGAGCCAATAAATGAGCTCCAATCCAGCATCCATGACCAATCACATGTGTGGATTAAAAATAAAAATGATTAAGAGCTCAAAATGTGAACCACTTTAAGACATATGGTTCATTAAAATCAGTGTGTAGGGGTTAGGGTTAGTCCTCATAAAGTCTATTAAGTCTCATGCTGGCTGAACATCTCTGGCTGAGGCTTCACATCTGCTGCAGCGAGCCATCGAGTTGCTCTGTGATACTTGTTAATATTTTTATAGAAACCGGACAAAACAGGAGATTACTTGGAGAAAGTAAGCGAGGAAGGTGAACTACCTGGTAAGTTCTGAAAATGTGTTTCTGTTACTTGATTCCAGCTGTTGTTCTACTTTGCTACAATACCAGTTAGCATAGCCCTGATCGATCCAAACGCCATTTAGAGAACAAGCATTTTAAAAGTTGTTTGCTTATCATCTTGCTGACGGACCTGACTAAGCATGAAGTCATATGTTTAGCAAATCAGCATCATGATGAAATTATGTCAGCACCATTTTGATCCGTTTATTACAATTTAACCACAGTAAAATGTTTACTTTGGGTTCATGCTGCTGTAGTGAGCCAGATTTAAGGTGAATCCTTGCAGGTTGTGTTTACTCGCATTACAAGAACTGCGTTCAATACCAACAAGTTTATAAGCTACATACAAATTAAACACCCAACACAATCCAGTGAGTTCACTCGTGTAACTCAGGGAAAGGCTGCACTGAAGTCATGTGAAGTACAATTCATTTACCTGAGCTGTGAGATATAAGGCAGACACTGTAGGAAACTCCTCACTTCACTCTCTTCATCTGACCAGCCTGTCAGCTCCACTGGTTTCTTCTCTGGTTGGAGTTTCAGCACTTCCAGGAGGATGGAGGTCTTTCTCTCTGAGAGGTTTATGGACCAGACTGCAGGAGCTGACTGGAAAACTGACTGTAATGATGGAAGGACCCTCAAGCCTGTTTTAGTCTCATAGTCCTTCAGGTGGGAGCACAGATCCAGCAGGAAACCACAACGATATTCATCATCATAACTATCCAAGTATGGTGATAACAGCTCCAGTATCTTCTCTCCTGTCTGCTGTTCTCTCTCTGCTGCTGCACAGAACAGATTCCCAAAGAACTTGACTTCACCGGAGCCTCTAAACCAGAAAAAGAAACTGGAACGAGAATTGAATATTTTGTTATGATATGATGTTAACAGCAGAAAAAGAGCCATGCATTACTGATATGGAGTTTATCTGCTAAAACCCTACAAATACCTGCTGATGAGCAGAATACAGTAAAATCAATCAACCTAAAACTCAAGTAACAATGATTCTAACAGGGATATATGTGGATTTTAGAAGAGTTTAACTAAATTAAAATCTTGACAATATGTTGAA
This sequence comes from Micropterus salmoides, assembly GCF_014851395.1. NCBI lineage: Eukaryota > Metazoa > Chordata > Actinopteri > Centrarchiformes > Centrarchidae > Micropterus > Micropterus salmoides. The sequence continues at coordinate 4,316,673 of NW_024040040.1, forward strand.
TGAAGCAGGAAAGTCAGGCTACAAAGGTGTATCCTCTCCTCTGTATTAAATATTGTATGTTATACTGGAATACCAGTCCTGAACCAACAGGGTGGCTGAAAGGAAAACTTTACCCAAAACATTTATTAATCAATCAGCTCCAAAGCTGAAATACTGGACCACAAGTTTTAACATCCATCATTCTGTAAAACTCTATGAAACCGTCTGTCTCTGTTATAAGCATGAATGGAAACCTCTTCTAGAAGTCTGATGCTGGCTGAACATCTCTGGCTGTGCTCGTACTGGCTGAGGCTGCCTGTGTTTCACCTGGGTCTGTGTGACCTGCTAAAGACGTCTGGACTGGGTCTGTGCTGGATCTGGATCAACTGTGCTCGTACGGGCTTATGATCCAGAATCTACTCTACTGCCAAACTTCAGTTATAGCCCCTGCAAATAATAGATATCAATACTTGCTTAAGATATTCATTTTATCAGCTGCTTCAGGCCCATTCAAACTGGCTCCCCAGGTTTCCTTTAGCATTTTCAAAGCTAAAATATTATTTATACTAAGGCTAGGCGATATCGACAAAATTGTTATCGCAATAAAAAAATCATATCATTCGATATCAATAATTATCAGGACAAATGTCAAATTAGGTTCCTATCAAGTTTAAAGGCTGACTTTTGCTCCTTAGTGAAAGCTGAAGGGGTGGAGATGGTGCAGTGGATAGAACACATGCCTTTGGTGTGAGAAACCCAGGGTCACTTCCCTCTGTGACATCCAACAAAGTGTCCCTGAGCGAGACACTTGTTGCTCCAGAGGCGTGCAACCCCCGACATACAGTCCCCTCCAAAAGTATTGGAACGGTAAAGCAAATTCCTGTTTTTCCGAACTCTTGTCTCATACTCATCTTTTGATCTTAAACACAAATGTCTTCAGTGAACAACAAAAACAAAGGAATTTGCCTTACCGCTCCAATACTTTTGGAGGGGACTGTATATAGCAATTCTAAGTTGCTTTTGATAAAAGCGTCAGCTAAATGAGTAAATGTAATGTAACTGTAACCAGATAGTTAATTGTGGTTTAAACTATTTTATGGTCAGAACATGAAAATCACTTGCCAAACAGTGGATCACTTCACAAATCTGAGGTAGAACATTCAAAACAATAATGTTAAACTCTTTTTGTCAACAAATATGCAAGAGTAAAATTAAGTTACATCTTTTTTTTCAGTCCCTTTTTCCTTAACAAAATAAATAGCTTAAAAGAAAAAGTGCTAATTCGTTCATGATTCAAATAAACATTTATCTTGTTATTGAGGAAAATTATACTGTGATAATCATCTTGTCACAAGATCTCTGACGTAATTGCTGACGTAATCTGCACTCTGCGCATGCGTTGGCGTCTGTAGCCACCTGTCGGAAGCTCCGTCTTGAACCGGAGTCTTATCCAGTTTTAATCCACTTTTTTCGTTACATTTTTTATATCCTTTTATTTAACTTAACTTTATTTAAGTTTTACGTGGGTTAAGGATTTTAGTCATCCGACATGGATTTTAAGCTAGATGACCGTAAAAACGCGATCAACGCTACTGATCGCAACAAAGCTCCGGTGACTATGCAAGCCGAGATAACTCTGCCCCATGAGGACTGCTCACTCCTTAAGAAAGCGAACAAGAAGATTGCTGACCTTATGGAAGACATCCGACGACTTTCAGAGGAACTCAAAGAGAAAGATTCCCTGCTGACTGGCTTTATGGATGTGGCTTCAGTACAAGCCAAACAGATTGTTTCTCTTAGCGCAACCGCTAACATCCAGGACACCGTGTTTTGGGACCCCTCTAGTCTTCCCAGGCTTTCATCCTGCTCGACTCCGAAGCATCAGTCAACCTGGGCTGAAGTGGTGGTCCGTGGCTGCAAGAGAGGCTCGGACGGGGCTGCCTCTCCTCCGGACATCGGCCTCTCCAACCGCTATGCAGCCCAGTCTAACGACACTCCGGTCCATCCAGCTGATGCACCTGTGGCTTCGAGTCTCCCTGATACGGATCTCTTTCGGCGCACAGTGCCTGCCGACACTGTTGCATCTCCTTCACCGGCTACATCTCCTGCACTGGGCCGCCGGTCTGCCGCTGGGCCTGATCGGCGGCCGTCATCCCGGTCAAAAACCTCCGCTTCCCGACGTAGGATCCTGAAGGAGGCTGTGCTCAGACGCTCCGGAGGCCGTCTCTACCCTGCACCGTCGGGTAGCCCTTCTCTCAGGTCTGTTACTGCTACTCCAACACAACACTCGGCAGCTCACACACTCCATCCTCAGTCCGCACGCAGTGTTGAAGCAGATTCTGCTCAGTCCTGCTCTGGATCCCAACAACCGGCATCTCCTCGTCCTCTTTTCTCCCCAACCACATAATAATTGGTGACTCCATAACCAGAAACCTCCGTTTCTTTAACGCTACCACTCGCTGCTTCCCGGTGCCACCACGGCTGACATTTTAAAAAACTCCAGGACCTGATGCCGTCGCTCCCGTCCTCCATCACAAGAGTGATAGTCCATGTCGGAACAAATGACACAGCTCTTCGGCAGTCTGAGCTGACAAAATTAGATTTTAACCGTCTTTTTAACTTTTTAAAGCAGTGCGGAAAGTCCGTTTTTATCTCTGGTCCCATTCCCACAGTCGGTCGCGGTGCTGGCCGCTTCAGTAGACTCTTTGGCCTCCACGACTGGCTCCAGTCCGCCTGCAGGGCTCACCGTGTGTTTTATGTGGATAATTTTAATATTTTCTGGCAAAGAATGTCTCTTTTTAAGACAGACGGACTTCACCCAAACAAACGGGGCTCAGAAATGTTAGCTGCGCACATACAGCATGTGGTGCGGTCCACACATGACTTACGTGAATGACATCATTCATGCAGCACACCTGGACACACCACCAGTCACTGAACAGAACTCTGCCTCACTGCCACAAACAACTGTCTCCACCTGCTGGCATGTAAAGCCGTCTGCTCCCAGCACTGTTCCAAAGACTTCTATTCCTGTCATCATCACGCATAGACCAGTAAACCGAAATGTGCACATCCCACACAGAAATAATAGTAATCTCTTAAGGATTAGGACAACTGCACCAACTCCAGCACCCAGAACAAACTCATTTAAAATGGCTCTCTTCAATGTGAGATCACTTCAAGTAAGACTTTTATCTTAAATGATTTTATCTTGTCTGCAAATCTAGATTTTATGTTTTTAACTGAATCATGGTTGCAAATGAATGACTATAGCCAGCTAGCTGAACTGTGTCCGCCTCAATATGATTGTTTAGTCAACCGAGGGTCAGTGGTCGTGGTGGTGGGCTAGTGAGCGTGTATAGGAAAATTTTAAATGTCATCAAGTACGCTGTGATGAATTTACTCCTTTGAAGTTCTCACTCTTAAAGTTGGAGGGCTGCAACCTATCATATTTGTTATAATTTATCGCCCCCCAAAACCGCCTGGAGGATTTTTATCAGAACTTCCTGAATTTTTATCTACTCTGGTTTTAAATTATGACAGAATTGTTCTTTGTGGCGATTTTAATATTCATGTTGATGACCCCAACAATGTTAATGCAACTGACTTTTTAAATATGGCCACTTCTTTTAACTTCAAACAACATGTCAAAGGGCAAACACATAACCGTGGTCATACACTGGACTTGGTTTTTACCCTGGGTGTCAGCATTTCCTCTGTGGAATTAGTGGACATGACCATATCTGACCACAGATGTATTGTTTTTAGCTGCGATTCGCCTGTTACTCATGCCGCCTCACCAAGCTCCGTGTGTTGTCGCATCTTTAATGAACAAAGTGTTTCAAAGTTTTGCGCAGTCTTTCAGAGCCAAAGCCAACACCTGTCTGATTCCAACACCAACAATCTGGTCGATCACTTCAATCATATCTGCTTGTCGTCACTAAATATTACTGCTCCTCTAAAGGTTAGGCCTACGTCTAAAGCTAGTAAGCAACCCTGGATAAATGACAGCATTCGCAGCCTAAAAAGGGAATGCAGGAAAGCAGAGCGCAGATGGAAAAAATCCAGTCTCCAAGTCCATTACCTCAGTCTGAAGGATTTATTAATTAACTACAATAAATGGTTAAGGATGCGAGAACACACTATTTTTCTGAACTCATTACTACACATAAACACAATCCCAGGTTTCTGTTTAAGACTGTGGATCAGCTGGTAAACCCAACCCCTCCTTGTGCCTCAGCTGGAAGTAATGATGACTGTGAATTGTTTTTATCTTATTTTACCAATAAGGTGGTGTCAATCAGAGCCTCTATTACCCCCGTGGCCTCTTACTCAGAGGTTCCTCACCAGCAACAACAGAGTTTTAACCAGTTTTATCCCATCGACTTGTCTGAGCTTTTAAAAACAGTATCACAAATGAGAGTGTCCTCCAGCCCACTTGATAATACCTACAAATTTTTACTGAAAGTAATAGATTCTGTTGGGCCCCATTTGATCTCTGTTTTCAACAGCTCCCTATCTACTGGTTGTGTCCCTGATTATTTTAAAACGGCTTGCGTGAACCCACTTTTAAAGAAACCTGGTTTAGATCCCTCCCTCCCACATAATTTTAGACCAATTTCAAAACTGCCTTTTATTGCAAAGATTCTAGAAAGAATTGTGTCCAAACAGCTGCTCACTGTGCTGGAAAATAACAAATATTTGAAAAGTTTCAGTCTGGTTTTAGGAAGTACCACAGCACTGAGACTGCCCTGCTTAAAGTCACCAATGACCTTTTAATGTCTGCTGATGAAGGCATGTGCTCAGTCCTGGTACTCCTGGACCTTAGCGCTGCTTTTGACACCATTGATCACAACATCATGTTAGACAGACTGAGGCACTGGGTGGGGATCTCTGGTACTGCTCTAGAATGGTTTTCATCCTACCTGTCAAATAGGAAGTTTTGCGTGTCTGTAAACAACTATGTCTCTTCATTCTGTCCAGTTAAATATGGTGTGCCTCAGGGGTCGGTCTTAGGACCCATTTTGTTTTCCTTGTATCTGCTTCCCCTTGGACATATTATCCATAAACATGGCATTTCTTTTCATATTTATGCTGATGACACACAAATATACTTGCCCGTCAGATCCACAGACCCTGGAATGCTGAGTTCACTTAACAACTGCCTTTGTGAAGTTAAAAAATGGATGTCAAATAATTTCCTCCAGCTGAACTCAGACAAAACAGAAATCCTGGTCATCGGGTCCCAGCAGATGGCAAATCAAATACTGCCATCTGCTGGTTCCCTAGTAAATCACATTAAGCCTGTGGCAAAGAACCTTGGTGTTTGGTTTGATAGTAATTTAAATTTCGAGCAGCACACCACAAAGCTTGTTCAATCATGTTTTTATCAACTTAGAAATATAGCTAAAATTCGATCTATGTTAACTTTTAAGGACACCGAGACCATTTTACACGCCTTCATCTCATCACGCCTGGATTATTGCAACAGCCTTTTCACCTGTTTAACCCAAAAATCTATTGATCGACTCCAGACTGTCCAGAACTCAGCTGCCAGGCTTTTAACCAGAACAAAGAAATATGACCACATTACTCCTATTTTAGCTTCATTACACTGGCTCCCAGTATGTTTTAGAATTGACTTTAAAATTCTATTGATCACTTTTAAAGCTCTTCATGGCCTCTCGCCTTGTTATATTTCTGACCTTTTAGTCCCATACGCACCAGCACGTACCTTGAGATCCTCGGGCAGAGGTCTGTTCTGTTCCAGAGTCTCGACTGAAAACTAAAGGGGACAGAGCGTTTGCTGTCAGGGCCCCGAGGCTCTGGAACAGCCTGCCCGAGGAAATCAGGTCGGCTGAGTCAGTGAACTCTTTTAAGTCCCTTCTTAAAACATACTTTTATAGGAGAGCTTTCCCGATCTTATTTGACTTTATTTTATCCCTTTTATTTTATTGTATTTTACTAATTTTATATAAATTTTCATCTTTTTTTTTTTTGTATTATTCTTTACACTTGTTAAAGCACTTTGTAACTTGTTTTGAAAAGTGCTCTACAAATAAGGATTATTATTATATTATTATAATTATTGTTATTGTTTATTGTCCAGCTCTAATTTATACCATGAATTGACTGAATATTTGACGTTTATTATTTACTGAGAGATGTGCATCCACGTTGTCCAGTCTGCTCCACTAATCAACATTTTAATAGTCAATGTGAATCCACTGCTTTCCATCAGGCATTACTCCAGAGTTGTAACTAAACCTTCACTGAGAAACAGATCATCACTGTCACGTTTTAAAACGATGTGAGGAGTGCCATCACAGCTGTGTTCTGTCTGGCCTGGTCCCACTAATGTTGCTGCTGGAATGTAATAAGGTCCAGCTGTGGACTGTAGCACCGTTCACCGCTTTTCATGCACGCACGTATGAGCGCATGTTCACGCACAACGTAGTTATCATTTCCATGCTGCAGTTCATAAACGTTGTTGCCTGTCTCATATATCAAAGGTAATAAACAGTTGTATTTCACTCTAATATTGTTCAGTCTGGCAAGCAACCAAGACACAGACAGAGCTGCCCTGCTGGGTAGCAGGACAGACGGACTAGAGAGATTCCCTGCAGCTGCACATGAACCTGCTCACATCAGACTTTCAGAAAAGAGAACACAAGTTTACCTGACTGCTGTTCCCGAAAGTCACTGTCATTGAGTTATTTTCTCTTCTTGTGTTCAAAAGGATAGCCCCTGTCTATCCTCTCGTCACCGTTATAATCACCAGCTTTCAACATTGACTCGTTTTTTGCTACATTTCATATCATTAACAAAGTGCCTTTCACATTAACCAATAGTTTTATGTTGAAAGTGTAACCGGACGTTGCATCTATGTTATTGCTAACTTGACCAGACGTTGCAGACGTGCAAATCGTTGCTAACTTGACCGCGGAGCCCTACACGTCCAAAAACTACACCAATCTTGACAGTCTTACTGGGGCACAGCACAAGGATACAGGGGCACGTGCCCCAGTGAAAAGGGTCTAGCGACACCTATGGCTGTAGTACAATATTGAAAACATAGTTAATTTGAGTGAAGCATTCTCGTGTATCGCCGTGTTTCAGGCAGAGTTGAAGGACAAAGCCTCTGCTCGCCCAGCTGCTGAGTGACAGGGAGATCTGAAGGAGAGAGCTGGGAGCAGCGTTGGAGTTTCTGGACAGTTAAACACATGCAGTTGCACTGGATTCAGGTCTATCAAGGAGACATTTACCCGCAGAAGGAGCTCAGACTTCTTTTAGTTTATTAAATTAACTTTTTAATTTAAATATTTGGGATAAAAAGTGGATTTATCTTCACTCATCTGCTGCAGCGAGCCATCGAGTTGCTCTGTGATACAATACAGGAGATTACTTGGAGAAAGTAAGCGAGGAAGGTGAACTACCTGGTAAGTTCTGAAAATGTGTTTCTGTTACTTGATTCCAGCTATTGTTCTACTTTGCTACAATACCAGTTAGCATAGCCCTGATCGATCCAAACGCCATTAAGAGAACAAGCATTTTAAAAGTTGTTTGCTTATCATCTTGCTGACGGACCTGACTAAGCATGAAGTCATATGTTTAGCAAATCAGCATCATGATGAAGTTATGTCAGCATCATTTTGATCCGTTTATTACAATTTAACCACAGTAAAATGTTTACTTTGGGTTCATGCTGCTGTAGTAAGCCAGATTTAAGGTGAATCCTTGCAGGTTGTGTTTACTCGCATTACAAGAACTGCATTCAATACTAACAAGTTTATAAGCTACATACAAATTAAACACCCAACACAATCCAGTGAGTTCACTCATGTAACTCAGGGAAAGGCTGCACTGAAGTCATGTGAAGTACAATTCATTTACCTGAGCTGTGAGATATAAGGCAGACACTGTAGGAAACTCCTCACTTCACTCTCTTCATCTGAGCAGCCTGTCAGCTCCACTGGTTTCTTTTCTGGTTGGAGTTTCAGCACTTCCAGGAGGATGGAGGTCTTTCTCTCTGAGAGGTTTATGGACCAGACTGCAGGAGCTGACTGGAAAACTGACTGTAATGATTGAAGGACTCTCAAGCCTGTTTTAGTCTCATAGTCCTTCAGGTGGGAGCACAGATCCAGCAGGAAACCACAACGATATTTGTAATCATCATCATCATCATCATCTTCATCCATGTTTCTCTCTTTAAAAGGGAATGTTTGATATCTGCACACTGATGATAACAGCTCCAGTATCTTCTCTCCTGTCTGCTGTTCTCTCTCTGCTGCTGCACAGAACAGATTCCCAAAGAACTCGACTTCTCCTGAGCCTCTAAACTGCTGAGAGAAACTGGAATGAGAATTGAACATTTTGTTATGATCTGATATCAACAGCAGAAAAAGAGCCATGCATTACTGATATGGAGTTTATCTGCTAAAAGCCTACAAATACCTGCTGATGAGCAGAATACAGTAAAAATCAATCAACCTAAAACTGAAGTAACAATGATTTTAACAGAGATATATGTGGATTTTAGAAGAGTTTAACTAAATTAAATTTACAAAGTGTTGAAGGAAGCAGGAATGTCAGGCTCAACCTGTTCTCACTCTGAAGTCCTACACATATGGACACATGGTCAAGATCCCTTGGTGTGTTATAAAGCAATTGGAAGCCTTTCAGCATCATTGTTGATGAAAGTAGGTGTAGGATAATTAACAGAAAAGTTTAGGTAAGCTTGGGGTGGATAGATGGATTAGACACCTAAACCTTTATTCTTTTAAAATAACTGGAGTAACGTAGTTGTTTTCACCCAGACCATGATCCTTTACTAAACCTAATCTAGTAGTTTTGTTGCCTAATCTTTCTATGACTCTGTGGTGGTATCTGCAGTCTTTATGCAGTAGTTTCTGTTGGGGAGCCAGAAGCACAGAGAGGGACAGAAAAAGTCTCAATAAACTGGTTCAGAGGACTAGTTCTGTCCTGTTCTGGCCTCTAGACACCACAGAGGAGGAGGGTGAGAGAAGCATGTTAGTCAGACGACACCTCTCAGCCCCTGCAGGAGACTGTGAGGTCTCTGAGCAGCTCCTTCAGCATCAGACTGCTGCAACACATTAAAAGAAGGAGCAGCTCCTTCATCCCAGCAGCTGTCACACTCTCCAACACAGCAATGATTAAATGTTTGTGTCTATGGAACATCAGCCAACACTTATCGCAGGAACTTTATAGCAATATTATTTATTTGTAGTGTACCAGCCAGTGTGGCTTTGATTATTTTATATCGAACAATTTGGAGATTCCAAAGGAGGTTGAGATATCAACCCTCAAGAGACAGCTGAAGTACCCTAAAGGAGGGGGTGAAAGGTTTGCTCCACTCCGAAGTTCAGCTTGGGTAGTACGAGCCATAAAACCTACCACCTCCGGTGAAGTTGAGATAATGGACTCTATGCGAGACTGTTAAAATGACAATATTAACCTTTGCCAGGGAAAAACCTCAACCAGAAACAGGCTGCGAGGACCTCAGCAGCCATAAACTAAACAACCTCTAAACACTCCTAAGACCAAAAGGGCAGGGTAACCAAGGTAAAGAAGTTCCTCTTTCAGATTACTTCCAAACATCAAAGATCTCCTCTTCAGTCTTGACCCTCTACCCCACCAAAGAGCCATTAATTTGGACTCTTAACATGCCCTCTCACTCCAGATGCCAGAAAAGAACGCTGCCCCGAATTCTTTTGTGCGGAAAAACTTGCTTTATTACGGTTTAATTAAATAATCTTTGTTGAGTTACTTAGCAGGTCTCTCCATTTGAGTAGTTATATTACCATGTAGTTGTTGTTCAAAAGAAGAATCCATAAAGAAAGTTAATTTGCAGTGTTCTAATCTTCCTCAATACTCACTGATGTTCCTTTAATTTGTTATACTAATGCCATGCTTCAACACCTTTTTATATATTTTCTTGTTAAAGAACATGTAATATAAATATTATCATGTGTTAAATAATTAATTTCCCCAGCTCCTAAGCAAATTCTGAAATCCTGAAAATGTGTTTAACTGTTAACCATTCTAATCGTTACAATGATTACTTAATAGTAATATATTACTTAACAGTATAACTGTTAATGACATTTAAGGTTTGATTGTGGGAAGGAATTTGATTGAAATACACGCAAATCTCTCAGGAGACCGGAACTAAAGCCTCCTGGGACACAGGAAACAAAACTCTTCTCTTCGCTCTTGGTCTTCGCCCTGCACGTTTACCGAGCGTCCCCCGTCTTCCAGCAACGCCCTAAGTCCAGCCTGGCGAGCGCAGCGACTTTCAAGTTTTCTTTGTCTCAGAGTAACTTACTTAGCCTATATCCGCGAGGTCTGGAGAACCTTCGTGGAAGTTATTCTTTTCCTTTGTTTTGTGTGTACAGTTATCAGACTGTTTCACTCGTGCAACTCTGAATTCAAGAATCACCAAGTTTCTTTTAAGCTTTATTCCGTCAAGTTAACTTTTACTGCTTCCCCAAAGTTCGGGCCCAGCCACGTGGGTTAGTTATGCCAGCAGCTCAAAGGACATCAAAACCCACGAACCGAGCCAAGGTTAACAGCCATCACTGCAAGTTTCTTCAACCAAGTTACCAGCCAAACTGGCGGACCTCCGGAGCAATTCCCTGGCAGAGAAAGCGACCGGCAGACGGCGTGTTAAGCCGTCTCAACCGAGAACGCGCGAAACTCCGACAGTGTGGGGCCGCCCAAACACCATCCGGCTGAGAAACCAACAAGCAGTAAGGATATAACACGCTGCATTCTGTGGTTGAGTTGATGTCCAATATATTCTTTTAATCTATTAGCTTTAATCCTTAATTTTCGCCCCCCAAAACCGCCTGGAAGATTTTTATCAGAACTTCCTGAATTTTTATCTACTCTGGTTTTAAATTATGACAGAATTGTTCTTTGTGGCGATTTTAATATTCATGTTGATGACCCCAACAATGTTAATGCAACTAACTTTTTAATTATGGCCACTTCTTTTAACTTCAAACAACATGTTAAAGGGCAAACACATAACCGTGGTCATACACTGGACTTGGTTTTTACCCTGGGTGTCAGCATTTCTTCTGTGGAATTAGTGGACATGACCATATCTGACCACAGATGTATTGTTTTTAGCTGCGATTCGCCTGTTACTCATGCCGCCTCACCAAGCTCCGTGTGTTCTCCGTGTGTATTTTCAACACCAACAATCTGGTCGATCACTTCAATCATATCTGCTTGTCGTCACTAAATATTACTGCTCCTCTAAAGGTTAGGCCTACGTCTAAAGCTAGTAAGCAACCCTGGATAAATGACAGCATTCGCAGCCTAAAAAGGGAATGCAGGAAAGCAGAGCGCAGATGGAAAATTCCAGTCTCAAAGTCCATTACCTCAGTCTGAAGGATTTATTAATTAACTACAATAACATGGTTAAGGATGCGAGAACACACTATTTTTCTGAACTCATTACTACACATAAACACAATCCCAGGTTTCTGTTTAAGACTGTGAATCGGCTGGTAAACCCAACCCCTCCTTGTGCCTCAGATGGAAGTAATGATGACTGTGAATTGTTTTTATCTTATTTTACCAATAAGGTGGTGTCAATCAGAGCCTCTATTACCCCCGCGGCCTCTTACTTAGAGGTCTCTCACCAGCATAAGAGAGTTTTAACCAGTTTTATCCCATGGACTTGTCTGAGCTTTTAAAAACCGTATCACAAATGAGAGTGTCCTCCAGCCCACTTGATGTAATACCTACAAAATTTTTACTAAAGTAATAGATTCTGTTGGGCCCCATTTGATCTCTGTTTTCAACAGCTCCCTATCTACTGGTTGTGTCCCTGATTATTTTAAAACGGCTTGCGTGAACCCACTTTTAAAGAAACCTGGTTTAGATCCCTCCCTCCCACATAATTTTAGACCAATTTCAAAACTGCCTTTTATTGCAAAGATTCTAGAAAGAATTGTGTCCAAACAGCTGCTCACTGTACTGGAAAATAACAAATTATTTGAAAAGTTTCAGTCTTGTTTTAGGAAGTACCACAGCACTGAGACTGCCCTGCTTAAAGTCACCAATGACCTTTTAATGTCTGCTGATGAAGGCATGTGCTCAGTCCTGGTACTCCTGGACCTTAGCGCTGCTTTTGACACCATTGATCACAACATCATGTTAGACAGACTGAGGCACTGGGTGGGGATCTCTGGTACTGCCCTAGAATGGTTTTCATCCTACCTGTCAAATAGGAAGTTTTGCGTGTCTGTAAACAACTATGTCTCCTCGTTCTGTCCAGTTAAATATGGTGTGCCTCAGGGGTCGTCTTAGGACCATTTTGTTTTCCTTGTATCTGCTTCCCCTTGGACATTTATCCATAAACATGGCATTTCTTTTCATATTTATGCTGATGACACACAATATACTTGCCCGTCAGATCCACAGACCCTGGAATGCTGAGTTCACTTAACAACTGCCTTTGTGAAGTAAAAAAATGGATGTCAAATAATTTCCTCCAGCTGAACTCAGAAAAACAGAAATCCTGGTCATCGGGTCTCAGCAGATGGCAAATCAAATACTGCCATCTGCTGGTTCCCTAGTAAATCACATTAAGCCTGTGGCAAAGAACCTTGGTGTTTAGTTTGATAGTAATTAAAATTTCAGGCAGCACACCACAAAGCTTGTTCAATCATGTTTTTATCAACTTAGAAATATAGCTAAAATTCGATCTATGTTAACTTTTAAGGACACTGAGACCATTTTACACATCTTCATCTCATCACGCCTGGATTGTTGCAACAGCCTTTTCAACTGTTTAACCCAAAAATCTATTGATCGACTCCAGACTGTCCAGAACTCAGCTGCCAGGCTTTTAACCAGAACAAAGAAATATGATCACATTACCCCTATTTTAGCTTCATTACACTGGCTCCCAGTATGTTTTAGAATTGACTTTAAAATTCTAATGATCACTTTTAAAGCTCTTCATGGCCTCTCGCCTTGTTATATTTCTGACCTTTTAGTCCCATACGCACCAGCACGTACCTTGAGATCCTCGGGCAGAGGTCTGTTGTCTGTTCCAGAGTCTCGACTGAAAACTAAAGGGGACAGAGCGTTTGCTGTCAGGGCCCCGAGGCTCTGGAACAGCCTCCCCAAGGAAATCAGGTCGGCTGAGTCAGTGAACTCTTTTAAGTCCCTTCTTAAAACACACTTTTATAGGAGATCCTTTCCCGATCTTATCTGACTTTATTTTATCCCTTTTATTTTATTGTATTTTACTAATTTTACATTTATCTGTATTTTAGTCTTTTCAATGTTTTCATGCTTTTATCTTGTATTGTTTTTTTGTTTGTTTGTTTGTTTTTATTTTTTGTTTTATTGTCTCTTGGGTATTATTGTCTTTACACTTGTTAAAGCACTTTGTAACTTGTTTTTCAAAAGTGCTCTACAAATAAGGATTATTATTATTATAATTGTTTTAGGTGCTTAGCTTAGGTGTTTTGCTTTTCAGATCTCACCTTAATTTAGATTTTTCATGGATTTTTCATGTTGAAACAAAGTGCAAAAATTACTCTGGTATTAAAGTGCACCAGACAGGTTAATGGAAAATGTGATATAGTGATATTTACTTAAACACAGCAAGTAACTCAACACTGTTGTTACTTTATATCTGAATGATGTGATGTTGTTAAATAGTTTTTTGTTTTTCTTCTGTTCTCACCAGATATTTTAGTGACTTTGGAAAAACAAAATTTGTGGGCAGAAAGAGACCAGCTCCATAAGATCTCACACTGGGGAAATTCACCTGTTACAGCAGCTCCTTATAAAACACAACAGATAAGAAAATACACATTCAATAAAAGAAAAGAAAAACACAGGATATAACAGAATTATAAAAATAAGTGTAAGAGTTATGTTTACATTATATACACCTTACATATCCAGATGTGATCGATATTGAACATTGGACAGGTCACAGCAGGAGGTAGCTGCACTGTGTAGAAATACATATAGTTGCACTGGACAAAATATATACAGCAGTGTAGCTTAGTGTTAGGCTATAAAAATATGGCTATGGATATACTGTACAGGTAATATAACAGTGTGTATAATATGTAGCATACCTACTTTACTATTTCATAAAAATTATGAATATTAATTATTCAGTAATATTGATTCATAAATCCTCAAGGCACCACCGGAAATTCAGTTCGCCCAGGGTCTCCGGACTCCCTGGGTAACGTTATGGGTTTAATAATTACACAGTTATTCCTAGTGATCAGTTAGTAGTAATTGCCTAATCATTTCTATAAAATCAATCAGTCAATCTCATGTCGAAGGCATAAATCCTCCGTTACAGTGACCTGGAGTTAAACAATACACAAACACAGTTACTGTGATTTGGGTGAAATTTATTAGAACTAACTACGTGAATAAATGAGGTTAAATATACATCAAAGAAATAAACACTGGCTAAACAGACAAAGTGCAATGGGAATGGTGAAGTTCAATGTGAATTTAGTTATTGTGGAGAAGGATTTTAAGAGAGAAAGAGAACCAATAAACGCAAGTTATATGATAATAACTGAGTTAAATTTGGCTCGGAGTTTAGGCTGAAATGATTAAGGATTAAAGCTAATAGATTAAAAGACTATTGGACACCAACTCAACCACAGAATGCAGCGTGTTATATCTTTACTGCTTGTTGGTTTCTCAGCCGGATGGTGCAGTGATGGCTGTTAACCTTGGCTCGGTTCGTGGGTTTTCATGTCCTTTGAGCTGCTGGCATAACTAACCCACGTGGCTGGGTCCAAATTTGGGGAAGCAGTAAAAGTTAAATTGACGGAATAAAGCTTAAAAGATACTTGGTGTTTCTTGAATTCAGAGTTGCACGAGTGAAACAGTCTGATAACTGTACACACAAACAAAGGAAAAGAATAACTTCCACGAAGGTTCTCCTGACCTCGCGGATATAGGCTGAGTAAGTTACTCTGAGACAAAGAAAACTTGAAAGTCGCGGCGCTCGCCAGGCTGGACTTAGGGCGTTGCTGGGAGACGGGGCAAGCTCCGTAAACGTGCAGGGCGAAGAGCAAGAGCGAAAAGAAGAGAGTTTTTGTTTCCTGTGTCCCAGGAGGCTTTAGTTCCGGTCTCCTGAGAGATTTGCGTGTATTTCAATCAAATTCCTTCCCACAATCAAACCTTAAAATGTCATAAACAGTTATACTGTTCTTAGTTTTAAGCATTTATAAAAGGGAAACTATTAAGTAATCATTGTAACGATTAGAATGGTTACCAATTAAACACATTTTCAGGATTTCAGAATGAAAGAAACTTAACTCAACATTTCCTGGATAATATTGGCCGTTACACATTCTTACTTAGAGAATATAAGCAAGTTACACAAACATGGCATCAGATTATACAAAATAAAATACAGACTGATACATTAAACGGGAGACGCATTACATGTAATAGTACTTTTGTCCTCTGGGGGTAGCTCTGGTGCCATGAGAGGAGACTGAGATAACTGATTATTTCTTTAAAACAATCATTTGCTTTGGAGCTGGGGAAATTAATTATTTAACACATGATAATATTTCTATTACATGTTCTTTAACAAGAAAATATATAAAAAGGTGTTGAAGCATGGCATTAGTATAACCAGGGACGTGCACAGGAATTTTGAAGGGCAGTTGCTCTGACCTGAAAAAAACAGGAATTCCGGTAGGGAACAGAATCGACTGACGTGCAGGCAGCGCTGCAGCAGTGCAGCCACTTAAACAGAGTTTGCCCTTCCCCTACTGACTTTCACTTTCGGTGCCCGAATGGAAGTGAATGAGGCTTTGCGATCGCGATTATTTTTTTATTTTATTTATTTTTCTCGGAAGGGCGAGTCGGAAGGGCAACTTGAGTCAGGAAAGGCAAACGGGCAGTTGCCCGGGCAACCAGAGCAACCCCCCTGTGCACGTCCCTGAGTATAACATATATTAAAGGAACATCAGTGAGTATTGAGGAAGATTAGAACACTGCAAATTAACTTTCTTTATGGATTCTTCTTTTGAACAACAACTACATGGTAATATAACTACTCAAATGGAGAGACCTGCTAAGTAACTCAACAAAGATTATTTAATTAAACCGTAATAAAGCAAGTTTTTCCGCACAAAAGAATTCGGGCAGCGTTCTTTTCTGGCATCTGGAGTTTCTCACACCTAGATGTGAAAGTGAGAGGGCATGTTAAGAGTCCAAATTAATGGCTCTTTGGTGGGGTAGAGGGTCAAGACTGAAGAGGAGATCTTTGATGTTTGGAGGTAATCTGAAAGAGGAACTTCTTTACCTTGGTTACCCTGCCCTTTTGGTCTTAGGAGTGTTTAGAGGTTGCAAAGTTTGGTGAGTTTGAGTATACTCAGGTCCCCAAAATGAAGCTTACTTTGCAGAAAAAAAAAAAAAAAATCTTTACAAATTAAATAGGGACCTCACACGGTCGTGCTCGGGCCCTAACAAGCACAACAGAGTCAGGCATTCTCGTTAGGGCCCGAGCACGACCGTGTGAGCTCCCTATTGAATTTGTAAAGATGTAAAGATTATATATATATATATATATATATTTTTTTTTTTTTCCCTCTGCAAAGTAAGCTCCATTTTGGGGACCTGAGCATACTCAAAAACTCACCAAACTTTGCACACATGTCAGAACTGGTGAAAATTTCGTATTTTATGGGTTTCGCGCATGGGCGTGGCAAAATGACTCGCTAGCGCCACCTAGAAAATTGGAAAAAATTTGCCCCTCGTTCACGTTCAACCTACATGCACGAAATTTTCTGGGGACATGTATCATATCAAGACGCACAAAAAAGCCTCAAGAACCCATACCCTAAACTCAACAGGAAGTTGGCCATTTTGAATTTTACGGCCATTTTTGGATGATTTACACACTTCGTACTTTAACGAACTCCTCCTAGGGATTTTGTCCAACCGACTTCAAATTTCTGCTGTGCCTTCTAAAGGCATTGAAGATGAAAAGTTGTGCTATCTGTGAGTTTTCGTCAATGGGCGTGTCTGTGGCGTGGCGTCAAAGATCAACTCTTTACCACAACACAGGAAGTTGTTGTAACTTCAGTGTAAATGCTCACATCTGAACCAAACTTTATGTGCTTGATAACTCTCCCACCCCGCAGACATCTACATGCCAATACCGATTTATATTCATAGCGGCAAGTGCTATGTAGCTCCACATAGGGGACACAGGAAGTGACATATAACACCTTCATGCGGCGTCGGAACCGCATAGCAAATTTACAGCCGCACTGGCAGATCTCCAGAATTGTATTTTAGTGCATTTCGTAGGATGTTTATTTATTTATTGAGCAATTATTTATCACTGTATTAATTTCCCATTATGTCAGGATCTGTCCTTCATACACCCAAACAGGTTGGGTAGCCAAATGCTAGCGGCTATGTGGCAGCACGCTGTACAGTCCGCTGCACATTAATGACTATTTACAACTCACACCCACTCTCGGAACCTTCCTCGCGTTTCACAGCCCCTGCTGCAGAGTACAATTAATCCAGCTACAGCCCCCTGGCCTCATCTGTCACCACACCACTCCATTTTACCCATACAGACAGTTATTAAGCACAGGGCATCTTGCCCGCCCAGTACACACTAAACTCCACTAGCCAAATCATCTACACACACACACACACACACACACACACACACACACACACAACCTGTCATGAGTTTGCTCTCTATAACATCCGCTCTTTTGCCAATAAAGGCCCCCTAGTCAATGTCTATGACTTCATCACAGATCACAGACTGGATTTTTTATGTCCCATGGAAAGATTGCAGCCACAAAATGATTTCCTACAGCTTAATTCAGCAGCTCCACATGGTTTTATCCATAACCATACCATGCTCTGGGGGTAAAGGAGGGGGCCTTACTCTGATCTATCATGAGTGTATAAAGCTAACACCAATCTGTATACCTGATCAATGTTCCTTAGAAATGCTGGTTGTTACGCTTTGTGGACCCACACCTACCATTTTTTGCAGTCTTATACAGACCACCAAAATCATCCAACATGTTCATCACTGAGCTCTCAACAGTTTTAAGCACCCTTAGTGCCATGTCTCTCAACATCTTTTTAATGGGAGATTTTAATGTCCATTTAGATAACCCTGAAAACATGTTCAAAAAAGATTTTAAAACAATGTTAGAGAGCTAACACTATATATAAACTTTATCAACACACACCAAGGGCCACATCCTGGACCTAGTCTGTTGTTCTGGCATCTTACCCTATAACATCACATCTGCTGAGCAACCCATCTCTGACCATAAAGCTGTACTATTCAACACCAACAGTACTACTGCTCAGTAAGGCAAAGGCGATCGTGTCATATCATACCAAAACATCAGACATGTGAACCCAGAATGCCTCATCAGTTTAATTACCTCAAACCCAGCTCCACCGCTCAACACCTCAACTGTGGATATAATGGACTACTGCAATGGCAGTTCTTCTGCACCGGACACTTTAGCCCCTCTAAAAACACAGGCTGTCTCATTTATCCATACTGCCCCCTGGTCCACATCTGAATTGCGTCAGTTTAAGGCCCTAGGTCACCGCATGGAGTGCCTTTATGAAAAGAATGGATGGACTTGTTGTACATAAACAGATGCATATTGATCTTATACTCTGATACAAAAATGCTCTCTCCCCATCCAAACACTCATTTTATGCCAATATCGTCAAGGCATGGAAAAACCAGAAATCTCTTCTCCACAGTAAAATGACTACTCAAACCACCAGAAACTAAGAACAATAACCTTTCAAACGAAGAGTGTTCTGCTTTTTTGACATTCAACTCAAAAATGTCTCTTCCTCATTGACCGTCTGGTAGGTATTGGAACTGTACTCAATTTCTATCAGTGGTTTGCTTCCTACCTCTCAAAAGTGACACGCTTTGTTAAAATTCTAAACTACAGGTAAGAAACCTCCAGAGTTTATCATGGAGCACTGCAGGGTTCAGTGTTGGGACCACTTCTGTTTGTAATTTACCTCCTCCCTCTTGGCAAGATCTTTAGGCATTATGACATCCATTAGTGATGGCACAGCAGGTAAGACACAGAGAGAGAGCCAGGTTCAATTTTCCCTCTGGAGAACATCCACCAATGTGTCCCTGAGCAAGACACTATAACCCTAGCTGCTCCAGAGGCTTGCGAGCTCTGACATATAAAGGAAATTGTAAGTCGCTTTGGATAAAAGTGTCCGCTAAATGAATAAATGTAAATGTTATGCTAACGATACACAGCTTTATGTGTCCACAAACTCCAACAACCCCTCCAGTAGCCTCGTTGCCTCTCTACATGATATACGGACATGGATGACAAATAATTACTTACAACTCAACAGTAGTAAGACTGAGCTACTGCTCATTGGTTCAAAATCTACTCTCAAAAAACCAACATCAGCTCGCTAACATTAATGGAACCGTCATACCTGTCTCCAGCTCTTAACATGTCAGGTTAAGAGCCTTGGTATCATTCTGGAGAGCAATCACTAAGTTCAGCCATATCAATAATGATTCTCTGAATGCCTGTTTCCATCTGCGAAACATCTCCAGACTACGCCCCGCTCTAACTCAACACTACTGAAATTCTAGTAAATGCTTTGGTCACATCACCCATCGATTACTGCAATGCAATTCTAGCAGGCATCCCCAACAAACTTGTTCACTATCAGCTACTCATCCAGAACGCTGCACCACGGATCATAACACGCTCCAATGCAACAGAACATGTCCCTCCACTGTTGATTCAACTACACTGGCTACCTGTATCTGAAAGGATTAACTTTAAAATATTGCTATTAACATTCAAAGCCCTCAACAATCTGTCTCCTACTTATTTCACTGACCTCAATAAGACATCTTTTTCCCTGCGATCTTCCACAACAAGTCATCTGGCACCACCAACCATCAATGTCAGTACAATGGGTGCTACGGCCGTCTCTTCTGCTGGACCCAAACTTTGGAACTCTTTCCCTTCATCCATTTACTGGACTAAAAATGCTGTTAAAACTCATCTGTTCAAGCCAGCATACTCATCTCATGATGTACAAGACTGAAATCCATTTTGTTAAGGTTTTATTTTTATTCTTTTTTTTTTTTGATGCTGTTTTAATGATGCTATGCATTATTGCAAATGTAATCTGATTTTATGATGTAAGGCGACCTTGAGTGTCTTAAAAGGCGCCATCAAATGAAATGTTTTATTTACTTATTTTTAAGTCTATCTTATCGTATCTTAACATAACCAAATTGTGCCATTTCACAACATCAGCAACTGTTTTATTTTGAAAGGCTAACCAGACATGGAGTATTTATTTTAGCTGAGGAGCCCTACAGGTTAAAAAAGCAACGCCTCAGGGTCTTGACCAAACATCCATATGTGACAACAGGGTGGCTGAAAGGAAAACTTTACCCAAAACATTTATTAATCAATCAGCTCCAAAGCTGAAATACTGGACCACAAGTTTTAACATCCATCATTCTGTAAAACTCTATGAAACTTCATACAGTACTAGTGTAACATAATTAGGATTTCTAGTGGTCTACTGATCACATCCTGATGACGTGATTTCTTTTCAATATTGACAATAAACCACTTGATCAAAATCCTCACATTCACTCTTCTTAATCATTCATCGTTCAAACATCCTGCTCAGTTACAGCTCTTTTCTTGACTATATTAGAGTCAGGGGAGCCAATAAATGAGCTCCAATCCAGCATCCATGACCAATCATATGTTGGGATTAAAAATAAAATGATTAAGAGCTCAAGATGTGAACCACTTTAAGAAATGTGGTTCATTAATATCAGTGTGTTCGTCGTAGCTCCACTAAAATCAATATGTTAGTCAACACTAACACATTGATGTACTTAGAGGGGAAACATCTTTTAATGCAGGAAACTACTGCTTCATCCCTGAGATTTGCTAAATCACAGCAAAAAGCTGTAAAACAGTAAAAAAGAACATCAGTGGTCCTGAGGAAGAACTGAACTCCTCATCGTCAACACAATGGTGATGGTCTCTGTTGCTGACATTGCTGGAGCTTGTTGGATCACATCATTATATCTGAGTCTCTGTTTACTTTTTACTGAGTCCATATATGACTGATGAAAACAGCCTCAAAGGAACCAACTTGGTGCTCGATGGAGGAAACACGTATCAGCTCATGGGAGATGAGCAGGAATCTGTGGGAGCGTTGCTAGGGGGGTTTGATCTGCACAGAACTCTGGGTAATGTAAGAATAAACACATGGGGCTGCGTGGAATACAACAGCATGTCATCTATAAAACTAAACTCAGTGATATAACGTTTATGTGGACTGATCACCTGAACACTTTACCTTCACCTTCAAACTAACAGTGAGTTTCCAGAAATGTCCACTGAAGTCATGTGAAGTACAATTAATTTACCTGAGCTGTGAGATATAAGGCAGACACTGTAGGAAACTCCTCACTTCACTCTCTTCATCTGAGCAGCCTGTCAGCTCCACTGGTTTCTTCTCTGGTTGGAGTTTCAGCACTTCCAGGAGGATGGAGGTCTTTCTCTCTGAGAGGTTTATGGACCAGACTGCAGGAGCTGACTGGAAAACTGACTGTAATGATGGAAGGACCCTCAAGCCTGTTTCAGTCTCACAGTCCTTCAGGTGGGAGCACAGATCCAGCAGGAAACCACAACGATATTTGTTCTTATCATCATCCATGTCTTCATTAAGAGGGAATGTTTGATATTTGCACACTGATGATAACAGCTCCAGTATCTTCTCTCCTGTCTGCTGTTCTCTCTCTGCTGCTGCGCTGAACAGATTCCCAAAGAACTTGACTTCACCGGAGCCTCTAAACCAGAAAGAGAAACTGGAACGAGAATTAAACATTTTGTTATGATATGATGTTAACAGCAGAAAAAGAGCCATGCATTACTTATATGGAGTTTATCAGCTAAAAGCCTACAAATACCTGCTGTTGAGCAGAATACAGTAAATTCAATCAACCTAAAACTCCAAGTAACAATGATTCTAACAGGGATATATGTGGATTTTAAAAGACTGTTACTAAATTAAATTCTTGACAAAATGTTGAATGGAGCAGGAAAGTCAGGCTACAAAGGTGTATCCTCTCCTCTGTATTAAAGATTGTATGTTATACTGGAATACCACTCCTGAACCAACAGGGTGGTTGAAAGGAAAACTTTACCCAAAACATTTATTAATCAGCTTCAAAGCTGAAATACTGGACCACAAGTTTTAACATCCATCATTCTGTAAAACTATGAAACTTCATACAGTACTAGTGTAACATAATTAGGATTTCTAGTGGTTTACTGATCACATCCTGATGACGTGATTTCTTTTCAATATTGATAATAAACCACTTGATCAAAATCCTCTCATTCACTCTTCTTAATCATTCATCGTTCAAACATCCTGCTCAGTTACAGCTCTTTTCTTGACTATATTAAAGTCAGGGGAGCCAATAAATGAGCTCCAATCCAGCATCCATGACCAATCACATGTTGGGATTAAAAATAAAAATGATTAAGAGCTCAAAATGTGAACCACTTTAAGAAATGTGGTTCATTAATATCAGTGTGTTCGTCGTAGCTCCACTAAAATCAATATGTTAGTCAACACTAACACATTGATGTACTTAGAGGGGAAACATCTTTTAATGCGGGAAACTACTGCTTCATCCCTGAGATTTGCTAAATTACAGCAAAAAGCTGTAAAACAGTAAAAAAGAACATCAGTGGTCCTGAGGAAGAACTGAACTCCTCATCGTCAACACAATGGTGATGGTCTCTGTTGCTGACATTGCTGGAGCTTGTTGGATCACATCATTATAGCTGAGTCTCTGTTTCCTTTTTACTGAGTCCATAGATGACTGATGAAAACAGCCTCAAAGGAACAAACTTGGTGCTCGATGGAGGAAACACGTATGAGCTCGTGGGAGATGAGCAGGACTCTGTGGGCGCGTTGCTAGGGGGGGCTTGATCTGCACAGAACTCTGGGTAATGTAGGAATAAACATCAGGCAGCGTGGAATACCACAGCATGTCATCTATAAAACTAAACTCAGTGATATAACATTTATGTGGACCGATCACCTGAACACTTTACCTTCAAACTAACAGTGAGTTTCCAGAAATGTCCACTGAAGTCATGTGAAGTACAATTCATTTACCTGAGCTGTGAGATATAAGGCAGACACTGTAGGAAACTCCTCACTTCACTCTCTTCATCTGAGCAGCCTGTCAGCTCCACTGGTTTCTTCTCTGGTTGGAGTTTCAGCACTTCCAGGAGGATGGAGGTCTTTCTCTCTGAGAGGTTTATGAACCAGACTGCAGGAGCTGACTGGAAAACTGACTGTAATGATGGAAGGACCCTCAAGCCTGTTTTAGTCTCATAGTCCTTCAGGTGGGAGTACAGATCCAGCAGGAAACCACTCTGATATTCGTGTTTATCAACAGTCATTGCTCTCTCTTTAATAGGGAATGTTTGATATCTGCACACTGGTGATAACAGCTCCAGTATCTTCTCTCCTGTCTGCTGTTCTCTCTCTGCTGCTGCACAGGACAGATTCCCAAAGAACCTGACTTCACCGGAGCCTCTAAAACGCTGAGAGACACTGGAACGAGAATTGAACATTTTGTTATGATCTGATGTCAACAGCAGAAAAAGAGCCATGCATTACTGATATGGAGTTTATCTGCTAAAATCAATCAATATAAAACTCAAGTAACAATGGCTTGTAAAAGGGATATATGTGGATTTTAGAATGGAAGAGGGGAAGAGTTTTACTAAATTAAATTCTTAAAGAAAGATGTTAAAGGAAGCAGGAAAGCTCAAGCTGTTCTAACTCCAAAGTCGTCACATATGGACAGATTGTCAAGACCCCTTGGTGTGAGTTTTTCCACCATTACGAAGCCTTTCAGCATCATAGTTGAACACTAAAAGCAGCTGCCTAGTATAAATAACAGAAGAGTTCAGGTAAGCTTGGGGTGGATGGATCAGACCCCTGCCTTTCAACCACGAGACTGGTGTTTGTTTATTCTTTTAAATTAACTTATGTAAGTATGTAAGTTGTTTTAACCCAAACTAAGATCTTTTCCTGCACCAAGTAGTTTTGTTGCCTAATCTTTCTATGACTCTGTGGTGGTATCTGCAGTCTTGATGCAGTAGTTTCTGTTGGGGAGCCAGAAGCACAGAGAGGGACAGAAAAATACTCAATAAAATGGTTCAGAGGACTAGTTAAGTCCTGGTCTGGCCTCCAGACAACAGAGGAGGGGGGTCGGATAAGGATGTTAGCCAAGCTGACATCAGTCATGGACGACACCTCTCAGCCCCTGCAGGAGACTGTGAGGTCTCTGAGCAGCTCCTTCAGCATCAGACTGCTGCAACACATTAGAAGAAGGAGCAGCTCCTTCATCCCAGCAGCTGTCACACTCTCCAACACAGCAATGACATAATGTTTGCATCTCTGGAACATCAGCAAACACTTATCAGTCACGTTGTTGCACTATTATTTCTTATACACACTGTATTATTACCTGTACTGCATATCCATAGCCCTATTTTTATAGGTCATAATAACGCTAAACTACACTGATGTATATATTTTGCCCTATCTACCTTCTGCTGTGACCTGTGCAATGTTCAATATCAATCACATCTGGATATAAAAGGTCAAGATTATCTTCTTACCTACAAAGCTCTTAATGATCAGGCACCATCTTATCTTAAAGAGCTCATAGAACCTTACTACCCCACCAGAGCACTGCGCTCCCAGAATGCAGGGTTACTTGTGGTTCCTAGAGTCTCCAAAAGTAGACTAGGAGCCAGAGCGTTCAGATATCAAGCTCCTCTCCTGTGGAACCAGGTTCCAGTTTGGGTTCAGGAGGCAGACACCATCTCCACATTTAAGAGTAGGCTTAAGACTTTCCTCTTTGATAAAGCTTATAGTTAGGGCTGGCTCAGGTGAGTCCTGAACCATCCCTTAGTTATGCTGCTATAGGCCTAGACTGCCGGGGGATTTCCCATGATCCACTGAGCTCCTCTCTCCTCTACGTTATCTCCCTCTGTATGCAACCTCATCCCATTATTGCATGTTACTAACACAACTTCTCCCCTTTCTGGTAGTCTTGTGCTTTCTCGTCCCTCTCCTCTCTCCTCCTATCACCTCCTGCAGGTTTTCTGGCTCTGGAGCTGTGGAGTCTGGATCTGTGGCTGCGGGTCACCTGCTGCCCCCGTGTTCCTGCTCGACACCCTCTGCTACAACAACTATTGTTACTATTGTTATTATAATCATTAACATTATGATCGTTATTAACACTACTATAAATATCTGTACCATTTTTCATTTAGTCTATAGCAACATCACCTTTACTGTCTGTACCTCTGTGTGTATATTGTGTAGGCTGCCTGCCTCCCCTCTCTCTCTCTCTCTGTTCCCCTCTGATCAATAGTCTGTCATATGTGGTCAATCAGCTCCAAAGCTGAAATACTGGACCACAAGTTTTAATCCATCATTCTGTAAAATTCTATGAAACTTCATACAGTACTAGTGTAACATAATTAGGGATCCAAACAGCAAAGCTGCTGGCGCACTTCTTACATTATTTCAATCTTGGGATTCATCTGCATCTTTGCTCCAATGATCTTCTGCTCTACAAATGTGAAATTATAAAACCTCTTATCACTTTTCTCTAAAACTCGTCTCAGACGGTTTGCCATTCGACATGAAACTTTGGCAGGATCATCCACGGACGTCGCTGATCAAAAGTTATCAAAAGAATTTTGATACCTAAATCTCATAAGCGGAGGTAGAGAGCTGCATTGGGATTGCACAACACAAATTGTGCGGGGGCGGGCAGTTTTAACTGTGCTGTGGTCGGGAGTGGGCAGTTAAAAAATATACTGCGGCTCCCGCTGTAGCGCTGATAAGATGGAGTCAACAAACGAAGTTGAAAAGAGCACCTGCAGCTGATCCCAAGATTGTACTGCACGGGCCTAACTCGAACCTGCGACCTCAGGTGTGAGAGACGGACACGCTGACGAAAGAGCTAAACCCCACAGTCTCTGATGTTAGTCGACAGTACGTCTGGAGTGAAGTTTACTCACTGCAAAGCCTCGCTGGTTTACGTCACACAGGCGTTTAGCCTAGCCCAAACATTTGTCCTTTTTTTATTCTACATGTCACAATGTTTGCGAGTGTATACAAATGTTATTTATTTGTTTGTAATTGTCTTTTTGTGCTTCTACTACGTTTTTGAAAGTTCTGTGACTCGCTTTCGTTCCTTGTCTTGACGGGTGCATCTATCAACTACCACGGGGACCATTTCAGAATGAGAGCGTTTTACCTTCCCGATTTTGCCGACATGTTTAGATTTTGTTGATTTGGTGATTAGTGCTTGCTTTTTGTGCTTCTACTATGATTAAATAGGCTACATAGTTAAAATGTTTATTTTTGGTTTGATTTAACTGCGTTTATTGTTGATATAGGTATTTTATTTTGAAACTTTACCAAATTCTCTGCTGTTTCTGTGTCTGACTTCCAGCCCGGTTCATCTGCGCTGTGCTGGGACGCTTTTTGGATGCATTGCAGCTCTTCTGGTGTAGAATGGCTGCTCCAGCAGCAGCTAAGTAGACGGACTCAGTGGACTTTTGGAGTGAGTCCGGGGTCATGTAAAGTTGATTTAAATGACTTGGTAGCAGGTGGGCCCGTGATGAAGCTCCGCCCCCAGTGTGCTGAGAGTCTATCTATGCCCCCGGTCAATCTGCGTTTTTTTTTTCATAAATTTTTACTTTTGTGTATTTACGTACAATTTTACATAAATGCCCGTAAATCAAAATTGGCTTAAGATATTGTAACCAAACTTGACGCGTCTGTTCAGATGCTCCGTCCGAGCTTCACTGAGCAGTCCTGCAGTCACTGACCAGTTCTTCCAATAGGGGGCGCTACACTTGCAAAAAGTTTTTTACCTCGTACAGGGGTGGAAATGAACTTTTTGGCTCACCTGCCAAGGTGACTGGTATGAAAAAATCCACTGGTCAATCATAATAAATTGCCTTTTGTGTCAGATATACATTTGTTTCCATCCTTTTAATTGAGATAATAAGGTATGATGTCACTACAGTAAAAGTTAAACTAAGTTAAAAAAGAGGCCACAGTGAAATTTGAAACAAAATTATATTATTGCTATTAAATGTACTTAAAACATAACAATAAATTGTTTTATAAACTTTCAAGATGCTTATTAATCATTCAACTTAAACCTTATCACTGCTCGCTCTTGTAAGGCTTTATCACTTTCTATGGTCACCCTCTTCTGGCCTCCTGGATCTGACAGAGTCCTGGTGCCACAGGATCACAGGTTTTATGGGATCAACATTTTTATAAAGTCTATGGATCACACTCCTTGATCTCTGGGGAAGACAGCAGGACCATTAGAAGATCTGACAGTGTGTCAGACACTGACTGGACCACCAACTACCATGCTACAACTTTTGTAATTAGCTCCTAACACTAGCAGCTTTCACGCTGCCTTATTTCACAAGGATATTGCACCAATTTGCTGGCTCGCTGCACTTTATGAAAGGTATGGAGCAGATTTTATCCGCCTCTGAGCAGGGAAATTTGGTGACAGACATGAGACAGAAAGACGGAACGATCGGTTTGTGAAAAGCCACAGCCGACATCCCGCGGCATGCTGCTGATTCCTGTAAAGCCGGACCGCTATGTGAAAGCACACATGATCGCAGGATAAAGGCCTTTTCACATGGGATAAAGCTGCAAACTTTTGTTCAGTATGAAGAAGCGAATGCGACATAAAGCGGATGTTCTTTCCGCACTGATCTCTGTATGAAAGTGGCTACACCCTCACTCTCGCCTCCCACCTGTCCCTTAACACCCACCCTTTTAACAATCTATGCCAATCAAACACGAAAAGAACATACAACAACCAATGAATGCCTCTAATGCGTGTGTTACACGATTTGAGATACCTTGGTACATCGGGGACCAATTTAAGTGTCATACAACCAACAAGAATGCCGGCCCTGTCTGCTGCTGATTATCAGTCAAATAGAAATTATATGCTGAATATTTTTACCCGCCAATGTGGCGTGTAGCCTTCAGACATTTGGCAGCCAAACAGAAAATCCACCCGCATTTGGCGGTTGTACGATCTCGGGTCCCTACTCAGTTGATGTATAAAATTTGGTAATGATTGTGCAAAGTGGGTGTGACTTATTACAAGATATGTAAATTCCTAGACATTTCTCATTCCTAACTTCAAAAAAATCTAAGAAAATCATCCGTATGTCCTAGAGAGCTGAAATATTTTGAGCACATCCACTAACGTTGGCCTCACTGCAATCCATGGTCAATTCAGAAGTCAGTCACACAATACTAATTCATTTAACATCTATATCTCCAGAAGTCTTTCTTCAAACGCTACCAAACTTGACAGTCATTCTCCAGATGGCTGATATCAAGTGTTTCAAAGGGTTTTCAGATCGATCAAACAGTGAGTCGGCAGTGATATTCCGTATCTTGTACAGTATGCACAACATTTTCTTTTTAACTCAGTTTTGGTCAAATGCCACCAAAATAATTGACAAACACACCCAAAACTGGCAGAATGATGTGTAATTTATTTCAAAATTTTATTGACAGTTGTAAGCATTTAAGTTTAAACTGACAAAACTATCCGGGTCTGCTACATGTGACGTCACTACCTCAACTTGTGAGGTAGGTGTGTGAAAACAGTCCCTCACTAGTAGCTCAGTCAGTAAGTCACCTACTGTGGAGATCTGAAATTCCAGGGTTCAAATCCGCAGGTGACCGAGGCAGACTTGCTGACAACGGGGGTCTTCAGATCATAGCAAGTCTAAGGCCTAGTCCACACAGGTATTTTTATAACCGGAGTTTTCCCTCCTTTGTTTAAAAAAAAAAATCTCCGTCCACATGAAAACGCAAAAACACGCTATCAAGTGCTGTCAAGAGCATGCCAAACCACCTGGCACGATATGACCCTAATCGTAAAGCCACGTCGGCCAATCAGAGCCTAATAAAATTGTAGACAAAGCAGGCAGTGGCGCACAATCTGAAATCAAACAAAGCAGATAACAGCGTACACTCTGACGTCGCAAGGCAAAACCCCCGGCTTTACTGTCTACACGACAACACTGCAACCGGCGTTTCTGAAAATCCTCAACATGGCAGGGGTTTTCAAGAATGCTCGGTTTCAGTGACTTGATACTGTCACAATAAGTGGTGTGGTGAGGCAGGTTGGAGGACCCAAACGCAGGACGCAAGTCAGAGGAGGTACGGTTCAAAAAGGTGGAGTCCAAAAACAAAGGCTGTCCAACAGAAATCCAAAAGGGTGAAAACCAAAATCCAAAACGAGCAGGGAAACACGGAGACATGACGAGTGAGGCTGACAACACAAGAAACACACACTGCAACGGGAGCAACACAGGTGAAAGACATGAGGCTAACGAGGCACAGGCAGGGAGAGAGCGAGCAGGGGAAAGCAGAGGCAGACATGCTGGGGTAACAGACATGACAAGGGTTACCGAACACTAGACGACAGACAAGACAGAGACGGACATGAGTGAACCCCAACACACAACAGACTATATAACTGATACTGGACACAGAACGAGGAGCTAAGACACAGAATACAGAGCAGACTAAACTAAAATAATGCAGACGAGGAACAAGAAGTAAATACTAAAACATAACCGAGGCACAGGACTGGGAACAAAGACAAAGAACTGAAACACAGGCCCAAGAGCCAAGATAAAAGACGAGACATAAACTACTAAGGACAAGGAACGAGAGAAACAGGCAAATAGACATACGAAACAAATGGCAAAAACTCAAACTCACAAGGAAGAAACTACAACTCATTACAGATACTGCGTTTCCGTGTGGAGGAACCACTGAACCTCGTAAAAAAAGTCCCAGTTATGAAAATACCCGTGTTCGTGTAGACAGGGCCTAATTTCTCTATTTTATTTGGATCCTGTGACACTTTCTTCTAATTTTTCTCTGCTTAAAAGTGTTAATGCAGCTTAAACTTTAAATCTTGGAGACACAAAATGTCGCAGGTGGGTTGAACATTTCACACAGTAGATACATTTACCACCCACTTTGTTAGGTACGGCTGTTTAATTGCTTGTTAACACAAATAGTTAATCAGCCAATCACATGGCAGCAACTCAATGCATTTAGGCATGTAGACGTGGTCAAGACAACTTGCTGAAGTTCAAAATGAGCCACAGAATAGGGAAGAAAGGGTATTTAAATGACTCTGAATGTAGTATGATCATTGGTGCCAGACGGGCTGGTCTGAGTATCTGACCAGTCAGAGAATGGTCTGAATAAGAGAATATATCCAGTGAGCGGCAGTTGTGTGAACGAAAATGCCTTGTTGATGTCAGAGGAGAATGGGCAGACTGGTTCGAGATGACAGAAGGGCAACAGTAACTCAAATAACTTGTTACAACTAAGGTATGCAGAATACCATCTCTGAAAGACACGTCAAACCTTGAAGCAGATGGGCTACAGCAACAGAAGACCACATCGATCACCCCTAACCCAAACAGGAAACTAAGGCTACAATTTGCACAGGCTCACCAAAACTGGACAATAGAAGAAGGAAAAACGTCGCCTGGTCTGATGTGTCTCAATTTCAGCTATGACATTCAGATGGTAGGGTCAGAATATGGAGCAAACAGCATGAAAGCATGGATCCATCCTGCCTTGCATCAACAATTCAGGCTGGTGGTGTAATGGTGTGGGAGATTTTTCTTGGCACACTTTGGGCCCCTTAGTACCAACTGAACATCTTTTAAAGGCGACAGTCTACCTGAGTATTGTTGCTGCTGACCATGTCCATCCCTTTATGACCACAGTGAACCCATCTTCTGATGGCTACTTCCATGAGGCACCATGTCACAAAGCTCAAATCATCTGAATGAGTTCACTGTACTCCAGTGGCCTCCACAGTCATCAGATCTCAATCCAATAGAGCACCTTTGGGATGTGTTGGAACGGGAGATTCTCATCATGGATGTGCAGCGGACAAATCTGCAGCAAGTGGTGATGCTATCATGTCAATATGCCAATGTGTCTGAGGAATGTTTCCAACACCTTGTTGAAAGTATGCAACGAAGAATTAAGGCAGAACGCAAAAGGTGGTCCAACGCGGTACTAGCAAGGTGTACCTAATAAAGTGGCCAGTAAGTGTCTAATGACACTTTCTGATCTCAAGGTGATGTTGTAAAAATCAAGTTTGCGTTTCCCCAATTATCTCAAAGTCCAAATTCTTTCATAACTTTAATCTCTTAAATCATCTGCTCTGTTCTTCTCTTGGATCACGATCATTGCCGCTTGTGGCTATATTTAGGATTAGGGCTGAATCAATTAATCAATTAAATTGATTTAATTGATTACTAAAATGCATCGATGCAAATTGTTTGCATTGAGGCTTCGTTTAATCCATGTAACTATATAGCACACTGTTTCACACAGACATTTATTACTGTTGCACATCGCGCTTCGAACACGACGTGATTATGATGCTGCTGTTTCCAAAGTGTAGGAAGAGAGAGAAAATAGCGAGGGACGAAGAAGAAAGTGTCCAAGTATGGCATTATTTCAAGCTAAAAGAAAACAACAACTCTGTAATTTTACAATCCGTCCACCATAAAACAAAACTTATTTCGCCTCGGCAACAGCACGACGGCACCTGATCAGGTTGGGCCGTGAGTTTGGGTTG
Organism: Micropterus salmoides; assembly: GCF_014851395.1. NCBI lineage: Eukaryota > Metazoa > Chordata > Actinopteri > Centrarchiformes > Centrarchidae > Micropterus > Micropterus salmoides. The sequence goes on from NW_024040040.1 coordinate 4,348,525, forward strand.
TAACATCATAGTCATGAGTTAACTGGGTGTGGGGAGCTGCATCTTAATATAACTTGTATAGCACTTGGGTGAGGCTGCCGCCACCAAGCAAAAGTTACTTCTTAAACAATGCATCGTTGAATTGATGAAATAATCCGTAGAAGCTTCGAGTACTAAAATCATCGTTAGCTGCAGCCCTATTTAGGATTTCTAGTGGTTTACTGATCACATCCTGATGACATGTGGTTCCTTTTAATATTGATAATAAGCCACTTGATCAAAACCCTCTCATTCACTCCTCTTAATCATTCATCGTTCAAACATCCTGCTCAGTTACAGCTCTTTTCCTTTCTATATTTGAGTCAGGGGAGCCAATAAATGAGCACCAATCCAGAGCTGCAGTCCCTATTCATTCAACTTCAACTGATCCCACGAGGTGCGGACAACTCGGCATAACACCAGTCAAGCTGGGGTTCTGTCTCTTTAGCAAGTGTTCCTCTTCGCCCAGTACACATAGGGCCTTTCTCATTTCCCCAATTTCTGCCTCCTCGACTCCTTGCCATGCCATCTTGAAGGACATTTCAATTCTTAAAATGTACATGGAGGTGCGAGGATCGAGGAGGCTTGCTGGAGGAGCTATTAGCGAGGATTGTAAAAATGAACATTAAATAGCGTCTGGATGACACTGTGCACATTTACGCACAAGCCACAGCAACATAAAATAATAATGAAAAATCTCCTGACACGCCGACAGGATCGGTCAATATCTGATGTTAATTCATGTTCTCTGTTCTTCTTCACATCCAAAAGGTCTCACACAGTCCAGTTTCATACAGAGAAACTGATCATGGATTATAGTAGAATTGTATAGTTGACCGACAGCAGCCTTTCTAATCATCAAATCGTTAAAGAAAACACTTGTGCATCACAAGAAAGAAATCACCTGGAAAGCTACAGGGACCAGCGGAGGTGGGGTAAAATGCCCATGCAGATGCTGGTCTCTAAATCTGAAACAATAATTAGTTGGTGGGGGACGGGTGGATGATTTATGCGTATAGGCCTATATGGGTTCCACTAATGTCCAAACTGATTCCGCATCACACCAATTCAGCTGCTATAATCGTGACAAAACAGAGCAGAGAGCTGCTGAAGTCAAATTATTGGGCTGTAATATCAATCAGAGCATTCAGACCTGATCTGTTTCATGTTATAATAGTAGTGCCCATGTAGTCTGCACATGTCATTCCAACAGTAGAGTCCTGTGGTGACAGTTTTAATTGGGGCTACATGAGATAAATGTACCTATGTCATTTTGTAAAGGGACTAATGATGAAACGAGGTGAGCATTTAATCAGGCTGAGGGCTGAAATTATCTCTTTTCAGGCATAAGGCGCACCGCAAAAAAGTAGGTCTACTGTGTAGCCTAGTGAATGATTGAGCTGCTGTAATCTGTGACTGTTTTCAACAGATACTATAATGTTTATGATTATGATTGTGAAGAAATTATCTGTAGCCTTTAGTGCTGACAGCTGGTCTGCTGCTCTGAAAGAGGTCACAGCTCAAACAGTGGACAGATGATACAGCTGTGCAACAGGTCATGTTTAATAGACGTTGCTTTAAAATGACGGCTGCGAGGAAAGGACATCTCATTTCTTCCTCGTTTCCTTGACTCCTCTCTCCTCGCGTCTCCTCCCCGACTCCTCGAGCTCGCATCTCGGGTGGGAGTGACTGAGATGCGCCTTGAGGATCGAGGAATCAAAGAAGCACAAATTTGGGAAATGAGAAAGGCCCATATACACGCTTTGCCTACACATGTGCACTGATGACCCAGAGTTAAGCTTACAATTTTGGATTTATTCACGCACTTTAAAAACATTTATTCTGTTTATATGTTTATTTACAGCATTAAACGTTGAAATGTATATTATTATAGGCTGAATATAAACTTATTGAGAGAAAACTGGTAGTTCTATGTAAAATCAGACATTGAGCTCACTATCGCCAAAATAGCATGATCCTTGTTTCAGTTCAAAACTTCGACTGTGAGATTGACAGTCGAATCAGGCTCCGTCCATCAAATCTTCAACTATTCAGGGTCAGCCCTAACTAACACACTGATGTACTTAGAGGGGAAACATCTTTTAATGCAGGAAACTACTGCTTCATCCCTGAGATTGGTCCTGAAGAAGAACTGAACTCCTCATCGTCAACACAATGGTGATGGTCTCTGTTGCTGACATTGCTGGAGCTTGTTGGATCACATCATTATAGCTGAGTCTCTGTTTCCTTTTTACTGAGTCCATAGATGACTGATGAAAACAGCCTCAAAGGAACAAACTTGTTGCTCGATGGAGGAAACACGTATCAGCTCATGGGAGATGAGCAGGAATCTGTGGGAGTGTTGCTAGGGGGGTTTGATCTGCACACAACTCTGGGAAATGTAGGAATAAAGTGGTGGTGCATAGATAAGATGCTTGCCTTTGGTGTGAGAGACCTGGGTTCAATTCCCCCTGTGAGACATCCACCATTGTGTCCCTGAGCAAGACACTTAACCCCTAGAGGCGTGTGACCTCTGACATGTATAGCAATTGTAAGTCGCTTTGGATAAAAGCGTCAGCTAAATGATAAACACATGCGTGGAATAAAACAGCATGTCATCTATAAAACTAAACACTTTATTTTATGTGGACTGCTCACCTGAACACTTTACCTTCACCTTCAAACTAACAGTGAGTTTCCAGAAATGTACACAGAAGTCATGTGAAGTACAATTCATTTACCTGAGCTGTGAGATATAAGGCAGACACTGTAGGAAACTCCTCACTTCACTCTCTTCATCTGAGCAGCCTGTCAGCTCCACTGGTTTCTTCTCTGGTTGGAGTTTCAGCACTTCCAGGAGGATGGAGGTCTTTCTCTCTGAGAGGTTTATGGACCAGACTGCAGGAGCTGACTGGAAAACTGACTGTAATGATGGAAGGACCCTCAAGCCTGTTTTAGTCTCATAGTCCTTCAGGTGGGAGCACAGATCCAGCAGGAAACCACTCTGATATTTGTGTTTACCATCATCCATGTTTCTCTCTTTAAGAGGGAATGACTGATATCTGCACACTGATGATAACAGCTCCAGTATCTTCTCTCCTGTCTGCTGTTCTCTCTCTGCTGCTGCACAGAACAGATTCCCAAAGAACTTGACTTCACCGGAGCCTCTAAAACGCTGAGAGACACTGGAACGAGAATTGAACATTTTGTTATGATCTGATGTCAACAGCAGAAAAAGAGCCATGCATTACTGATATGGAGTTTATCTGCTAAAATCAATCAATATAAAACTCAAGTAACAATGGCTTGTAAAAGGGATATATGTGGATTTTAGAATGGAAGAGGGGAAGAGTTTTACTAAATTAAATTCTTAAAAAAAGATGTTAAAGGAAGCAGGAAAGCTCAAGCTGTTCTAACTCCAAAGTCGTCACATATGGACAGATTGTCAAGACCCCTTGGTGTGAGTTTTTCCACCATTACGAACACAGAAAGGCCTGGAACGCAGTCACGCAGTGTTTGTTTGTTTACAGCAATCATACAGACTATGCTTCACACCTCGCCAAAATGATGGCTGCAGTCAGTGGTCTCCCCCACCCTGGGAGATCATTTGCAGATGGAGGTTTGACAGGTGAACACATTTTTTAATGTTGGTGTTATGTTTGGCTGCATCGTGAGGACTGATGATGAGGCGGATGGAGAGTAGCGATTGTGTGAGAGCTGTCCTGCTTTATTTCCAGACATTTTTAATTTACACAGTCCATATGTGCAGGTGGTGAAGATGTGCCGGGTGAGTCGAGGTGAGAATGTAGATCTATTTGTGCGCCACCGTGGCGTCTCAGTGCGCCTGACAGCACAGTCTGTTCACTGCAGCATTTGTACACACGAAAACTAAATATGCACAGAGGATGTTATTAAAAACTACTGATGCTCTCTTTTGCAATTCTTTAATGCTATTCGATGTTATGAAATATTGAGCGGACATTCATTTACAATCTGAGTTGGCACTTGGCCACAATTGAAAGGTGCAGTATGGAATCATTATGGCTCACTAGCGCGAGCACAAATAACACTGCTTGTTTGAATTTTTATATGATAAACGTGATATGAAGTGAAATTAAATATGTGAGAGCCGTTTTATTTTGATATTAAACCACTACATAGCCTACATGATCAAACTTTTATTGTGTATTAACGGACATAATTAGGTTTTTGATTGACTACTTCATTGACATCTGCACAGTAACTGAAGTGGAAACACTTTTTTGAAACATTTGGTGAGTTTTGGCACTTTGGAGTTCACTAAAAGAGTCGGACAAAAGTTTGTGGAGGGTCTGCACATTCTCACGGCAGCTCAAGAGTTTGCACCACGGCCTGCGCATTCTCACGTCACATTCATTTTTATACGTCCCATGTGTGCGTGAAAACCAGCGTACTTTTTGTGCGTAGGCAGGCCCCTGGGGTCTCATTTATAAACGCCACATACGTACAAAACAGGTGGAAATGTGCGTACGCCACTTCCCAAGCAAAGGTTGTGATCTATAAAAAACAAACTTGACATAGAAATGTGCGGTCCGGTAAGTAAACTCTGAACCATGCGTACGCACATAAATAGGAGAAATGAGAAACAGCGACTCACATGGCAGAAGGATGAAACTGTTTGAAATGAAAAGGCTTAAAGCCTTTCTAAATAATCAGACACTTGTTTGATTGATTTTCCCTGAAGTGTGCAAAAAACCCCATAATTTAAGATAATTTGCTTTCTCACATGCGCACAAGTTGATTGTGATTTATAAAGGGAACCTGCTTACAAGTGTGCGTACCGCACGGCTTTATAAGTCTGAATATTTCTTGGCGTACGCCATTTTTGGCTTTGGGGCGCACGTACACTGAGGTTTCTACGCACAGTTTTATAAATGAGACCCCAGAGGAGGAGGGTGGGAGGAGCATGTTAGCCAAACTGACATCAATCCTGGACAACACCTCTCAGCCCCTGCAGGAGACTGTGAGGTCTCTGAGCAGCTCCTTCAGCATCAGACTGCTGCAACACATTAAAAGAAGGAGCAGCTCCTTCATCCCAGCAGCTGTCACACTCTCCAACACAGCAATGACATAATGTTTGCGTCTCTGGAACATCAGCAAACACTTATCAGTCACTTTATACACTCTAAAAACTAATTCTGGGGACCTTTAGTTATTACTTAAATATATATATTGTTGTGAAATACAAAAATCTTCAAAAAGTTCTGAGATACTGTTAGACTTTTTACTTGTAACTGTTATTTTATTGAGCTTGGATGACACACAAATTATGCCTATTGATTCAATACACTATCATGACTTCTCAGAGTTTAACATTTTCAGTTAATCAAAAAATAATTAAATTTTAGTTATGTTAATGCAAAATACAATTTGATGACAAGTGAACAGCCCGCAGTTTCCCACTCTTTCATTTGTGGGCATGTTCAAGGCCAGACGAGTGACCACAGGGCCACAGCTGAAACTCATTCAAGTGTAACATGGTGAATGGTAAGTAATTTTATGCTTAATTACACATATTTGCATTCACTCAGGATTCTGTTGGTGATAGCCTATAAACCCGAACACACTGCTTACTCAAAAGAAGTTCAGCAATCAAAACTAATAAGTACACCATACACTAAAAACCAAGTCTTCTTAACAAGTTATTTTAATAATGTGTGTTTCATCGTTTTTGAGTGATGATGGATTTCTAAATCAAACCCTTCGAGTGTTGAGACGCACGCTGATTGTGACGTCATTAACGGCCAAACGGGACTGTTTTCAGAAAATTCAAGATGGCTACCCGATGCGAGGGAGACTATTTTGCAAGAATCAGTATTTATTCGCAGTGCTGTGAAAGAAATGTTTGTCTTCTTTAATTTCTATTTTACAACTGTGTGTGCTCTGGGAGGACCGCTTCAGGATGTGGAGGCAGTCTGGCGCGTTACTTTTATGCTAATGTTAAACGTAATCACATTTGGGCTCTGTTGTCAGGCGCAGTTACATTTACAGAAAGGCTAATGCTAGAAGTAAGCTGGCTCACAGTGAGGTAACGTTAACTTTGCACTGTTGTGAAATGCTGTCAGTTAACTCACGTTAGTTAATGTTATATTGTGGAGACAGTCAACCTCTGCATTTATTTATAAGCTGTTCCTGAAATAGTGTTGATGCATGGCTAAAAGTTTAATGTTATTAGATGTAAACCTAATGATTCCCCTCAGCCCTTCGGTTGCAGAGACTAGTTGCCTCGTCTGAAGTAGCTGTGACGTTAATATGTATTAGTAAAGGAGTATTTGTTCATTTTGATGTTTGTGGTAACGTTACGTTGACATGAGTTGCATTATTACACAAAAGAGTGTGTGTTTTTTAGCATTGTCTCAGACATTAATGGGATGGACAAAATAACAGAAGCACCTGTCCATGTGATAACTACAAATTACAAGCACCACAACAGCAGTTTCCAAAATGATCGTACAGTCGAATCAACAACCCCCCAAAACAGTTTCATCCAAAACTGAACATTATCATTGATGTAACTATTGAACTGGTAACTTACTCTTACAGACTAAATACATTTCTCACAACATTAAACTATTCCAGTATCACGTTTGTGAGAATGTACACAACATGGCCATTATTTTGTAAACTAATAAAAAAAAATTGGTGTTCATATATTGTGTGCCCATTAAGGACTATAGAGTGTGCTACTGAAGGGATTTCATAATGTCCATAATCACCTGACTTGTGAAAGCAGCTCTTGTATCGGTGAGTAAGTGAAATGATAAAATACAGTATTTTTAAAAAATCAGCAATTGATGATGTTCTTGTTGACTGAACTAATGGGAATTCTTCATGTATTTTATCTGCTCCTGCAGGATTAAGTATTGAGTGACACCATAGCTATCCAAGGTATGTTTTCAATTTGCACATCTCTGCATAAGAGTTAGTATATTTCGTTTGAATTATTGAAGATTATGTAGACTTGATGCATTTTATACTGCATAGATTTGAAAGACTTGAGTTAAAGGATTTAAAGGAACATATGGGCTTCATTTGAACTTACTAGGATGCTTCCTTATTAAAAGAAAATTCCCTTAGTTTTAACAACATTAATCTACATACATTTATGTGTTTGTGTTTGAATGTCTGCAGGTGTTTTCTGAGTTCCATCGTCATCATGACTAATGTTGAATCTATGGAGCCAATTCAACTGTGATCTTGATACCACAGCTGATTGTGGGCAAGACAGCAGAGGCACTGCGGAGATCCTAGGATTTAGGTGAGTGTAAGATTAATTTTGCCATAGCCACAATGTAGATCACATAATGTGTGGTCATTACAGATTAGGACATATCATCATTGTTCTGAATTTATGATGACATCTACTTTCAATGGTCATTTCACATTTGCACAGTTGTCATTTTTTTTGCTTTGTTTTCCAGTATCACTTTAAAAGTTATTACAAGCCTATTTTAAATGGCTATTCTTAGGCTGCACTGAACACATAATACAAAACAGAGAATCCTCATTTTTTTCTTGTCCAAGGGACCAATGCAATCGATGATTGCAGGATGATCCCTGTAGGGTCTACTGACAGCTGCAGAGGAACATACATAGAGAGATGTAGTGTAGGCCTCCTCCACACGCAGATCCATCCAGAAGTTGTTAACATGGAATCTGGGCTAAAGAGGTTCAAAATGCAGGCAGTGTTTTTTTGGCTATAAAACTTACTGCTGACAAACCACGTGTAAGTGTTTGTCCCTGTATGATAAAGCGAGAGAAAATCAGAAACAGGTGGTGTGAGCTGTTGTGTGTGTGTGCAGGGTTGAGGGCTGAAGTGTGGGTGCTCGTGCGAATATCAAAATAACCAAATCTAAAACCGTAAACCTATCGAGTGAATAACTAGAATACTGGGGTCCAGCCCTACTGCACTGGCTTCCAAATATCTTTTGTCATGTTGTAAGTCTTGTCTTATAGGTAGTTGCAGCTGGATGGATTTATTATTGTTATTGCTGTTGTTGCTAATAATAGCATTATTATTCTTTTAGAATTACATTGGTACAACTGTTACACTATAACAACATTTGTATAATGATAATTATTTTGGTTATCAATCTAGAAACATGATGTACACATGAGACGCATTCTGGCTCTTCGTGCTCTCCCAGCGGACCTGCAAGAGGATTACTGATTTTTGGAAAACCCGCAATGTAAATCCTCAGTATACTCGCACATAATGTCAATATTAATGAAATGTACTATAGCAAACCAACTTTAATGCCTCTTCCAGCATTTGACAGACTGACAGACTTCATTTCGTAAAAAACTTGGTAGCCTATTACATTACAAATTGCCGGGGATATTTTAAGTATTTTAAGTAATTTTAAGTAAGGCCAGGTAAAGCAGCAGTTAACACAGGGTGCAGATGTTGGTTTCGGTTAATTTGAAAGGCTGTCATTAACAAGCTGGCAGATTTAGATTACAATCACGATGCCGGTTCAACATTGTGATGTCTGTCATCGTATCGATCCAACCCTAATTCATAGATTTCTTTCTTCTAGTCTATCTCAATAAAATGCTAAAATGTGATTTGTACAGTAAGAGTTATTGGTGCTTTCAGTTTGTGGGGGGCACTGATGAAGCAGTGCATGACTGTCTTTGGAAATTATCCTCATCATTGGATTGTTTGTATTTTGCAGTGCAAAGATGAACCAGATATTGCTGACACGCCTGTGGCTCCCCTCACTGTGACTGACGACGCCCCTGCTGCGGTCCACTTCAACCCTGAGGGCGTTTCTGTTGTAGTCAAAGAGGAAATTGTGACTATCCAAATAAACTTACACATTCACCTTTTTTCAGAAAGTAATGTCTTGATGATAGCAAACCACTGAAGCTGTGCCTAAAAGTACTTGTTGAAAGAAGTTTGAATGCACACATGTACATAAACGGTTTGTTTCTGTGAAATATAGAAATGGCAGGAGATGTAACAAGTTTTGATAATGATTTTTCAATAAAGAAAACTTGACTTGTAATAATAATAATGTTATGGGGTCCACAGAGTTCAGGTGGCCGTCCCGGAGTACGGCCCTGGAGGCCGAATCCTCCCTGGAGGCCGAATCCTCCCTGAAGGCCGGCGGCGAAGGCGAGACCTCTCTGGAAGCCGGGCAGGGGGGACTCTCTTCAAAAGAGGCTATAGCCCTCAGTCTAATGTCATAGTCCTCAAAGGTACTCAAAGAGAGCGAGAGTTTGTCCATGGCATAGCTCGCCTCGCTAAATTCCTCTTGAGACAAGGGATTGTCCGCTGGGTCCATCGCTGGTCGGTTCATTCTGTTACGTTCAGTGGTGGTTATGGCAGAGTTGAGCAAGTTGGAGGACCCAAACGTAAACCCAACGGTGCAGGGAAACACGACGAGTAGGCAGACAGTGAGGGATCATAACACACATAGAAAGTAATGAACTGACAAAGACAAGACAGAGACACCAGGTATATATACACACACACAGGGAGTAACGAGTAGGGCGGGAGCAACACAGGTGACAGAGATCAGAGTTAACGAGGGACAGGCAGGGAGAGAGAAGGGGAAAACAAAGACAGACATGCAGAGGGATCACTGGGGTAACAGACACAAAATAGACCAGAGTGAACACTTAACATGAACTAAGGTACAGGACTGAGAACAAGCACAAAGAACTAAAACGCAGGAACGAGAGTTAAGGCAGTGACTAAGAAACAACAACTAGACAACCAAACTTCAAACCAAAGCCATATCAAATCAACGCAGGACTATGAGCTAGAACACCAGACAAGACAAACACCAAGGACAAGGAAACGAGAAGAACGGGTAAACAGAAGGACACCAGAAACAAATGGTAAAAACTCAAACCCACAGGGAAAAACAACTCATGACAGGTTTTTATTTTTAATTAGATGTTTTTCTTTCCTTTAAATGTTGTTTTTAGTTTAACTGATTGCCTTAATTTAGTTTTAGTACTGCTTACTTATTTGGGTTTACAGTGTACTGTAACCGAATACCGAAATCTGGAAGTCCTTACTCTTTGAGTAGTGTTGATAGTATAGTCTCTGTGCCGAGGTAAAGTTAGCTAGTAGCTGTAGCCTGTCACTGATTGAGTAGGCTTAAATGCGGGAGTAATAGGTGGCCAGGTAGCCAGGGAAAACGTCTTTGAAAGCTAACTTAATATGGGATTAACTATTAGCCTTAATTATTAAGTTCACGTTACTTAGAAATGAAATTTGATTGGGAGGAACGGCCCCCCTGATCTGAACCCGAGTGGGTGTCTGTTGTTAGACTTCTGTGCTAGTCATGGATTGTCTATAAAGAACACCATGTTCAAGTGTACATGGTACCAGAGCACCCTAGGCCGAAGATCAATGATCGATTTTGTAATCGTTTCATCTGATTTGAGGCAGCATGTTTCGGACACACGGGTGAAAAGAGTGGCAGAGCTGTCAACTGATCACCATCTGGTGGTGAGTTGGGTCAGGGGGTGGGGGAAGACTCTGGACAGACCTGGTAAGCCCAAACAGGTAGTGCGGGTGAACTGGGAACGACTGGAGGAGGCCCCTGTCCGTGAGATCTTCAACTCAAACCTCCGGCGGAGCTTTTCTGGCATCCCTGTGGAGGTTGGGGACATTGAACAGGAGTGGGCAATGTTCAAAACCTCTATTGCTGAAGCGGAAAGCTGTGGTCTCAAGGTCTGAGGTGCCTCAAGGGGCGGTAACCCTCGAACACCGTGGTGGACACCGGTGGTCAGGGAAGCTGTCCGACTGAAGAAGGAGGCCTTCCGAGATTTGTTGTCGGAGGACTCCGCCTGAAGGACTGCAGCCTCTGCTGTGGCAGATGGAAAGCAGCGGGTGTGGGAGAAGTTCGGAGAACACACGGAGAAGGACTTTCGGTCGGCGCCAAAGTGTTTCTGGAGAACTGTCCGCCATCTCAGGAGGGCGAAGCGGGGAACCGTCCAAGCTGTGTACAGTAAGGATGGGACCCTGCTGACCTCAACTGGGGAGGTAATTGGGTGGTGGAAGGAACACTTTGAGGAACTCCTAAATCCGACTGACACGCTCTCTTTAGTAGAGGCAGAGCTCGAGGCTGATGGGGGATTCTCGTCAATTTCCCTGATGGAAGTCACTGAGGTAGTCAAACAACTCCACAGTGGCAAAGCCCCAGGGATTGAGGAGATCCACCCAGAAATGCTAGAAGCTTTGGGTGTGGAGGGGCTGTCTTGGATGACACGTCTCTTTAACATTGCGTGGAAGTCGGGTACAGTGCCCAAGGAGTGGCAGACTGGGGTGGTGGTTCCCCTGTTCAAAAAGGGGGACCAGAGAGTGTGTGCCAATTACAGGAGTATCACACTTTTCAGCCTCCCCGGTAAAGTCTATTCCAGGGTGCTGGAACGGAGGGTTCGGCCGATTGTCGAACCTCAGATTGAAGAGGAACTATGCGGTTTTCGTCCCGGTCGTGGAACAACTGACCAGCTCTTTACTCTCACAAGGATCCTGGAGTGGGCTTGGGAGTATGCCTATCCAGTCTACATGTGCTTTGTAGATCTGGAGAAGGCGTATGACCGGGTCCCCCGGGAGATACTGTGGGAGGTGCTGCGGGAGTATGGGGTGAGGGGGGCCCTTCTCAGGGCTATCCAATCCCTGTACATCCAAAGCGAGAGCTGTGTCCGAGTACTCGGCCGTAAGTCAGACTCTTTCCAGGTGAGGGTTGGCCTTCGCCAGGGCTGCGCTTTGTCACCTATCCTGTTTGTGATATTCATGGACAGGATTTCGAGGCGTAGTCGTGGCGAGGAGGGGCTGCGGTTCGGGGGGCTTGGGATCTCGTCACTGCTTTTTGTGGATGATGTGGTCCTGATGGCATCATCGGTCCGTGACCTTCAGCTCTCACTGGATCGGTTCGCAGCCGAGTGTGAAGCGGTTGGGATGAGGATTAGCACCTCTAAATCTGTGGCCATGGTTCTCAGCAGGAAACCGGTGGAGTGCCAACTCCAGGTAGGGAATGAGTCCTTACCCCAAGTGAAGGAGTTCAAGTACCTTGGGGTCTTGTTCACGAGTGAGGGGAGACTGGAGCAGGAGATTGGCCGGAGCATCGGAGGCGGTAATGCACTCGCTTTACCGCACCGCTGTGGCGAAAAGAGAGCTGAGCCGTAAGGCAAAGCTCTCGATCAACCGGTCGATTTTCGCTCCTACCCTCACCTATGGTCATGAAGGCTGGGTTGTGACCGAAAGAACGAGATCGCGGGTACAAGCGGCTGAAATGGGTTTCCTCAGGCGGGTGGCTGGTGTCTCTCTTAGAGATAGGGTGAGAAGCCTGGCCATCCGCGAGGAGCTCAGAGTAGAGCCGCTGCTCCTTTGCGTTGAAAGGAGCCAGTTGAGGTGGTTTGGCCATCTGGTAAGGATGCCTCCTGGACGCCTCCCTAAGGTGTCTATGAAGATTCTCAGTCATCCAGGTCATAGTTATCCAACGAAGGTTAAAATGAAGGGCATTTTAGACAGAGAAGATGGATGGTTTGAAAGAGGTGTCAAGGAAGCCATCTACACCAGGGTTGAGAAGCCGTCATTGAACAGGGGAGGGGGTCTACGCCACCACTTATCCCCCACTTACAATGCTGTCCTTTCATCACTTCCCAGGAAACTCAACAAACGTAACCTATTGGCCTCAGGTGAAGATACCAACGATGGTCGTTCAGTCTTGGCCTCAGGTGAAGATACCAACGATGGTCGTTCAGTCTTGGCCACAGGTAGTCTCAACGACTGTAACGACTGTCGTCACAGCAACAAGGAACACTAACGAACCAGCGGTATCGATGACCCGAGATAATGACCCCACTGAGGTTAAATAGCTGAGTTTCCCTGCCAGTCAGTCAGAACTGAAGAAGTCCTTTGGATAAGGGACGAAACGTCTTCCAGTAGCTTCAACCAAGTCCAGTTGCCCTTCATTTTAACCTTCGTTGGCTCCCTAAGGTGGTGTTCCAGGCACGTCCAGCTGGGAGAAGGGCCTCAGGGAAGACCCAGGACTAGGTGGAGAGATTATATCTCCACACTGGCCTGGGAACGCCTCGGGATCCCCCAGTCAGAGCTGGTTAATGTGGCTCGGGAAAGAGAAGTTTGGGGTTCCCTGCTGGAGCTGCTCCCCCCGCGACCCGATCCCGGATAAGCGGATGAAGATGGCTGGATGGATGGATAGATACTAAGTTACTTAAGTTCATGTTACTTAGAAATGCATTTTATTGGACTAAAAGGTAATTCACAATACTCAAAACATTGCTTTGAATTAATGTAATTCTGCCAGCAGTCTTAACTTAAAAATTCTAGTGGAAAACATTGTTGAGCTGCTGTAACAGGTGAATTTCCCCAGCATCTGATCAATAATCTGTTTTATCTTAACTTTAACCTAACCAGGTTGTTTAGGTGTTTAAAACTAACCAAATTGCACCATTTCACAACATCACCCACTAGTTTTGAAAGGCTGACCAGACAATGAAGATTTATTTCAGCTAACTTGATTGAGGATCTCTACACATTAAAAACTGCCTCCTGAGGGATTAGAACAAGTCCATATATGACGAATTGGTAGTGAGAACATGTTTCAGGCTACAAAGGTGTATCCTCTCCTCTCTATTAAAGATGATATTATATCCTGGAATACCACTCCTTAACCAACAGGGTGGCTGAAAGGAAACCTTTACCCAAAACATTTATTAATCAGGAATCATATTAATTAATACTTGCATGCAGTGAAATTTATTCTCATAAATAAGGTAAACAGGAGGACAAATTACATTTAAATTGATGCCGTTTTCAATGCGTCAGTCGAGCAAATACTAGTGCAGTTTCATGTATTGTTATCACATTTCTTTATCGAGCCAAACGCTGTGTGCCAGCATGTGGCTGTGATGCGTTGCTTATAAAAACAACACTATTTTATTGTCATTTACAACAAGTCACAGGCTATTTCTTTTAACTCATGGCCAGCCTTGTTAAGTGAGTGGACTGTTTGTGTAGCCTAAATAAATGTAAATAAATGAATCCTCCGGTTCACAAGCGTTGTGTGAAAGTGTGTTTTTTTACCCACCAAACAACATGTGTCAGCTTCACCAAAAGAAACGTCAGTGTCACTGTTATGACCTGGCTCAAAAGGCCACAACAAAAGAGACACACCATGGTAAAAGGTTAACATATGTTGTCTATGAAGATTCTCAGTCATCCAGGTCATAGTTATCCAACGAAGGTTAAAATGAAGGGCAACTGGACTTGGTTGAAGCTACTGGAAGACGTTTCGTCCCTTATCCAAAGGACTTCTTCAGTTCTGACTGACTGGCAGGGAAACTCAGCTATTTAACCTCAGTGGGGTCGTTATCTCGGGTCATCGATACCGCTGGTTCGTTAGTGTTCCTTGTTGCTGTGACGACAGTCGTTACAGTCGTTGAGACTACCTGTGGCCAAGACTGAAACGACCATCGTTGGTATCTTCGCCTGAGGCCAAGACTGAACGACCATCGTTGGTATCTTCACCTGAGGCCAATAGGTTACGTTTGTTGAGTTTCCTGGGAAGTGATGAAAGGACAGCATTGTACGTGGGGGATAAGTGGTGGCGTAGACCCCCTCCCCTGTTCAATGACGGCTTCTCAACCCTGGTGTAGATGGCTTCCTTGACACCTCTTTCAAACCATCCATCTTCTCTGTCTAAAATGTGCACCTGGTGGTCCTCAAACGAGTGTCCTCTGTCCTTCAGATGTAAGTAGACAGCAGAGTCTTGACCTGAGGAGTTGGCCCTTCTGTGTTGAGCCATGCGTTTGTGTAGTGGTTGTTTAGTCTCCCCAATATACAGGTCTGTGCATTCCTCACTGCATTGGACCGCATACACTAGATTGCTTTTCTTGTGTTTGGGTGTGCGGTCTTTGGGGTGTACCAGCATCTGCCTTAGTGTGTTTTTGGGTTTAAAAAACACAGGGATGTTATGTTTGTTAAAAATCCTCCTGAGTTTCTCTGATACTCCAGACACATATGGAATCACAATGTTGTTGCGTTTGACCTTCTTTTCCTCCTCCCCTGTAGTTTTGTTCTTCTTGGATTTTGTGGCTGTCTTCACAAAAGCCCATTTAGGGTATCCACAGGCTGTAAGTGCCCCCTTCAGGTGGTTCTGTTCCTTCTCTCTGGCTTGTGCGCTTGTTGGTATGTTTTCTGCTCTGTGGTGCAGTGTTCTCATGACCCCTAGCTTGTGCTCCAGTGGGTGGTGTGAATCGAAGAGTAGGTATTGGTCTGTGTGTGGGTTTTCTGTAAACACCAATCTGCAGGCTTCTGTCCTCTTCAATGTGTACAGCGCAGTCCAGGAAGGCCAAACTGTTGTTGTGAACATCTTCTCGTGTGAACCTGATGTTACTGTCCACAGAGTTGATGTGTTCTGTGAAGGCTTGCACTTCCTGGCTTTTGATTTTGACCCAGGTGTCGTCCACATATCTGTACCAGTGGCTCGGTGCTATTCCTCTGAAGGAGTTGAGGGCTTTATTCTCCACTTCTTCCATGTAGATGTTGGCCACAATCGGGGATACCGGTGAGCCCATGGCACAGCCATGCTTCTGTCTGTAGAATCCACCGTTGTACTGGAAATAGGTGGTGTTTAGACAGAGGTCGAGTAATTTGCAGATTTGGTCAGGGCTGAGTCTGGTTCTGTTGTCCAGGGTGTTGTCTTGTGTTAGCCGTTTCCTAACGGTTTCTACTGCCTCTATGGTGGGGATGCAGGTGAACAAAGAAGTCACATCATAGGATACCATGGTTTCATCTGGATCCAGTTTTAGTCCTCGAACTTTGTTTACAAAGTCAATAGAGTTTTGGATGTGGTGAGGCGTGTTTCCCACCAATGGAGCTAAGATGGTGGAAATGTGTTTGGCAATGTTGTAGGTGACCGAGTTCATGCTGCTGATAATCGGCCTGAGTGGGGCTCCTTCTTTGTGTATCTTGGGTAGTCCATAAATGCATGGAATGGCTTCTCCAGGATACAAACGGTAATATTGTTCACGGGTGATGGTGTTGTCCTTCTGTAACTGTTGTAGACATTCTATGGCCTTTTTCTTGTATCCGCTGGTTGGGTCTCGTCTCAGTGTCTCATACGTGTTTGTGTCCATTAGTAGTGTGTTGACTTTGTTCTGGTAGTCAGCTGTGTTAAGTACTACCGTGCATCTTCCTTTGTCCGCAGGTAGGATAGTGATGTTTTGATCCTTGCTCAGGGATGTCACAGCCTTCCTTTCTTGGATGGTGAGGTTGGAAGGGGGGGCCTTCGCATTAGAAAGGGCTGCAGATACCTTTAGTCTGAGCTGTTCTGCCGATTCTGTGGCTGTGATGAGGTCTACTATCGGTAGTTGCTGTGGTGTAACCACAGCAACTACCGATAGTAGACCTAGATAGTAGACCTCATCACAGCCACAGAATCGGCCATTAGGAAAAACAAATTAACAGAAACAGAAGCAGAACAGCTCAGACTAAAGGTATCTGCAGCCCTTTCTAATGCGAAGGCCCCCCCTTCCAACCTCACCATCCAAGAAAGGAAGGCTGTGACATCCCTGAGCAAGGATCAAAACATCACTATCCTACCTGCGGACAAAGGAAGATGCACGGTAGTACTTAACACAGCTGACTACCAGAACAAAGTCAACACACTACTAATGGACACAAACACGTATGAGACACTGAGACGAGACCCAACCAGCGGATACAAGAAAAAGGCCATAGAATGTCTACAACAGTTACAGAAGGACAACACCATCACCCGTGAACAATATTACCGTTTGTATCCTGGAGAAGCCATTCCATGCATTTATGGACTACCCAAGATACACAAAGAAGGAGCCCCACTCAGGCCGATTATCAGCAGCATGAACTCGGTCACCTACAACATTGCCAAACACATTTCCACCATCTTAGCTCCATTGGTGGGAAACACGCCTCACCACATCCAAAACTCTATTGACTTTGTAAACAAAGTTCGAGGACTAAAACTGGATCCAGATGAAACCATGGTATCCTATGATGTGACTTCTTTGTTCACCTGCATCCCCACCATAGAGGCAGTAGAAACCGTTAGGAAACGGCTAACACAAGACAACACCCTGGACAACAGAACCAGACTCAGCCCTGACCAAATCTGCAAATTACTCGACCTCTGTCTAAACACCACCTATTTCCAGTACAACGGTGGATTCTACAGACAGAAGCATGGCTGTGCCATGGGCTCACCGGTATCCCCGATTGTGGCCAACATCTACATGGAAGAAGTGGAGAATAAAGCCCTCAACTCCTTCAGAGGAATAGCACCGAGCCACTGGTACAGATATGTGGACGACACCTGGGTCAAAATCAAAAGCCAGGAAGTGCAAGCCTTCACAGAACACATCAACTCTGTGGACAGTAACATCAGGTTCACACGAGAAGATGTTCACAACAACAGTTTGGCCTTCCTGGACTGCGCTGTACACATTGAAGAGGACAGAAGCCTGCAGATTGGTGTTTACAGAAAACCCACACACACAGACCAATACCTACTCTTCGATTCACACCACCCACTGGAGCACAAGCTAGGGGTCATGAGAACACTGCACCACAGAGCAGAAAACATACCAACAAGCGCACAAGCCAGAGAGAAGGAACAGAACCACCTGAAGGGGGCACTTACAGCCTGTGGATACCCTAAATGGGCTTTTGTGAAGACAGCCACAAAATCCAAGAAGAACAAAACTACAGGGGAGGAGGAAAAGAAGGTCAAACGCAACAACATTGTGATTCCATATGTGTCTGGAGTATCAGAGAAACTCAGGAGGATTTTTAACAAACATAACATCCCTGTGTTTTTTAAACCCAAAACACACTAAGACAGATGCTGGTACACCCCAAAGACCGCACACCCAAACACAAGAAAAGCAATCTAGTGTATGCGGTCCAATGCAGTGAGGAATGCACAGACCTGTATATTGGGGAGACTAAACAACCACTACACAAACGCATGGCTCAACACAGAAGGGCCAACTCCTCAGGTCAAGACTCTGCTGTCTACTTACATCTGATGGACAGAGGACACTCGTTTGAGGACCACCAGGTGCACATTTTAGACAGAGAAGATGGATGGTTTGAAAGAGGTGTCAAGGAAGCCATCTACACCAGGGTTGAGAAGCCGTCATTGAACAGGGGAGGGGGTCTACGCCACCACTTATCCCCCACGTACAATGCTGTCCTTTCATCACTTCCCAGGAAACTCAACAAACGTAACCTATTGGCCTCAGGTGAAGATACCAACGATGGTCGTTCAGTCTTGGCCTCAGGCGAAGATACCAACGATGGTCGTTTCAGTCTTGGCCACAGGTAGTCTCAACGACTGTAACGACTGTCGTCACAGCAACAAGGAACACTAACGAACCAGCGGTATCGATGACCCGAGATAACGACCCCACTGAGGTTAAATAGCTGAGTTTCCCTGCCAGTCAGTCAGAACTGAAGAAGTCCTTTGGATAAGGGACGAAACGTCTTCCAGTAGCTTCAACCAAGTCCAGTTGCCCTTCATTTTAACCTTCGTTGGTTAACATATGTTTATTTAACGAAAATAAGCCAAATAAATAGTTACTTTAAATTAACATATGTAAAGTATGAGGTATTTAGTCTGGTTTCAGTAGTGTCTGTGCAGGATGATGGTTGCATGAATGTATGTGTGAAGGTAATATGCAAAAACAAGATAAATACCACAAAGCAATAGTCCAACCACTCATGACCCCACAGGGCGTCACAGTCACGCTGAGTAAAATTTTGTTTTGTAGCTTTTCTGTCACAATTTGCCTCCTTTTTTTTCCTGCAGTCAGGACATAATATTAATGAGGAGCGTTTCACTGACCATTTATAAGCAACTATGCGTTTGAAGGGTCAGACATGGAGCTCTCTCACATGCGACACATTACAAGTTGTTTGTGATTTATAAAAGGGAACATTACTTAGAAGTCTCAATATTTTTGTGTAGTTGCGTTTGTGTGATAAAACATTGAAAACTGTTGTTTACAATATATGCTATATTTATAGTCAAATGTATATGCCTGTACATAAATGCATATATAAATATTTCAGTATATAAATATAGCCATAAGCGGCAATGGTCGGGATCCAAGCAAGTTGCGAAAAATGTAACATTTGACATTTTCAGAGGAGAAGAACAGACGCAGACGACTTAAGAGATTAAATTAATGAAAGAATTTGGACGTTGAGATAATTGCGGAAATGCAAACTTGATTTTTACACCTGACTACTGGGTGAAATGTTCAACCCACCTGCAACATTTTGTGTTTCCAAGATTTAAAGTTTAAGCTGCACAAACACTTAAGCAGAGAAAAAGAAGAAAGTGTCACGGGATCAAAATAAAATAGACAACTGCTATAATCTGAACACCCCCATTGGCAGAGAGTCTGACTCAGCCACCTGGGGATTTGAACCCTAGACCTGTAGATCTCCAGAGGAGGTGACTCAGTGACTGAGCTACTGGTAAGAGGTTGTTTCCACACACCTTCTGCCAAGTTAAGGTAGTGTCACCACATGTGCCAGACTCGGATAGTTTTGTCAGTTTGAACTTAAAACGTTTACAACTGTCAAGATATAGACGAGATAATTCTGAAAAGTAAAAAAGAAAGTGTTGTGAATAGTGTACAAGTTATAGTAAGATACTGAATATCACTGCAGACTCAACGTTTGACCGATCTGAAAATCCTTTGAAACACTTGATCGGACATCTGGATAACGACTCTGTCGAGTTTGGTAGCGTTTGAAGAAAGACTTGTGGACATATAGATGTTAATTGAATTAGCATATTCTGAAAAATATAGAGTGACTGACTTCTGAATTGATCATAGGTTGCAGTGAGGTAAACGTTAGTCACATATCAGTGGATGTGTTCAAAAGATTTCAGCTCTCTAGAATGTACGGATGATTTTCTTAGAATTTTTGAAGTTAGGAATGACAAATGTCTAGAAGTTTACATTTCTTGTAATAAGACACACCCACTTTGCGCAATCATTACCAAATTTTATAGGGACCTGAGATCGTACAAACCGAATTTCCGACAAATCCATCCAGCGAATTACAAGGTATAAACTTTTTGCAAGTGTAATGCCCCCTAGTGGAAGAATATCCCAGGACTGCTCAGCGCAGTTCAGGCAGAGCATCTGAGCAGATGCATCAAGTATGGTTGCAATAGCTTAAGCCAATTTAGATTTACGGGCATTTATGTAAAATTGTACGAAAATACATAAAAGTAGAAATTTATGGAAAAAAGCGATTGACGCATCAAAATTCTTTTGATAACTTTGGATCAGCGATGTCCATAAATGATCCTGCCAAAGTTCGCAAAAATAGGTTTTAGAGAAAAGAGATATTTAGGGCCCGAGCACGACCGTGCGAGGTCCCTATTGAATAGATTTTTTTTTTTTTTTTCCTGCAAAGCTAGCTCCATTTTGGGGACCTGAACATACTCGAAAACTAAAACTTTGCACACATGTCAGAACTGGTGAAAAATTTCGTATTTTATGGGTTTCGCGCATGGGCGTGGCAAAATGACTCGCTAGCGCCACCTAGAAAATTGGAAAAAATTTGCCCCTCGTTCACGTTCAACCTACATGCACAAAATGTTCTGGGGACATGTATCATGTCCAGACGTACCAAAAAGCCTCTTGGAGCGATGCCTTAAAACCGACAGGAAGTTGGCCATTTTGAATTATACGTCAAATTTTGGATTTGGAAATTTTGTGCTATCTGTGAGTTTGTCAATGGGCGTGTCCGTGGTATCAAAGATCAACTCTTCGCCACGACACAGGAAGTTGTTGTAACTTTAGTGTACATGCTCACATCTGAAACAAACTTTACGTGCTTGATAACTCTCCCACCCCGCAGACATCTACACGCCAATACCGATTTATATTCATAGCGGCAAGTGCTATGTAGCTCCACAAAGGGGACACAGGAAGTGACATATAACACCTTCATGCGGCATCTGAACCACAAAGCAAATTCACAGCCGCACTGGCAGAGCTCCAGAATATGCAACTCGGACGGCTCACACGTGGACGCGCTACAAGTGCGAGGGCCCGCCCAACGCTGCTTGCAGTTTTAATTAATTCCTATTTTTTTCCAGCACCACACATTTTTTTCCTCTCCCTCTTTCCACCACATTTACATTTGCGCTTCTCACACAACCCAGCACTGAGTTCAGCCACGACAATATGTTTGGAGATTGAACTCGCCCCAGAGGGAAAACTTTGATAGGCGCCTTTGAGCCAATCAGATTCCAGCAAAAGCGAGGATCAATCCAAGTTGGGAGGGGCCGCTCGTATCCCCCCTCCATATTGAAAGTATTGGTTTGTCCCAGTCTGATAAAACATGCAGTGTTTGCTGCAGCTGACCGCCTGGTCAGCGCGGTCGCGGATCATAAAGTAACACAAAACTGAAAACTCCTGACCCCCGGCCGGTTTGGCCTGAAATGGACCGGCTGTTTGGGAACATTCCCGAACGCCACAATGGCCAGTCCGCTCCTGGGTCCAATCCAACATTCATGACCAATCGCATGCTGTGATTAAAAATAAAAATGATAAAGAGCTCAAAATTTTCATTAATGTGTGTTCTAAACACTTTACATTCACCTTCAAACTAATAGGGAGTTTCCAAAAATGTCCACTGAAGTCATGTGAAGTACAATTCATTTACCTGAGCTGTGAGATATAAGGCAGACACCGTAGGAAACTCCTCACTTCACTCTCTTCATCTGAGCAGCCTGTCAGCTCCACTGGTTTCTTCTCTGGTTGGAGTTTCAGCACTTCCAGGAGGATGGAGGTCTTTCTCTCTGAGAGGTTTATGAACCAGACTGCAGGAGCTGACTGGAAAACTGACTGTAATGATGGAAGGACTCTCAACCCTGTTTCAGGATCATAAGAGTACAGGTCCAGCAGGAAATCACACCATTTCTCTTTAAGAGGGAATGTCTGATATCTGCACACCGATGATAACAGCTCCAGTATCTTCTCTCCTGTCTGCTGTTCTCTCTCTGCTGCTGCACAGAACAGATTCCCAAAGAACTGGATTTCACCTGAGCCTCTAGACAAGAAAGAGACACTGGAACGAGAATTTAACATTTTGTTAACATCTGATGTCAACAGCAGAAAAAGAGCCATGCATTACTGATATGGAGTTTATCTGCTAAAAGCCTACAAATAACTGCTGATGAGCAGAATACAGTAAAAATCAACCAAAAACTCAATGATTTTAACAGGATATATGTGCATTTTTGAAGAGTTTTATTAAATTAAATTCTTGACAAAATGTTGAATGAAGCAGGAAAGTCTAGCAATAGGCGACAGAGGAAAGGAAAAACTTCCTTTTAAGAGGCAGAAACCTCGAGCAGAACCATGGCTCAGGGTGGGCGGCCATCTGCCTCGAATGGTTGGGGGTGAAGGAGAGAGAGAGAGGGCGAGAGAGAGGGCAAGAGAGGAACAGAGAGAAAGAGAGAGAGGGATGGAAGGAGAAGAGGGGAGGGAGGCAGCCTACACAGTATACACACAGAGGTACAGACAGTAAAGGTGATGACTAAATGAAAAATGGTACATATATTTAAAGTAGTGTGACAATATGTTCCTGATTTTCGCAATATTACGTAGGTGAAAAAAGGCGGTCCTTGAAGTTTGCTTAATGTGAGACTTAAAGGACATGTCCTGATCAAAGATAACTCCAAGATTCCTCACGGTGGTGCTGGAGGCCCGGGCGATGCCATCAAGGGAAACAAAACCTGGATGACCTGTAATTTTCTAATTTTAAACTCAGATAAAACTGAAGTTATTGTTCTGGGGCCCAAGCACCTCCGTGACGCATTATCTAAAGATATAAACATCCTGAAGGCACATTTGAAGTTTAGCTAACAGATGAGTTTCATCTGGCTTGATCAATAGATATAACTGAGTATCATCTGCATAACAATGAAAGTTTATGGAATATTTCCTAATAATATTGCCTAAGGGAAGCATATATAAAGTGAAGAGGATTGGTCCGAGCACAGATCCCTGAGGAACTCCATGAATAACTTTGGCATGCATGGAGGACTCATCGTTAACATGTACAAACTGAAATCGATCTGATAAATAGGACTTAAAACAGCTTAGAGCGGTTCCTTAATGCCAATGAAATGTTCCAGTCTCTGCAATAGGATCTGATGGTCAATGGTATCAAATGCAGCGCTAAGATCTAATAAAACTAGTACGAGACAAGTGCTTTGTCTGATGCAATAAGGAGGTCGTTAGTAATTTTCACCAGTGCTGTCTCTGTGCTATGATGAGCTCTAAATCCTGACTGAAAATCCTCAAATAAACTATTGCTCTGTAGAAAGTCACACAGCTGTTTAGCAACTGCTTTCTCCAGAACCTTAGAGAGAAATGGAAGGTTAGATATAAGTCTATAGTTGGCTAAAACATCCGGATCAAGTTTGGGTTTTTTCAGAAGAGGTTTAATTACAGCTACTTCAAAGTACTGTGGTACATAGCCTGTTGATAGAGATAGATTGATCATATCTAGTATAGAAGTGACTAAGGGTAATACATCTTTAAGCAACCTAGTCGGGATGGGGTCTAAGAGGCAGGTTGATGGTTTAGATGAAGAAATTATTGAAGTTAGTTGGTAAAGATTGAGGGAAGCAAAACTGTCTAAACATATATCTGGTTCTATAGCTGTTTCTAAGGTTCCTGAGTTAAGAGATAAGTTGGTGCCTGTTGAGGGCAGGTCTTGGTGAATTTTGTCTCTAATAGCTAGAATTTTATCATTAAAGAAGCTCATGAAGTCGTAACTACTGAGAGCTATGGGAATACTTGGCTCAATAGAGCTGTGACTCTGTCAGCCTGGCTACAGTGCTGAAAAGAAACCTGGGGTTGTTCCTATTTTCCTCCATTCATGACGAGTAGTACGCTGCTCTGGCATTACGGAGGGCCTTCCTATAAGTTTTAAGACTATCTTGCCAGATTAAACGAGAATTTTCCAGTTTGGTGGAACGGCAATTCCTCTCAAGTTTCTGCGATATTTGCTTTAATTTCAGTATGGTATTCAGTATTATACCATGGAGCTAACCGTCTTTGTTTTAGTATTTTCTTTTTTAGAGGGGCTACAGAGTCGAGTGTCATTCGCAGCGAGCCTGCAGCACTATCAACAAGTTGATCGATTTGGGAGGGACTGAAATTAGCATAGTGAGTCCTCCGTTACTTTGTGACTTGATAATGAATTTAGAGCTGATGGAATCGCATCCTTAAATTTAGCTACAGCACTATCAGACAGACATCTTGTATAGAAATTTTTGCCCAATCGCATGTAGTTCAGCAATACAAACTCAAAAGTTATCAAACAGTGGTCGGACAAAGAGGGGAACACCACTAAATGTTCAATTTCAATACCATACACCAAAACAAGGTCGAGGGTGTGGTTAAAACAGTGAGTCGGTTCATGAACACTCTGAGAGAAGCCAATGGAATCTAACAGAGAGATAAACGCAGTACTAAAGCTGTCATTCTCAACATCCACATGAATATTAAAATCCCCTACAATAATAACTGTCCGTTTTAAGGACTAAAGTTGACAAAAACTCTGCAAATTCAGGTAAGAATTCAGAGTACGGACCAGGTGCTCGGTACACTATAACGAGAAGAATCGGTTGCAGTGATTTCCAACTTGGGTGTGCAAGACTCAGAACAAGGCTTTCAAATGAGTTATAATTTAGTTTATGTTTAGAGCTGATTAGTAAGCTAGAGTCGAAGATAGCTGCAACTCCTTCTCCTCGGCCTGTGCCTCGAGGAATGTGAGTATTAATATGACTGGGAGGGGTGGATTCATTTAGGCTAACATTCTACAACATCCAGCCAGGTTTCAGTAAGACAAAATAAATCAATATCATAATCTGATATTAGTTCATTTACTAGTACACCTTTAGAAGAGAGAGATCTGATGTTTAAGAGTCCACATTTAATTTTCATATTGTTTTGTACTATTGCTTTTGTGGTTTCAATTTTTATGAGGTTTTTATGCACAACTCCTCTTCTGTTTACCTTTGATTTAAATAATTTCGATGGTCGGGGGGCAGACACCGTCACTATAGGATTTTCACTAAGTAACTCCTGAAATGGAGGAGCAGAGAAGTGTGTTAGACTGCGACTCTGCGTAGGGTTTTGGGTGGTTAACTGCTGAATTAGAAGGGCAGAGAAGTGTGTTAGACTGCAACTCTGCCTCCTGGTCTCAACTCTGGGTTGTCATGGATTTGGTCCACTAATAAACTTGGCCAGATTTCTAGAAATGAGAGCTGCTCCTTCCCAAGTGGGATGGATGCCGTCTCTCCAAATCAGACCAGGTCTTCCCCAGAAGGTCTGCCAACAATCTACAAAGCCCACAGAACTGAGGGCAATATATACACACAAGCAGGCAGGGCAATTAACACAGGTGAGACACTACAAAATAAACAGGAAGTAAAGCTAGTGACAATACACAAGGATATGTGAAACCAAATACAACAGAGAACAAGGAGGCAGCGACCAACCAAACCTAAACAAAAACAGAGGCAAAGAGTAAAACAGGAATGGACATAATCAAAATAACAGAAAAATACCACACAAAAACCCAAGAGCATGACACATGCGAGAAGATTAAAGGAACAGATTGCGTGATGACGATGATGAAATAGATCAAAATGTCATCTATAAAACTAAACACAGTGATATAACGTTTATGTGGACTGATCACCTGAACACTTTACCTTCAAACTAACGTTTCCAGAACGAGTTTCCAGAAATGTCCACTGAAGTCATGTGAAGTACAATTCATTTACCTGAGCTGTGAGATATAAGGCAGACACTGTAGGAAACTCCTCACTTCACTCTCTTCATCTGACCAGCCTGTCAGCTCCACTGGTTTCTTCGCTGGTTGGAGTTTCAGCACTTCCAGGAGGATGGAGGTCTTTCTCTCTGAGAGGTTTATGGACCAGACTGCAGGAGCTGACTGGAAAACTGACTGTAATGATGGAAGGACTCTCAAGCCTGTTTTAGGATCATGAGAGTACAGGTCCAGCAGGAAATCACACCATTTCTCTTTAAGAGGGAATGTCTGATATCTGCACACCGATGATAACAGCTCCAGTATCTTCTCTCCTGTCTGCTGTTCTCTCTCTGCTGCTGCACAGAACAGATTCCCAAAGAACTTGACTTCACCTGAGCCTCTAAACCGCCAAGAGACACTGGAACGAGAATTGAACATTTTGTTATGATCGGATATCAACAGCAGAAAAAGAGCCATGCATTACTGATATGGAGTTTATCTGCTATGATCAATCAACATAAAACTCAAGTAACAATGGCTTGTAACAGGGATTTATGTGGATTTTAGAAGACTTTTACTAAATTAAAATTCTTGAAAAAGCTCTAACTCCAAAGTCGTCACATATGGACAGATTGTCAAGAGCCCTTGGTGTGAGTTTTAAAGTACTGAAAAGCCTTTCAGCATCATTGTTGAACACTAAAAGTAACTGCTGAGTATAACAGAAGAGTTCAGGTAAGCTTGGGGTTGATGGATCAGACACTGGCCTTTCAACCACGAGACTGGTGTTTGCTTCCCGTATGAAACAAAAATTCAACATTTCGGAATGCATTACCGTTCCTATACTTTTGGAGGGCTCTGTAAAAGGTTAATATACCGTAAAACTTTGAATAACAGCCCGGGCTTTTATTTGCTAAAATCACTGAATTAACCTTGCCTTTAATTCTTTTTGCACAAAACTGAAACTACTATGAATTTATTTCAAACAGAATAATACTTATGTAAAAATGATCAAATAATATCAAATACACCTCATTCATTTTGATCTAGCTCCGACAGACTGTGCAGCGCTTTTATTTTGAAGGTGGTGCAGGATGAGAGATGTTAGCAGACAGAGTGATTGACTTCACATGACAGGATTCACAACTTGGATTAATTTTTCTGAAAAGCTGTTTCTTTTGATCGGTGGACCCTTACAGACTAAAGGAAGATAAATAATCAAGGAAGGGACACGTTCGGACTTCACGAGCAGACTTAACAAGCGCTTCAAGGTTAACGTGAGTCAGCACTTTTTTCAACTTTTCCTCTCTTGTAGCCATGTAGGTTACACCGGTAAATCTAGAAGAACTAGACTTTGGGTCTTGTTTCCGTTAAATGAACTTAAAAGTGGTATTGTGGAGAATCTAACCAATCTAACAATGTGTAGCATGTCCATAATGACATATTGATCAGACGTTTAAACATTGTTTTTATTAACTAAATCTAAGCCGCTTAGAAGCAGCTAAAGCAGGCAACCCCGCGGGGTTTAAGAGGTTTTATACATCCAAAGAACTTCTATAAAAACCAGACAAGGCGTTTTATTTAGGCAATTGTTTATTTGTCAAAAATGTGTTCCCACACCAGGCCATAAAGGAGGTAGGCGGCTATTTGGGACTCTGCTGTTAATTGAAGTTTTACGGTATTGTACATGTAACTAACACTTCACAAGTTTTAACATCCATCATTCTGTAAAACTCTATGAAACTTCATACACTACTAGTGTAACATACTTAGGATTTCTAGTGGTTTACTGATCACATCCTGATGACATGTGGTTTCTTTTCAATATTGATAATTAATCACTTGATCAAAATCCTCTCATTCACTCCTCTTAATCATTCATCGTTCAAACATCCTGCTCAGTTACAGCTCTTTTCTTGGCTATATTAGAGTCATGGGAGCCAATAAATGAGCTCCAATCCAGCATCCATGACCAATCACATGTTGGGATTAAAAATAAAAATGATTAAGAGCTCAAAATGTGAACCGCTTTAAGAAATGTGGTTCGTTAATGAGTGTGTTTGTCGTAGGTCCACTAAAATCAATATGTTACAACACTAACACACTGATGTAATTAGAGGGGAAAACATCTTTTAATGCAGGAAACTACTGCTTCATCCCTGAGATTTGCTAAATCACAGCAAAAAGCTGTAAAACAGTAAAAAAGAACATCAGTGGTCCTGAAGAAGAACTGAACTCCTCATCATCAACACAATGGTGATGGTCTCTGTTGCTGACATTGCTGGAGCTTGTTGGATCACATCATTATAGCTGAGTCTCTGTTTACTTTTTACTGAGTCCATAGATGACTGATGAAAACAGCCTCAAAGGAACAAACTTGGTGCTCGATGGAGGAAACACGTATCAGCTCATGGGAGATGAGCAGGACTCTGTGGGAGCGTTGCTAGGGGGGTTTGATCTGCACAGAACTCTGGGTAATGTAGGTGTGGTACACTTCAATGTTTGTCATGACCACCACTGTTTATGATTATGTTATTTTAAACCTGCATATTCTCTTTGTAGTTATTAGAGGTAAAATACCAGCAGTAATGAAGACCAAAGCGATTGTATTCATATTGGTTTTAGCACAAACCCTTAGTTGGTCAGGGAACAAGAGCACGGAACCAATGTATCAGGTGTTGCTACGCCAGGGGTTCCTTTTATGCGGGAGTTTACGCCCTCCCAGGCTAACGCATGGTTCGTGTCTTCATTCATCTGAGCATTTCACCTGTTTTCAGGTTAGTACACTGTGAAAACCACACATTCTATCTCTTAATAGCTGAAATGATCCTAGCATGAGTGTTTTGAAATCTGTCGGGGGATTTTAATGTTGCCCTATGAGCATTAAATGTGAAGGAAAATAAAGTCGCCTACCACGGCACGCGGCGGCTGTTTATGCCTCTGTGGAGACCAAGTACATTGTAAACGTAACTGTATTTTTCACAGCACTAGTTAAACGGTGGAGCCCTGAACGCTTGACATATATTTTGTTTACAGTTGTTTGTGATTAAGATGCTTTAAAATGTAAGAGCAAGTTTAGTGTGAGAGAGCACCTAGTTAGAGATTAAAAGGTACAATAACTGAATTCTTTGAGTTTGGATCAAGCTGTTATTTGAGTCCAATAATATTCCCTTTGTGACATGCTTAATTATTTATTAAGCCCTGTAAAAGTACCTTAATGGGAGAGTACGCGGATCTATACTGCTCTGTGAATTAATGTGTGGGGAGTGTTACTCCTAGTGATTGTACTGTATTATATAGTTGATTTAGCAACAGTTCTTACAATGGAAAGAAGTATTTGCATCTATGTAATGTCCACACTGCAGTGTGATGAGACTGACAATGAGTACAATAGAGGGACCATACCAGTTAACTTTATTGGGACAGAGCACGGACAGTGAATTAGACAATGGACACATTAAGGGGATACTTATGCACGAGGGGATATTTTGTACATGTGTTCTGTGTTTTAAGACTTTGTAATAAAATGAGAGTAAGTTTGGGAAGAGTAACGCATGGTTCGTGTCTTCATTCATCTGATCATTTCACCTGTGTTTTCAGGGAGTTGGAGAGCATTTGAACCACTAATCATTTGTTGCTATGGTACTCGCCATTTGAGACCCGTAACAGAAATAAACACATTGGGCTGCGTGGAATTAAACAGCATGTCATCTATAGAACTAAACACAGTAATATAACGTTTATGTGGACTGATCACCTGAACACTTTACCTTCACCTTCAAACTAACAGGGAGTTTCCAGAAATGTACACGGAAGTCATGTGAAGTACAATTCATTTACCTGAGCTGTGAGATATAAGGCAGACACTGTAGGAAACTCCTCACTTCACTCTCTTCATCTGACCAGCCTGTCAGCTCCACTGGTTTCTTCTCTGGTTGGAGTTTCAGCACTTCCAGGAGGATGGAGGTCTTTCTCTCTGAGAGGTTTATGAACCAGACTGCAGGAGCTGACTGGAAAACTGACTGTAATGATGGAAGGACCCTCAAGCCTGTTTTAGTCTCATAGTCCTTCAGGTGGGAGTACAGATCCAGCAGGAAATCACACCATTTCTCTTTAAGAGGGAATGATTGATATCTGCACACTGATGATAACAGCTCCAGTATCTTCTCTCCTGTCTGCTGTTCTCTCTCTGCTGCTGCACAGAACAGATTCCCAAAGAATTTGACTTGACCTGAGACTCTAAACCGCTGAAAGAAACTGGAACGAGAATTGAACATTTTGTTATGATCTGATGTCAACAGCAGAAAAAGAGCCATGCATTACTGATATGGAGTTTATCTGCTAAAAGCCTACAAATACCTGCTGATGAGCAGAATACAGTAAAATCAATAAACAAAAAACTCAACAACAATGATTTTAACAGGGATTTAAGTGGATTTAAGAAGACTGTTACTAAACTAAATCTTGACAAACTAAACTAAATCTTGACAAAATGTTGAATGAAGCAGGAAAGTCAGGCTACAAAGGTGTATCCTCTCCTCTATATTAAAGATACACATTAATTATTACCGTTGGCTGGAAAGAGGTTACAGGTTTATTGTTGATCATGTAACCTACAGTTTTATTTAGTTATAACGTTACACTGGTTTGAGAGTCTGGGGGATGTGTTGACTGACAGTTTAAGCTGTCATTGATTGCATTGCACATTATATGATTGTGCTCTGTGAAAAACTGGTTATAGTTTATTGTTTTGAGAGTCTGGGGGATGTGTTGACAGTAGTTTATAAGCTGTCATTAACTGTAGACACATACACGTACATTAGGCTACATGGTTGTGCTCTGTAAGATAAAAACAGGTTTATTGTTGATTATATACAGTTTTATTTAGTTAACGTTACACTGACTAAGTAAGTTAATAGTCTGGGGAGTGTGTGGACAGTATTTAATAAGCTGTCAATAATTGCATTTCACATTACATGGTTGTGCTCTGTAAATGGAAAAACAGGTTACAGTTACAGAATTCCTTATAGCTATGCAGTTTTATAAGCAACCTGGTTTGAACGCAGCAGGTGATGCAACATTCATAATAACCACGATAGACTTCAGACTTGACTTGGACTCTAGCTCAAAGATTTGTGAGCATCTCTGATGTAAAGTAGTGAGTGCACAGCTTGTATAACAGTACATTTGCTGGTTAGAAAAAAGGGGAGAAGAACTCTAGTTACTTCTTCGCTTTAAAGAGAAACTGAAGAAATATAAATACCCTTAAAAATTAATGATAACATTACCTCTAATCCTTTGGACATCTCTAGACATGTTAGATATATAGCTAGCTATACAATGAGCTATCTCAAATACTCAAGTCGATGATTGTGATAAATTTATTGATTCAGTTAAAGAATTCACTCCAACTATATCTGAACACTTTAAACTGGAATGTGAACAGCCCATTGCAAAAATAGAAATTTCAGAAGCTGTTTTGTCAGTGAAAAAAGGGAAATCGCCAGGTAATGATGGGCTTTCTGTCGAATTTTATTTACATTTTTGGGACATCATTGAAAGTCCTCTACTTGAATTATTCAAAGAATGTATTGCTAAAAAAAGCAATGTCCACAGGTATGAAGCAAGGCTTAATATGCCTTCTCCCCAAACCTAATCTATAAATTACTTATAGAAAACTGGAGACCTATAACTCTTAAACATTGATTATAAAATATTGTCATTATTTTTTGCTAAGAGGTTAAAAAAAAAAGGCCTTCATGAGATCATAAATGAAACACAAACAGGTTTCATGTCTAAATGTCACATAAGTTCAAATAAAGTCAAAAAGACTTGTTGGACTATTCTGACAACATTAATACTGAAGCACTGATTGTATTTCTCGATTTCTATAAAGCATTTGATACTGTAGACCACTACTTCCTGTTCAAAGCACTCCAAACATTTGATTTTGGACCAAAGTTTATATCCACTATAGAAATGTTTTATAAAAATATTGACAGTTGTGTTATATTGTACCCAAATACCACCAAAAGATTTCCTGTACTTAGATCAGTTCGCCAGGGCTGCCCTATTTCGCCTTTTTTGTTCCTGCTGGATGTTGAACTACTGTCACTACATATTCATCATAATCCCATTATTAAAGGTTTGTCTATTTTTGGTAAAAAAATCAGATTGACTCAGCTGATGATACGGCCCTTTTTTTAAAGGACAAACATCAGATTGAATATGCTATATCCTTAATTGACCAATTTTCTGCTGCTTCTGGATTAACACCCAACAAATCTAAATGTGAAATTTTATGTTTGTATCAAACTGATGATAAGCAATTGTTTAATGTATCTGTCAAAGAAATGTGTAAAATATCTAGGTATTCATATCTGCAAGGACTACATGGAACATCAACAACTTAACTTCTCTCCTATATTAAAGAAGACTACAACAATACTGAACTTGTGGCTTCAAAGAGACATTTCAATACTGGGCAGAATTCTCCTGACTAAAGCAGAAGGGATTTCAATGATTTCCATGATTCAACATGCAAAGACATTGATAACGTACTCAAGCTACATATGGAAGAATAAGCACCATCACTTAAAAAAAAAGCGTTGCTCTCTGGATCTAAGGAGGAAGGCGGCTTTGAACTTTTGGACTTGAATTACACCTTCAAGGTGAAATGGTTACAAGAATGCTTAAATGCACCTGACTCATTATGGTACTTTATCCCACATAACATTTTCAAAGGAGTTGGAGGTCACTTCTTGTTGAAGTGTCACTATAATATCACAAAGTTACCGTTAAAACTGTCCCGATTTTATCAACAAGCTCTTTTAGCTTGGAAGTTGTGTTATTCTCATAATTTCTCTCCACATAAGTCTATTATATGGAATAATGAATGCATCACCAAAAGGAACAAGTCACCTTATTTAAAAAACTGGATTGATAGAAATATCTTCTTAAGGGACTTATTTGATTGTAACCGTCAATTAATTAAGTATGAGTCCTTTCTTAGAGAGAAGGCATTCCCAATAACATTCAGAGAACATAGCTCTATACCTAATGGTTTATTGGAACTAATGAAAAGCTATAACAGCCAGCAATAAGTGACCAGTTTCACATATAAATAATATTGATATTTTGAGCAGCAAATGCACTAACACACATTAGGAAATGCTTTTTAAATTTAAAGAATATAAACACCTCATGGCAAATTTTTGGAATCATCAGTTTTCCAATATTAACTGGTGTAAAGCATGGCTTGTTCCTTTTAGATTCTGTATTACAAACAAAGTTAGAGAATTACATTTGAAAATTTTGCATAAAATATATCCAACCAATATGCTTATCTCAAAATTCATGCTTGTTGATAACAATTGCACCTTTTGTAGAACAGAACAAGATACTTTAGGTCATCTTTTCTACGACTGTTCATTCTGTAGCACAGTCTGGAGGGACCTTGAGAATTACATATATTCTAAAACACATACAATCACAGTTGTATGTGTCACAGAAAAGAAAAATGTCATTACCTACTTTGAATCTAAAGATAAGATCTTATGCACCATTGTGAATCTCTTCATTTTGTTTGGGAAATTTCATATTCACAAAGCTAAATGCTCTAGGTCTACCCCATGTTTTAAAGTACTCCTAATCGAAATAGATATGCATTTTGAGTCTCTTAAACTTGTATCAAACAAGAAAAGCATTTCAATTAGTAATATCTACTCAGAGCTATTCCTCTAAAAAATATCTTATGTCACCACCTGTTAAGATAGTCTGTCACTGTCAGGGGTTGGGGCGCAGAGTGCAGACTGAGGTGAGGACCCAAATGCAGACAATGGTGAGGCAAGAGGAGGATGCAGTTCAAAATAAAGTTTATTCAAATAACTAAACAGGCTTACGTGGAAGCTCGGAACAAGGGTCAAAACAAAGGTAATCCAGAAGAAGGCAAATCCAACACAAAGACAGAGTAATCCAAAATGGGGGGGAAAAACAGAAATCCAGGGAACAGAGCACCACGCAGAACACTCAACATAGACGCAAGGACAAGACAAAGACTGGAGAGACAAGCAGGCATACATATACACAGGGACTAACGAGCGGGGCGGGAGCAACACAGGTGAGCGGGATCAGGGCTAACGAGGCAGAGAG
The DNA here is from genome assembly GCF_014851395.1 of Micropterus salmoides. Taxonomy (NCBI): domain Eukaryota; kingdom Metazoa; phylum Chordata; class Actinopteri; order Centrarchiformes; family Centrarchidae; genus Micropterus; species Micropterus salmoides. The sequence continues at coordinate 4,382,582 of NW_024040040.1, forward strand.
ACAAGCAGGCAGGCAGAGAGACAGCAGGGGGAAACAGAGAGAACACTAGACAAGCAGACATGGGGGCAGAGTGAATAACCAAGAAGACAGAAACACACACAAGTTACAAAGAACCAGAACCTAAACGAGAACACAGAACTAGAACACAGAGTACAGAGGAGACCAAATCACAAAAATACAAACAAGGACCAGGAATCATTACCAAAACATGAACTAAGGACATGGAACTAAACTCAGACTCCCAAACAAGACGCACAGACGGAATCACAACAGTCACTTACTCACTTACTCATCTCTTAAGTTTGTCTTGTTTTTGTATTTCCTTTTGTTTTAGTTAATGTATTTGTTATTTAAGTTTATTGTTAAGTTATATATATATATTGCACTATTATGTTACATTAAGTCTTATATTATGTTTATAAGCTGGAATGTCTGAAACCAGATTTTCAATTAAAAACAAAAAAACAAAAAAAACGGACTACATTTGCTATCCCCTCAAAATAACACATCTCACACTCATTAATGTCTAAACTGTTGGCAACAAAAGTGAGTACAACCACCTCAGCTCTGTCTGTCCTAATCACTGAAATGGGGGCTGACCCAAAGACCTCAACACTAATATCAAGTCCCATGATGGTGCTACAGTGACTCCTAAGGGTATAAGACGCTGTGTACCCTTCAAGAACTGACTAACTGTTTGGATTTTGACTCTCACCTGCCCCGTTGAAATGGCAGCTGAGTACAATGTCATGGTCGATGCACATCTGCCACCATCCAACGACTGCAGGAAATGGAGAGTGATGGTTATTGAGCAGTTCTCCGGTACCTCACTCTGTTCCCTGCACCACTTGGAAAAATATCTTTCACTGATTAGCATAGAGCAGTGCCAAACTTTTTCACGTCAAGGACCCCTAAACTAACACAAATTGGACCACAGACTCCCATTTGATTAGATTTTGTCACACAAATGAGTGGAATTGAAGAAAAGGCTACGCTGACACGCTGAAGACACGCTGGCCAAGCATGAGCTAAGGCGTCTTGGCCTAAAAGACTGGTCATCTCCATTAGGGAGTACCAGAGGGAACAATTTTTTGACATTTCTGAGGCAAAGACATACTGGCTCCAAATCATTCCCACTACCTCTGGGTGGAGTCTACAGTCTCCTTGTGGCGGCCCTTGGCAGGGCAGCACATCTGCTGCACTGTTCTATGCCTTTGTGAGATGTACAGCCATGAGGCTCAGAAAGCAGGAAAATGCCCACGTGAAGAGCTGCTACCATCCTCTGTTTGGAGCAACAATATGCAGGAGTTACAGACATGTGAGCTCAACATGTCATTAAGTGAATCAGTCCTTACAAAATCTACTGAAATTTGAGTAATGCGGAAAATTTGAATTCAGCAAATATTATGCTGCTAATATTTAACAAACTATGTCTGAACTCAACAACATCATGAGCCCCTGCGGAAACACAACGCCGCTATCACAATCTAGGCTAACCATGTCTGCGTCGGAGTGTGTCTCCACACTCTTAGTAGTAGCACTGCCTAAAAAACTTAACAAATGCGACTACCACAGTAACTTAACACCTAATTAGCTATGTTGTAACCCTCCACAAGCAGAGAGTTAACAAGGCAACAGACCGTGCAATACAGAAAGAAGCAAAAACACCCCAGTTTTAAGCTACTGCAGGAACATCAAAGCCTGGTGAGAACCCATGACTGCAGTGTGCAGTTTGGGGAGTCAGATGTTTGACCCTATGCACCAGAAAAGAGTCCCACATGTGCAGAAATGTAATACGACATCCAGTGTTGGGCAAGTTACTTATACATTATAGATTACTAGCTACTGTCATTTGGGAGTAAATGCTTTACACTACTTTTGCGTTACTTTGAGTTACTTTCACTGCTATTTAACGCACATAACACAGTATTCTGATAAGATGTGCTGCATAGGGGGGTTCTAGTGATGTGCAGAGTTATATCCGCGGATTGGGGGGTCTTTGTCATAAAAATGTATCTTCTGATTAATAGCGGGGGTGAAATAGAATGAGTCTCCCTAGGGATATATCAGTATAATGAGGTATACCGATATAATTTCAAAAGAGATATAAAATTGGACAATACCGTTTATACTGATATAATTTCATGTTGAGTTAATAAGTTTCGTAAAGTCCTGCCAGCACCTGCTTCTCTCTCTCCCTCACCCCGCAGCCCCGCCCCTCGCTGTGCATCTGCACGCAGCCGTCTAATCACAAAGTCTCTAACAACATGGAAGGAGAAACAGCGTCGGTTCAGTCAGTGTTTCCCACACATGCACTTTACTTCAGCGGGACACGCAGGTATATTAACAGCCGCTCAGGTATATTTGGGGACACATTGTAGCATTTTTCAGAGAAACACAGTCATGTGTTTGTTACGTTAATAATACAGGCAGCCTCAGCCAGTACAAGCACAGCCAGAGATGTACAGCCAGCATCAGTCTTAAAGGTTTAGTGTGTAAGTTACATCCTTTCGTAACAGAGCACTGGAGAATAACAACATGAAATTACAATCCAAAACTGCATATTTTTTCTACCAGTACAGTAAAATTTTAGCTGGCTGATCTGAGCTCCGATGCTGGAAGCTGCCATTTTTATTGCCAATTAGTGATCAGCTGATTCTCACAAACGTAACATACAAAGCCAAAACAGAGCGAGAGTAACTACATGAAATGAATCCAGCTAACATAACACCACAAGCCAAAGCACAGCACTGGAGAATAAACCAATCCAACTAACAATACACTTTTTCTACCAGTCAGTAAAAGTTTAGCTGGCTGATGCTTCCATGTCCTAAGGTAACATTACGGTTTTATTGCCAATTAACTTACTGATGAGCTGATTGTCTCGCTAACATAACTGGCAAAGCCAAACCACAAGCTGGAGAAAAAGTTGGCGACATGAAATTAATCCATATTTCACACCACTGACAAGGGAAACACGTCTCTCTGTGATTATGGCCAGCTAATACCTAAAGCTATCAAACAACAGCTTTCATTTCCAGTCTGACAAACAAAGTTAATTAAGTTACCTGTCCAGCAGAAAACAGACAACTTCAGCACCGCTTTGAAAACATCTGTCCCACATTAAAGCCTTCCATCTCTGATAAAATCCACACAATCTGTGATTTCTGCCGTCAGCTGTCTGTTTTTGTCCCGACTGCGATTGGCTGCATGGTATAAATCCACAGGCTGTACTGTGCTCCTTCATTTGTCCAAATGTCACTTCTCTTCTTACTTCTAATAAACCAGAAGACTACTCAGAGACTGTTTATTATTATTATTAATATTATTATTCAGTTTTCTTCTTCTTTGTCTATTCAGTGTAGTGACGTGCGTCGACACTACCGGAATTACACAAGCAGAAGAGGAACTCCGTGATGACGAAACGCGATCTGTAGCGCTGTTTGTACGTTGACGGCTACGGGTAGGCGGGCAAGATGGCGCCTAGTAAAGTCGCAACAGTTTGTGGCTGAGTTGCCGTTTTAAATGTTCATACCTTATTATCCTCCTTTCAAACTCCATTTGAAAATTCATCTTTGCACTGTATCGCGTGGACTAACTTCACCGGGAAAGTGCTTTGCCAACATAGCAACTTTCACCAGAGACCACCGAGCACCGTTAGCCAGCTAACTACAACTCTGCCTATCCCCAGCTAAGCTAACTCTCAACATGTCTCCGTCTGAGCATGGCGTTAAGCGTAAAGATAAAGAAAAAATGTTTTCCACCAAAAACTTGACGAGAATCTCACCTAAAGACACAAAGGCAACTGCTGTAACCACTGGTGTCCAGCATGACTACTCTTTCTCCAACATCCGCAGCCAGACCCCAGAGCTATCAGCCATGCCAGAGTCTGACCCAGATACTCCTGCCAAACCAGAGGGAAAGAGAAAAAGGTGACTTAACTGTTACTGATTTGCAAAACAACATAGCTGCCATTATCAACGTGCGAGCTGATAATCTGGAGAGCATGATCAATCATAACACGGTCAGCATCGAAGGCCTGAAAAAATCAATTGACTTTGTGTTTACCGAGATTGAAAGACTGAAAACAGTCATGAGATCGACAAAGACCAAGTGTGAGAATAATATCCAGATGGTGTCCGAGATGGAACTGAAAATCAACGAGGCTGAAAGGTATTAGTGCAGATGGAACCTCAGACTCCACGGTATCCCTGAGATCAAACAAGAAAACATAAAGGAGAAAGTTACCGACATTTGCTGTGCCGTTGTCGGGGAGACGCATTCAAAGTTCAAAGTCTACCGTCTGGGCTGCTATAACGATGCGCAGAAGAGACCAAGGACGACTATCATCCGCTTTCCCAACAGATCAGCGCGGGACTTGGTGTGGAGAATGGCAAAGGGCTGTAGCTTCCTCAAAGAGAACGACCTTTGGTTTACAGAAGATCTGACAAAGCTCTGCGGAAGAAACTTTGGCCACTGATTGATACGGCCAAGAAACAAGGAAAGAAAGCTCACTTTGCTGGAACTCGCGTGATAATAGAAGGGAAGGAGATACGCCTACTGCTGTCTGCACTACAAGCACAACTGACTCCGACTAACACTGCAAGTCCTCCCTGATGGTCATCTATTGTCACGATTCACAATTTGCATAATTACTGTTCATAGGTAGGCCTACATCTCTACTTAAAGCTAATGGGCCCTGTAAGCATAAAGTTATGTGGTTAAAGTTAATCCTTCCAGGTTGGCTTAGTCCAAAGTCCTTAGACTTAGTTTTCTTAAGGGATGAAAATTGTTTATTTTATTGTTGTTTAATTAAAGGAATACTTATTACACTGTCTTTATCAGTTGTTTCTCTCACTGCCAGGGGATTAAGAGAGAATATTAAGCGTAAAGCTCTGTTTTTATTCGTAAAACAGCAAAAGGCTAATTTTATTGTTTTTTCAAGGATCACACTCTGGTAAATGATGCTGCCTTTTGAAAAACTCAATAGGGAATTGTCATACGGTTCAGAGAGATCTGCAGGGGTTGCAATCTTAAAGAATAACTTTGATGGAGAAGTGTCTTGCACTCAGAAAGTGACCCCAATGGCCGTTACATATTATTAATTGTTAATATTGATAACAACATTCTCATGCTTGCCAACATTTATGGGTATAACACCAGACATGAAAATGACTTTTTCCTTGATATTTTGGAATCCTGTTTTTCATATTGGTTATCCAAATACCCAAATTTACTGCTTCTGATGGGTGGTGACTTCAACATTGCTTTGAATCAGAGGTCACTAATAGGCGCACCGCTGTCCTCTCCGGACTGCCAACCTACAGCCGATTTATTATAGAAACTTACTACCTCGTGACAGAGCGTTTATATTTTAACCTGCACAGCTTTTCTAGCATTTACTGTACTGGTTTAGCGGACCATGAAACTCACATACCAATTGCATGTGCTCTATTCGTTTCATGTGACGCTGCTCATCCAATCTGTGCATTCCGCCGCTTGCGAGTCGAGTCTGCGAGATTCACCAGAGACACACACGAATTGAGGAGACTATAGGGAAAAGAGTTTTCACATGAATGTTTTACAAGAATGTACAGATTTTTACATGTACATTCCTCCCACGGGCAGTTCAAAACCAGAATATCTCATAGAACTCCAATGCTAGCTGGCAGGACAAACTAGAGCTCACATTTCTCACTGAACAAGCGAAAGTAGGAGTAGTACCTCTATAAGAGGGAATGAAAGAGAAGAGGAGGCATTACAGCTGTTCATTTGTTATGATGTGTTGAGTGTTTATTAAAAAAAAGACTGCACTTCATCACTTCAAGCTACACTTGTTATTTCATTTTTTTCTAAAAATTAGGCACTTTATTTTAGTTTACTTCAATTTAGAATTTATTATTACAGCAGTTATTATTTATTATCCCTCCAGTTTGATGTGAAAACTGACTGAAATATTATTTGATTTGCAGTCCGTTGTTGACTAAAAACATGTGTTGATACAACTATACGGTACTGAATGTTAATGAAAATTAGTTGTTTTGATGTTCCAGACCTTTGCTTCAGGAAATTTTCTCTAACTGGACCTCTTTGAATTCTAATTGAATACCCCTGCTTTAAATGGTTCCCTAGACAGATGGCCTCCAAATTCATAGAATTCCTCATCTTCCAATTTGCTGATATTTATGCAAAAATTGGAGGGAAAAAAATCATACTGTTAAACTCATGGAAAAATAAGGCTTGAACTTCAATGTCACGTATTGATTTTTGGTTAATTTCTGACCACTTTAATAGTGATAATGTTTTCGTCGATATACTAACAACTCCCTTAACAGACCACAGAGCTGTGTCACTCCAAATCTCTCTTAGTTCCAAAGCTAGTCAAGCATTAAGAGGCTCCTATTGGAAACTTAATAATGCTACTTTAAAAAAATGACCTAGTAATTAATAAGATCCAAACATTGATTAATTGTTTCTGGAACAAGGCCTTAATAGAGAAATGCTTTTCCAGAAACTGGGAGCTCTTTAAATTTGAGGTGTCAAAATTCTTAAGAGGGTATGGGTCCTTCTTGTCCAAATCTAGAAAAGCTGAAGAAACAGAGATAATTACCAGAAAGCCACTCTTTTTCAGATTATGCCTGACAATCTATCAGAAAATGATAAACAGGATTTAATTTTACAGCAAAATCGCCTGAATGAAATATACAGAGAAAAGAGGGAGCCTTTCTGAGGTCAAGGTGTCAGTGGTTGGAGGAAGGCGAGCAAAACACTGCTTATTTCTTCCAATTAGAATCCCACAACAAATCCAACTCTATTCAAAAACTCAGTATTAATGGTGTTATTTCTGATAATCCCCAAAAGACAGCTAAGTACTGTTCCACTTTTTATAAAAATTTGTATACATCTCAGTATAATGAGGCAGCAGCTAACACCTTTTTAGGATACCTCACTAAAACAAAATCAATATTGAATGACCAAAAAGATTTTTGTGATAACCCAATAACTGCAGATAAAGTTCGGTCTGCCATTCACCATCTAAAACTTGGTTTTAAAACAGGTCTCAGAATTCCTCTCACGGAAAGACCTCCTATATCCATATCAGTCTGGTTTTAAGAGTACCCACTCTACTGAAACGGCTCTTCTGTCTGTAAGAGAAGCCCTAAGGTCAGCTAAAGCTGCAGCCCAATCCTCGGTTCTTATCCTGCTTGACCTATCAGCTACCTTTGACACAGTCAACCACAGGATCCTGCTATCCGCGCTCTCAGCAATGGGCATCTCGAGTAAAGCCATCTCGGCGCAGATCACGGACTGTCTCTTGGACATATCTGCGTGGATGATAGCTTGCCACCTTCAACTAAACCTCTCTAAGACTGAACTCTTGGTCATTCCAGCCAAGCAATCTATCCACCATAACATCAAACTACAAATTGACTCCTCAACCATCACTCCAACTAAGGTGGTGAGAAACTTGGGTGTCATGATTGATGACCAGCTGTCCTTTTCAGACCATGTTGCTGCTGTCTCTCGGTCTTGCCACTTTGCTCTATACAATATAAGGAATATCAGGCCCTACCTCACTCAGTACGCCACCCAGGGGCGTCCCTCTCTAACTTCAAGAAGCTCTTGAAATCTCACACTTATGAACACTTCCTCTTATAACACCTCTAACTCCTAACCTCTAACATGCACTTCCTGGGCTCTTCTTCTTCTATCCCCTACAATTATCTTGTTTTGATTGCACTTTTTGCTAACTCTTACTTCCTTCCCTAGGCATTTACCCCATTGATGTGATATGTACAATGAGCTCTTAGTAGTATTTATTGCTGCTCTTACTAGTATGTATTGTCAGTTGATGCTCTGTTGAAGCTCGTATGTGTTCCTCAAATGTAAGTCGCTTTGGATAAAAGCGTCGGCCAAATGAGTAAATGTAAATGTAAAACTTAACAAATCTCCAGGTGTTGATGGCTTAACTGCTGAATTATATATTGCTTTTGCAGAACAGCTTGCTCCCTTCCTTCATGGCGTATAAACAGAAAGCATTGAAAGCCAAACGCCCATCTCCGCCCCCCTCCACTTTATCTCAAGGACTTATAACCTTAATTCCAAAACATAGGAAAGACCCGCTGTGCACTGACAACTGGCGACTAATCTCCCTTTTTAATAATGATTACAAAATCCTAGCTCTAGTTTTTGCCAAAAGATTAAAATCTGTTTTGGACCAAATTATTGATAAAAACCAAACCGGGTTTATGAGGCATAGACATACAGGTGCTGGCCATATAATTAGAATATCATCAAAAAGTTTATTTATTTCAGTAATTCCATTCAAAAAGTGAAACTTGTATAATGTATACATTCATTCCACACAGACTGATATATTTCAAGTGTTCATTCCTTTTAATTTTGATGATTATAACTGACAACCAATGAAAACCCCAAAATCAGTATCTCAGAAAATTAGAATATTGTGAAAAGGTTCAATATTGAAGAAACCTGGTGCCACACTCTAATCAGCTTATTAACTCAAAATACCTACAAAGGCCTTTAAATGGTCTCTCAGTCTAGTTCTGTAGACAACACAATCATGGGGAAGACTGCTTGACAGATGTTCAAAAGACGACCACCGACACCTTGCACAAGGAGGGCAAGACACAAAAGGTCATTGCTAAAGAGGCTGGCTGTTCACAGAGCTCTGTGTCCAAGCACATTAATAGAGAGGCGAAGGGAAGGAAAAGATGTGGTAGAAAAAAGTGTACAAGCAATAGGGATAACCGCACCCTGGAGAGGATTGTGAAACAAAACCCATTCAAAAATGTGGGGGAGATTCACAGAGTGGACTGCAGCTGGAGTCCGTGCTTCAAGAACCACCACGCACAGACGTATGCAAGACATGGGTTTCAGCTGTCGCAGTCCTTGTGTCAAGCCACTCTTGAACAAGACATGGCGTCAGAAGCGTCTCTCCTGGGCTAAAGACAAAAAGGACTGGACTGCTGCTGAGTGGTCCAAAGTTATGTTCTCTGATGAAAGTAAATTTTGCATTTCCTTTGGAAATCAAGGTCCCAGAGTCTGGAGGAAGAGAGGAGAGGCAAGTTTCCACAGTCAGTGATGGTTTGGGGTGCCATGTCATCTGCTGGTGTTGGTCCACTGTGTTTTCTGAGGTCCAAGGTCAACGCAGCCGTCTACCAGGAAGTTTTAGAGCACTTCATGCTTCCTGCTGCTGACCAACTTTATGGAGATACAGATTTCATTTTCCAACAGGACTTGGCACCTGCACACAGTGCCAAAGCTACCAGGACCTGGTTTAAGGACCATGGTATCCCTGTTCTTAATTGGCCAGCAAACTCACCTGACCTGAACCCTATAGAAAATCTATGGGGTTCAGGTTCTATGGGGAAGATGCGACACGCCAGACCCAACAATGCATAAGAGCTGAAGGCCACTATCAGAGCAACCTGGGCTCACATAACACCTGAGCAGTGCCACAGACTGATCGACTCCATGCCACGCCACATTGCTGCAGTAATTCAGGCAAAAGGAGCCCCAACTAAGTATTGAGTGCTGTACATGCTCATACTTTTCATGTTCATACTTTTCAGTTGGCCAACATTTCTAACAATCCTTTTTTTGTATTGGTCTTAAGTAATATTCTAATTTTCGGAGATACTGAATTTGGGATTTTCATTAGTTGTCAGTTTTAATCATCAAAATTAAATGAAATAAACAAATGAAATATATCAGTCTGTGTGTAATGAATGAATATAATATCCAAGTTTCACTTTTTGAATGGAATTACTGAAATAAATCAACTTTTTGATGATATTCTAATTATATGACTTGATAGGACTGATCTTACTGATGATGATGGCTATATACTGTTTTTAGATTTCCGCAAGGCTTTTGACACAGTCGAACACTTCTTTCTCTTACAGGCCTTGGATAAATTTGGCTTTGGGACTTACTTTTGTGCAGCCATTAAAACCATGTATAAGAATGCAAATTGCTAAATTAAACTATATGCAGGCACCTCACCTAGATTTTACCTAAAGTGCTGTGTCAGGCAGGCGTGTCCTGTCTCACCATACTTGTTTCTGATCTGTGCTCAATTACTCTCAGATTTTATTAAGACCTGCCCCTTGAAAGGTATCACAATAGCTGGAAAAGAAATAATAATTAGTCAACTAGCTGATGATACCACTTTATTTTTAAAGGATGCCTCACAGGTTTCAGTTGCTATTAATTACTATACAATTAAGACATTCTCTAAAGCCTCCTCTCTTTTTTTAAATATCAGTTAGCCTGAGCTGCTCGCCCTCAAAAGCTGCAATGTTATGTCTATTTCTACCATTCCAGTGAAAGAGTCCGTCACCTACCTTGGATTTGCTATCAATAAAAACAACAACACCAGATGCTCCTTCAATTTCAACCCAGTGGTAGGAAAGGTGCAGAAAAAAATTAATTTATGGCTTCAAAGAGACTTATCTCTTAAAGGAAGAATTTTGCTTACCAAAGCTGAGGGCATATCTCATTTTACTTATGCAACCTTATCTCTAGATGTCAACAAATGGACCTCTACGGTCATCGATAACCTGCTATTCAACTTATTATGGAAAAATAGAACCCATTATGTTAGAAAATCAGTATTAATGATGTATGTAAATGTTGTCTAAACTTTCTTGACTTATCCACCCTCAACAATACCTTTAAGATAAATTGGATAAACAGTTTTTAAAAAATCCAAACTCAATCTGGAATTTTCTTCTGAACTAGCTGTTTTCAAAGCTTGGAGGTCTTAAGTTCCTCCTACTTTGCAGCTACAATGTTGAAAAAATCCCCTTAAAGTTATCAAATTCTTTCCTGGTCCTTAGTTTATAAACACAACATTTCCCCGCACAAATACTACATCTGGAACAACAGAGACATTCTGTATAAACACAAATCATTGTTCTTGGAAAACTGGTTTACCTATGGAATTTATCTGGTTCTACAGCTCCTCAGTTCTAGTGGTGAATTATTGTCATACTACGAACTTCTAGACAAGTATGGTATTCCTATACTGCCAAAGGAATATGCCTTAGTTTTTGATGCAATCCCTTCTGGTGCTCTAATGCTCCTTAAAAATCATATAGTATCCCTACCAACTTTTTTGCCACTGGATCCTTCTACGATGACTGTTGGCCAGATCTGCTTCTCCTCTAACTTGAGAACCAATAACCGATCTATACGTACTCTGTTTCAAAAATAAATAGTCTCTGTTCCAAATATTGTTCCTTATTGTAATAACCTTACTCCAAATCTGGACTGGGAAAAAATTTGGTGCCTACCTTCCAAATATATAATTTTAAATAAGGTTAAGGAAGTATCTTTTAAAATGCTGCATCGCTTTTATCCCTCCGAGGTATTTCTACGAAGATATAAAAAGGACATTGATGTGGACTGCTCATTTTGTCAAATGGCTGAAGAAGACTTGCATCATTTATTTTGGTCTTGTCCCCACTTCTGCACTTTTTGGCAAGACATCTGTACATTTATCTCCCAATATATTGACTCTGAATTCTTACTTTCCTATGACAATGTATTGGGGGTTTTTTTTACCAGTGTTTTTCAAGTGTTAACTACTTATTCATACTTTCAGCTAGAAGCTCCATTCAAAATGGAAAAGATTCCACATCTTTCCTTCTGTCTTCGTATTATTCAATTTTCAAATCCTATTCAAACTCTTCAGTCTATTCAACTTTCTTTGAAACATCGTTATAATGAAAGTCAATGAGAAAATCATTCAAACTCACGGATCTTCAACCTCTTCCCACCAATTCACACATTCAAGTAGCAACGCCATTCCACCTTTAAAACGTTCACAAACCTTTGGACTCTTTCCAGTGAATTCAACTTTTTCACATCTCTTATACTTTTCACACAGTGTCAATTTAAGTTTCATGTCGTTTTCATCCTATTTTCTGAGTTTATAATGGGAGCGATTGGGACGGAATGTTGGGACTAGAGAGGACCAACTGACACAGTGGGAATTCACTTCAAAATATTCTGAAAAACTTGTCTTCAACTCGCTGTATCTCCCACAATTTTCACAGTACATACATGATTATTTCACAAGTCGTAGGAAAACTTGTTCTGCCGCTGATGTGTAACTTTGAAAGCAGTCAGACTTACAGAGCTTGCACAGTCAGCTTGGAAGTGGGAGCATTGCCAACCAACTGCCGCATAGACTCCTATACTAAAAAAGTGCTGCAGTTTCAGGAAAGAGTCAGAAATGTGGACAACTCTGTACTGCTGCTGTGAAGCCATTTTTGACAGTAGACACACAAATCTAGGACATCATCTTTATGAGGATCTTATCTCTCTAACAATCTGGTTACTTTGGCACTGGGAGTCACAATCTGTTCTATAGGAGCAGGAGAATCAGAGCTGTGCTTCAGGTTAAAACTCAACGAGATCAGCTGTCTAAGCCTGTCTAAGTCAGACAGCTTTTAGCATCGCCATGGAAACCTGGGAATGCTGGCTCAGCACACAGCTGATTGAGATGATGTAATGATGTAATGCAGACAACTCAGTAAACATGGCCCTTCACTACATCCTCCAGCACCTGGACTCTCCAGCAAACTACACCAGGATCCTGTTTGTGGATTGCTGCAGGACAAGTTCTCCTAGCTGATCATGCTTGCAGGTGTATCACAGACTTACTGTCCAGCAGCAAGCGGCACGTGAACCTGGGAAAACATGTTTCTGACTCCAGGACCATCAGCACTTTTTCCCTTCAAGACCGTGTTCTTTCCCCTCTGCTCTCCTCCCTGAACACCAACAGCTGCACCTCCACTCACCAAACCACCAAGCTCCTAAAGTGTGCAGAGGACACCACCTTCACTGGGCTCATCTTTTTTTTTTGGGGGGGTCTGCCCACAGGTGGGAGACTGATCATCTGGAGGAGCCAGATCAATCTGGACCTCAGTGCTCTGAAGACAGTGGAGATGGGCGGGTATTCCAGGAAGAGCTCAGCCACACCTATCAATCTGTGCAACTTCATACGTAACATTGTGGAGTCCTTCTGCTTACTTAGGATCTTCAGTGGGTGTTGATGCGCTTATGTCACCTTCATACTGTAATAGTCACCTATTCTGCCTTCAGGTACAGCTTTTAATGTGTTGGTAAACATGCTTTTATATGTATTGGTTCTGCCTTCATGTGTAAAAAAGCAACTGTATATCAGAAGCCTGTGGTGTATCACGGATTGTTTGACCTTGAAGGACCTTTCTGTATGTATTTTTTCCCACTCATTATTGTTTTGCCACGGGGTAGGTTTTAAAAGGAGAGTGGGAAGTGACGTTTGGGGGGAACTCTGGAGTGCAACAGGTGGAGCGGTCTGAGTTTAGTGGGCTCTGTGTAATGTTTGCCAGACGAACTCAACAATCGGACAAAGCAACTCTTTTTGCCAGATTATATGTTGACACTTTTCTGGACTGCGGAATCATCCCATTGGATAAACAGACTGGGGCGAGGTAGTGGAAGTTAACTGTGGAATATTATGGACTGCGGCGGCTCGCCACGCTTCACCTGGTATCTTTGTTTTGTTTTTTTTCCTTCTTCTTCTTACTGGAGGTAATCTGGTTCCATCTGGATAATTTAAGTTATTGGAATGAACATTTGAACTGCTGGGACATTGGGGGTTTTGGAGGGTGAATTGAATGTATGTCAGAAATGATGATAATGTCTGTAATGTTTGTTTGATGTGTCGGAGGGCGGCCGAGCCTCCAGCGACTATCTGTGAGTGTTGCCTGCCGTGGTATAACCTGGTATATCTTTAAATACACGCTGTGAAACCCATCCTATGGACTTTTTTCGTTAATATAGAATTTTTTTCAAGTGCGTACAGGTGCAAGTTAATTGCTTATCTGGTTTAGGTAGGGCTTGTTTAACTAAGGTAAGCAGGCTGCTGATTGTAATCTCCTAGGCAGGTATCAGATCCGCCCGTAACCTTGGTTAGCTTCCCTTGCTGTTTTGGTGTAAGGCGAATTGTTACTATAGTAATTACACCATTCGAAACTTTTACAAGTCTTCATACTCCTTTCTAAAGATCTCAGGTCATATCTTCACAACACTGGGGACTTTCTCACATTTCTTCAACTTCTTTATGTCCTTCAAGCAAAAAACTGTTCTACATTTATCAGTATATCAGTATATATGACCTTACTATAAAATTTAAAAAATTCAAAGTAGCTTAGATGTAACTAAGCTACTTTTGCCACGTTGCCGTAGCTTAGCTTGCTACATTTCACTGGGGGGTAGCTTCTGTGTAGTGAAGCTTCATCTAATGTAGAGTAGCTAGTAGCTTAGCTCACTACATTTTCCATGTAGCTTGCCCAACACTGCCCAAAACTCAAAGGTGGCTAGAGGCCCCTAACTTCCAGCACTACTACCTAGCCAGCCAACTCCAATATATTACCAAATGGACTCATAATACCCACCATCATCATTCATGGCTAAATATAGAACAAACGGAATGTTAACAAATAGCAATCAAGGACCTACCCTTCCTTAGCAAAACTATTAATAAACACTACTGCTTTAAAAATACCATAGTTGCCACAACTCTGTCAGCCTAGTGGAAAGTCAATAAAATTACAAACTACACAATGTCACCTAGCCAATATACACCCATTTAGCATAACCCAGGTATTGTAGTAAACAAATCAGCTACGACAGGCACTAAATGGAAGGAAAAAGGAAGAACACATCTACACCACACTAAAAATAATACATTAGTTACTTTCCAACAGTTAATGCAAAAATTTAGTTCAGAATGCAGCACCCCGTCCGGTTTTTGATCAGCCCAAAAGGACTCATGTCACTCCATTACTCACTGACCACCACTGGCTCCCTATGGCCTCTCAAATCTAATTCAAGCCCCTTAATGCTGCATACAGAGTGACTAAACTCCATAATACAAGTTTACGATCCTTCTAGATCTTGTGCCGTATTGATGCTTTGTTGATGCTTGTATGTTGTTCCTCAAACATAAGTATCTTTGGATAAATGCGTCTGCCAAAGGAGTAAATGTAAATGTCTTCATAAAAGGCAATAATTACAATACACTCAATTAAAACACGCAATTAAGGCAAATATTAACATATCCAATAACAACCATCAACCACCATCGCTATTAAACACCATCAATAAAACTGTTAATTCAAACAAACATCTATCACAATTATATAAACTTCTGTCTTCCATTGATTCCACCAAATCTCTCCCAATAAATAAATGGGAAAAAGATCTCAACTTCAGCACTAATAATGAATTCTATGAAAAAACATCTTCAACATGTCAAAAAAATCTATACAAGATGGCTCTGCACACCAGTAAAACAATTAAATAAATAATCACTAAACTATCACAGTTCTTTGAATACAACATCCCCCTATCCCCATTACTGTGTCTACTAGGAGATTCGGATATACTTGACACATCACAAAAACAAATCACAACACCCCTTCTAGTACCCCTAACTACAGCCAAAAAACTATTTTACTCAACTGGAAGAATAGAAAACCACTCAATATTCCATAGTGGTTAAATCTTTTAACGGAACATGTAATGCTGGAACAAATCTCAGCCAAACAAAAAAAACATATTGAATCAAACAAAATTTCTTACATCTCTCTGCCACCAACTTAGTGCCACAGTAAATACAAACAAACAACCTATGTACATCCCCATACATAAACAGCATTAGGATCATACACACACACTCTAGTAAACACGCTTTCATTTTGGACATTTTCACTTAGGGGCGTTCTCACTTTTGTTGCCAGCAGTTTAGACATTAATGGCTGTGTGATGTGTTATTATACAAGCTGTACACTCACTACTTTACATTGTAGCAAAGTGTCATTTCTTCAGTGTTGTCACATGAAAAGATATAATCATATATTTACAACAATGTGAGGAGTGTACTCACTTTTGTGAGCTACTGTAAGTATGTGTGTGTCTGTCTATATGTATGTATATACACTGTATATTGTTCTTTTTGTATATTCCGTTTCTTTCTTTCATTGGTAGCAGTAATCCTCTACTCCATCACTATCATTATTATTATTATTATTATCATCATCAGTGTCGACCTTCTTTATCCATTGTGATTTATTTATCTCAATCATCCATCATATTGGTTTGTTTCTACTAACACTCCCACAAGTATCATACATGACTCAAATTTTATTATGCCCAAACTAACTCTATAAAGTTGTTTCCCTTAAACACCCTTCTACCATATATTTTCTTCACCCACAAGTACAGATAACCTGTTTCCTACACCCTTACTTTTCTAGCCGATGTCTTATTATGTTCCCACTCCCTTCATCTGTAATCTCTAATAGATTTAGGTATACTTTTTGTGTTTTCTATGTTGATTAGGATTTTAGACTGGGGCATGTGCCATACGTCATCACATGGATTTTAATTTTACAAATAAGTTTCATTTGGCTGAAAACGACACAAACAAGTGACAAAGACAGTAACATTTAGTGTTAGAGATGTTAATGATTAATCTTAACTATGTATATGTATGTTTTAATTTATACTATAAATCCCATGTCAAAAATTATTCATACTTACTTAACAAAACTTTCTCAGTAACTAATGGCAAGCCATTACAACAATTAAGCAGTTCATATAATTGTTAACAATCTTTTTGCATGTCTCCACTGGGATTTTGCGATGATCTTATGTCTTTGAGGTTGGAAGGCCTCTTTGTCATACCTCGGGTCTTTGGTTCCCTCCACAGATTCTCGACGGGATCAGGTCTGGATTCTGTCTGGGCTACTCCAAAATGTTGATATTGTTGTCTTTGTACCATTTCTTGACCACTTTGACAGTATCTTACTGATCACTGTCTTGTTGATTGATCCAGTGCTTCCGAAGACCATATATTTTTTTCCTGCCTTTATCCTCCAAAATCTATATTCTGTCCTCTTTTTTTGTCATTTACTTTGACAAGGTTGCCTGGCCCATTGGCTGCAAAACACCCCAAAGCATTACATTCCCACCACCATCCTTGACTGTTGAGATGGTGTTCTCGGGGTTGAATGTTTCTCCTTTCTTTCACCAAACAACAGCCTTGTCCCTGTGTCCAAACAACTCAATTGATGATGAAAATATTTCTTCTTTTTCCAGGTGAACTTTTGCAAGGGCTAGGCAAGCTTTTGTGTGTCCAGAGTATCTCAGGATGGCCTTGGTGGTGATCCGGGGATTCTTCTTGGCCACCATTCTTGCAAGCGCAGCTCACTTTTGGCTTCCTTTTCTTCCCTTTGAGGTTTTTCAGTGTGGAACTTGTTGTACTTCTTGATTATGCATTGTACTGTGGCCACTATCCGCCTGAAATAACTTTGATATGGCTTTATAGCTTTTCACAGTCTCATGAGCAGCCACAATGTGCAACTGGAGGTCCTCAGTAAGCTCTACTGTTTTAGGCATGACTTGCAGTTGACTACTTACTAACTAGAGAACTACTGTTTCAGCTGTTCACAATTTATAGGTGATTTATAGGTGATTATAATACGCTGTCATGGTAGAACTTAAAAGACCAAAATGGTTTGGAAACTTATTTCTTGAAAACAATGCAACAATTTCAAGGGGTATGAATCATTTTTGGCATGGCATTTTTAGCACAAATTTAGTATAGAAATATTTAGAATTAAAGCTGCAAGCAGCGTTGTGCGGGCCCTCGCACTTGTAGCGTGTCCGGGTGTGAGCCGGCCGAGTTGCACATTCTGGAGCTCTGCCGGTACGGCTGTGAATTTGCTACGCGGTTCCGACGCCCCATGAAGGTGCTATATGTCACTTCCTGTGTCCCCTATGTGGAGCTACATAGCACTTGCCGCTATGAATATAAATCGGTATTGGTGTGTAGATGTCTGCGGGGTGGGAGAGTTATCAAGCACGTAAAGTTTGTTTCAGATGTGAGCATGTACACTGAAGTTACAACAACTTCCTGTGTCATGGCGAAGACTTGATCTTTGACGCCACGCCACGGACACACCCATTGACGATAACGCGCAAATAGCAAAACTTTGCATCTTCAATGCATTTAGAAGGCACAGCACAAATTTGAAGTCGGTCGGACTAAATCCCTAGGAGGAGTTCGTTAAAGTACAAAGTGTGTAAATCATCCAAAATTTGACGAAAAATCCAAACTGGCCGACTTCCTGTTGGGTTTAGGCTATGGCTCCAAGAGACTTTTTTGTGCGTCTGGACAAGATACACGTACCACAGAAAATTCGTGCACGTAGGTGAAACGTGCGGCGGGGGCTGCTTCGTTAAAGGTCAATTCCTGTTGCCAGCAGGTGGCGCTATGACTGTGGGTGAATGTCGGCATGTACATGTGTTCAGGGCGGGACTCTCATCCTACATGTACAGTTTGGTGCAGATGTGAGCATGTACACTGAAGTTACAACAACTTCCTGTTTCATGGCGAATCATCGACGCCAGTGTACATGCTCACATCTGCACCAAACTGAATGTGATCTGACTAAATCCCTAGGAGGAGTTCGTTAAAGTACGAAGTGTGTAAATCATCCAAAAATGGCCGTAAAATTCAAAATGGCCGACTTCCTGTTGACTTTAGGCTATGGGTTCTTGAGGCTTTTTTTGTGCGTCTTGATATGGTACATGTCCCCAGAAAATTTCGTACATGTAGGTTGAACGTGAACGAGGGGCTAATCTTTTCCAATTTTCTAGGTGGCGCTAGCGAGTCATTTTGCCACACCCATGTGCGAAACTTGTAGAATACAAAATTTTTCACCAGTTCTGACATGTTTGCAAATTTTGGTGAGTTTTCGAGTATGTTTAGGCCATGTCAGTTGAGCCTACTTTGCAGAAAAAATATATAAAAATATATATATAATCTTAGCAAATTCAATAGGGACCTCACACGGTCGTGCTCGGGCTCTAAATATAATCTTAGCAAGTTCAATAGGGACCTCACACGGTCGTGCTCGGGCCCTAAATATAATCTTAGCAAATTCAATAGGGACCTCACACGGCTTAACAATATGCAAGATGGAGATATCCACTGATTAGTCAGGAAGAATGAAATTGAACCACAAGAAAATCGTCTCTTTCGGGTCCAATCCAGTATCACAACATTTATCAGCTCATGGGAAATGAGCGTTGCTAGGGGGGTTTGATCTGCACAGAACTCTAGGTAATGTAGGAATAAACACATTGGGCTGCGTAGAATAAAACAGCATGTCATCAATAAAACTAAACACAGTGATATAACGTTTATGTGGACTGATCACCTGAACACTTTACCTTCACCTTCAAACTAACAGTGAGTTTCCAGAAATGTCCACTGAAGTCATGTGAAGTACAATTAATTTACCTGAGCTGTGAGATATAAGGCAGACACTGTAGGAAACTCCACACTTCACTCTCTTCATATGAGCATGTTCTCAGCTCCACTGGTTTCTTATCTGGTTGGAGTTTCAGCACTTCCAGGAGGATGGAGGTCTTTCTCTCTGAGAGGTTAATGAACCAGACTGCAGGAGCTGACTGGAAAACTGACTGTAATGATGGAAGGACTCTCAAGCCTGTTTTAGTCTCATAGTCCTTCAGGTGGGAGTACAGATCCAGCAGGAAATCACACTGATATTTGTGTTTATTACTATCATCCATGTATCTGACATTTAGAGGGAATGTCTGATATCTGCACACTGATGATAACAGCTCCAGTATCTTCTCTCCTGTCTGCTGTTCTCTCTCTGCTGCTGCACAGAACAGATTCCCAAAGAACTTGACTTCACCTGAGCGTCTAAACCGCCAAGAGACACTGGAACGAGAATTGAAAATTTTGTTATGATCTGATGTCAACAGCAGAAAAAGAGCCATGCATTACTGATATGGAGTTTATCAGCTAAAAGCCTACAAATACCTGCTGATGAGCAGAATAAAGCAAAAATTAATCAACCTGAAACTCAAGGGAAAATGATTTTAACAGGGATATATGTGGATTTAAGAAAACTGTTGTTAAATTAAATTCTTGACAATATGTTGAATGAAGCTGGAAAGTCAGGCTACAAAGGTGTATCCTCTACTCTGTATTACAGATTGTATGTTATACTGGAATACCACTCCTGAACCAACAGGGTGGCTGAAAGGAAAACTTTACCCAAAACATTTATTAATCAAATAGCTCCAAAGCTGAAATACTGGACCACAAGTTTTAACATCCATCATTCTGTAAAACTCTATGAAACTTCATACAGTACTAGTGTCACATAATTAGGATTTCTAGTGGTTTCCTGATCACATCCTGATAACATGTGGTTTCTTTTCAATATTAAGAATAACCCACTTGATCAAAATCCTCTCATTCACTCCTCTTAATCATTCTTTGTTCAAACATCCAGCTCAGTTACAGCTCTTTTCTTGGCTATATTAGAGTCAGGGGAGCCAATAAATGAGCTCCAATCTAGCATCCATGACCAATCACTCAAAATGTGAACCGCTTTAAGAAATGTGGTTCATTAATATCAGTGTGTTTGTCGTAGCTCCACTAAAATCAATATGTTAGTCAACACTAACACATTGATATACTTAGAGGGGAAACATCTTTTAATGCAGGAAACTACTGCTTCATCCCTGAGATTTGCTAAATCACAGCAAAAAGCTGTAAAACAGTAAAAAAGAACATCAGTGGTCCTGAAGAAGAACTGAACTCCTCATCGTCAACACAACGGTGATGGTCTCTGTTGCTGACATTTCATTTACCTGAGCTGTGAGATATAAGGCAGACACTGTAGGAAACTCCTCACTTCACTCTCTTCATCTGAGCAGCCTGTCAGCTCCACTGGTTTCTTCTCTGGTTGGAGTTTCAGCACTTCCAGGAGGATGGAGGTCTGTCTCTCTGAGAGGTTTATGGACCAGACTGCAGGAGCTGACTGGAAAACTGACTGTAATGATGGAAGGACTCTCAACCCTGTTTCAGGATCATGAGAGTACAGGTCCAGCAGGAAATCACACCATTTCTCTTTAAGAGGGAATGATTGATATCTGCACACTGATGATAACAGCTCCAGTATCTTCTCTCCTGTCTGCTGTTCTCTCTCTGCTGCTGCACAGAACAGATTCCCAAAGAACTTGACTGCACCTGAGCCTCTAAACCGCTGAGAGAATCTGGAACAAGAGTTAACATTTTATGATATTATGTTGAGGAAATAACCTTTGTCACGTGTACGTTTGAAAGTAACTGCAAACAATAAAACAGATTCAGATTCAATAATTAATTCATTAAATCTAGTCTACAAAGTACCATTTCACATATGGAAACAAAATATAGTGGGAAGACTGGTTAGTTTAGGTTCTTAGAGTGAATTTCAGCTATCTAAAGTTTTACTGCCAACAAGTATAATTGTCTAAGGCAAACTAAAAAGAGAGATTGGGCAGAGTATAGGTGGTTGGCAAGAAACAAGCATCAGAAATAACAAATCCAGGGAACACCAGGTCACGCTGACTTACATGAACTAGCTTGACTGATTGTGTCCGGGCCAAGTTCCGATTTATCATTCTGGTTTTCTGGTTTCCCAGACAGAGAGGAATGTATTAAAATCATTAACTATATGGAAATTCATAACTGTTATATGAAGATGTTTAACATAAGCTGAATATAGAAAGCCATTTTGACCGGTGGATGCATGTGGAACTAAATGTCCATACGATGAGGCCTCATCAAGCCTCACCAGAGTAGCAGGTAAGACCTTCATTTGGATTAAAGGTTTCCACACATCCACCAATGTGTCCCTGAGCAAGACACTTAACCCCCAGTTGCTCCAGAGGCGTACGCCCTCTGACTGTATAGTAATTGTAAGTTGCTTTGGATAAAAGCATCAGCTAAATGAATAAATGTAAATGTAAATGGTTTAAGGTTATTTAATGCGTTTTCATTTATCATAAATGTATGTTTATCCTTTAATGTATGTATGTAGTGAATGTAATATATTTTATTTGTTCTTGTTTCTCTTGTGGAGTTAGGCTGTTTCCTGTGGCAATGGAGGGTTTGCTGAATACTACAGGAAACTGGGGGACAGACAAGTGCAGAGGGGGGTGCAATGGGTGCTTGAGCACCTGCCCTTTTGCCCTTTGCTTTTTTCAAACGCCTTCCTTCATTTTATTTATTTTAAAATTTGTAAAGGCCCTTTTGTGAAGGCCTCCCCAATCAAACTATCAGTAAAATGAATTGATAATAATTTCACAGTAAATAAAATGACCCAATTGATGACAATTCACCTGATGACCTCATCTGTGACGAGCCCTCCCGTTCAGACACCGTTAGTGATTCAGCAGCTCTGTCTACAGGACACTTTCGATTCCACTAGTAAGAGGAGTTTGCCGCAATGTGCTTGTTGTGGATTGTTGCAAAGAGAGCATGCACAATTGTTGTGTATATTGCTGTGTGTTGCCTGCCTGTAGAAGTAATATCATCTGCCGGCTAACACGACGACATGCCGACAACTAACGTTACTTCTACACTATAAACAAAGGTGCTCTGTTCACTTTGTTCTGTTTGGGGGAGAAAAGTTTCACGGGCGTCGAGAGGTCTGATCTTTTCTATGTAATTTGACAAAGTGTTGAAGGAAGCAAGAAAGTCAGTCTACAAAGATGTATCCTCACTTCTGTATTAAAGATTGAGGGCCCTATCTTGCACCCGGCACAAAGAGCAGCTCAACTGTTATTGCTAGTTTCCAAACGACGCAATTCTCATTTTCCGGCCAAGCGCCCATGTTGTTTAAATTACTAATGCACCCATCAATGTGTCTATTGTAGTGCTAGGATTAAAAATCTGTTCTGGTCAGGCCATTGCTTAAAGTGGAAAAAAAGGTGCCAGTACTCCCCATTCAAATGGTGGCAATTGTATCGGCAGGTAACTATGGATTATTTGTTTCACTGCTTAAACGCCCCACAATATTTGCTGTGACTTTACTGCACATGGAAACATTTAAAATATCTAACAGCAGCCTTTCTAATCATGAAAGTAAAATGTTAAAGAACACACTCAATAAAACGCAAAATAAAGAAACCAGTGTAGGGGAGAGATGTAACCCACGACCGGTTCATCATAGTTAATAATAATGTAGCGTAGTGAGAACCCAGATGTTTCATAGAGGAGACAGTATCTGTCTGTCTGTTAACATACTCCAGTCTGCTTCACTGATAAACCACAGAGACAGTTTTTATAACATGTCCACACCTCTGTCCATACCCTCCCCCCACCTCCCACTGTGAGTTTGCAATTCAGTCTGTCAGTTGATGTTTTTTGTAGCGCGCCATTCATCTGCCATTATAACAGCAATGTGTCAAGGTACAGTAGTAGTGTAACATAACTAGGATTTCTAGTGGTTTCCTGATCACATCCTGATAACATGTGGTTTCTTTTCAATATTAAGAATAAACCACTTGATCAAAATCTTCTCATTCGCTCCTCTTAATCATTCTTTGTTCAAACATCCAGCTCAGTTACAGCTCTTTTCTTGGCTATATTAGAGTCAGGGGAGCCAATAAATGAGCTCCAATCCAGCATCCATGACCAATCACATGCTGGGATTAAAAATAAAAAGCATTAAGAGCTCAAAATGTTGAAACACTTTAAGAAATGTGGTTCATTCATGTTCATGCACGACGTAGTTCATTTCCATGCTGCAGTTCATAAACATTGTTGCCTGTCTGCGTTTATCAAAGGTAATAAACAGTTGTATTTCACTCTAATATTGTTCAGTCTGGCAAGCTACCAAGACACAGACAGAGCTGCCCTGCTGGGTAGCAGGACAGACGGACTAGAGAGATTCCCTGCAGCTGCACATGAACCTGCTCACATCAGACTTTCAGAAAAGAGGACACAAGTTTACCTGACTGCTGTTCCCGAAAGTCACTGTCATTGAGTTATTTTCTCTTCTTGTGCTCAAAAGGATAGCCCCTGTCTATCCTCTCATCACCGTTATAATCACCAGCTTTCAACACTGACTCGTTTTTTTTCTACATTTCATATCATTAACAAAGTGCCACTGGCGGAACAGAATTTGTGTGAATGTTAGTTTCGGTTTGAGCACTTAGGCTCAGTGTATGAATGTGTATGACTGGTGAATGCAGATGTAGTGTAAAAAGCGCTTGGAGTGGTCTTCAAGACTAGAAAGGTGCTATACAAATACGGAGCATTTACATTTACTGTTTCTTACAATTTAACCACAGCAAAATGTTCATTTACCTGAACTGTGAGATATAAGGCAGACACTGTAGGAAACTCCTCACTTCACTCTCTTCATCTGAGCAGCCTGTCAGCTCCACTGGTTTTTTCTCTGGTTGGAGTTTCAGCACTTCCAGGAGGATGGAGGTCTTTCTCTCTGAGAGGTTTATGGACCAGACTGCAGGAGCTGACTGGAAAACTGACTGTAATGATGGAAGGACCCTCAGGCCTGATTTTGTCTCATAGTCCTTCAGGTGGGAGTACAGATCCAGCAGGAAACCACACTGATATTTCTTGTTATCATCTTCATCCATGTGTCTCTCTTTAAGAGGGAATGTTTGATATCTGCACACTGTGGATAACAGCTCCAGTATCTTCTCTCCTGTCTGCTGTTCTCTCTCTCTGCTGCTGCACAGAACAGATTCCCAAAGAACTTGACTCTATCTGAGACTCTAAACCAGAAAGAGACACTGGAACGAGAATTGAAAATTTTGTTATGATCTGATGTCAACAGCAGAAAAAGAGCCATGCATTACGGATATGGAGTTTATCTGCTAAAAGCTTACAAATACCTGCTGATGAGACTGCTATTCAGAGCATGTTTTGTTATTATGTTGTTCTTATAGTAGTTGACTGGTTTATCAGGCCTAAGTGAAATTTGGACAAATGGAGGACCACAAGTATTATTTAGCACAAGAGCCGACAGAGCGTGAATCTTCATATGTCAAAGAAGGAAATACACGATGAAGCCAGACAAAGTGGAGACAGATGCATGCAGAAATCACCTCAGTGGTGGTAAATGAGAGAGGGCAAGCACTGTTTGTCAGAGGTCGGGGACTCGAGTCACATGACTTGACTTGAGTCAGACTCTAGTCATGAATTTGAAGACTTGAGACTCGCTTGACTATAAACAGACAAAAGACTCGACTTGACTTTGACTTGGTGTTCATGACTTTAGCATAAGCGAACTAAGAAATACACTTCATTCGGAATTACAACTTGTAGTGAACTGGATTTGTGAAAACAGACTTGTTTTAAATGTAACAAAAGCCAAAAGTATCTTGTTCAGGTCTAGACATGCCACTAATGGTGAGAATCAGCTCTGCCTATCACTCACAGCCTCAAACACTGAACAGATACAAGAGGTAAATTTGCTTGGTGTTACACTGGATGGCCAGTTAACTTGGGAGAAACATATTGACAATATTGTTAAGAAAATGGGTAATGGAATTGAATTTCTTACCCCTGCCACTAAAGTGCTGGTGACACAAGCATTAGTTTTATCCCACCTCGATTACTGTTCACCTGTCTGGTCAGGTGAAGCCAAAAATATCTGTTTAAGCTACAAATAGCTCATAATAAAGCTGCAAGACTCGCACTGGCCTGTCCATCGGGTGTGAAGCTGAGTACGGACAGTGTGCATACCAGTCTCTCATGGCTTAGAGTGGAAGAAAGGTTGGCATGCAACCTTATGAATTTTCTTTAGGAATATCTGTTATAGGAAACAACCGAATTGTCTCTACTCACAAATAAAGTATGTAAGAAACCAACATATTTATAGTACTTAGCATGCTACAAAGGGTTGTCTAGTTTTGAAAAACCCAGGACTGATGCGGTGTGCAGATCTGTAATGTTTATAGCCATCAAAATGTGGAATAACTTACCAATTTGTATTGCTGAAGCACCCAGTAAGGCCGGTTTTAAAAGCCTACTAAAAAAACACTTGAATAATAACACAAACATTGATGAGCTTAGGTGAATGGTTTGGTGTATAATTGTGTCTGTGTTGTGATGCTTTTTCCTTTGTCAGTAGCTTGCGTAATCATGTACACACATGATACTCTTTATAAGCATTGTAGGTATCGTTTTTAGATTCATGTGAATCCGAATAAACGAACAAATATACTTGAGACTTGACTTAGACTTGAGAGACATGACTTGAAACTTGATTTTTAAAATTAAATATTTACATTTCAACGCACCCATGTGTGCTTTCCCATAGCAGCCCAGATCTCCGTAACCAGCGGCGTGGGAAAAGACCGTTACGTGTAATGTAAGTACAACACAGACATTCACGGATTATGTTGTCAATGAGGGTAGGAAGAAAAGAACAGCGGCGTGCAAAGTCTGCAGCTCAAAAATCAGTGATACCACCACCACAACATCCAACTTCATCCGTCTTTACAGAACCCATAAAGAAAGGTACAGTTTTTTAGCTAACTTATAGGCTGGTTACACAAACAGAAAGCTAGCGTTAAGTTTAAGCTACATCCAGTTGTTTGGCTGCAGTTTGTAACTTTATGTGAAAACCTCTGAACATTCCTGGTGGGAACAGGTCCTGATGACAGCTTTTGTTATGTGCCCACAACTGCTATACTCATATGATACACCGTTTGAAAGCTAAAATCCTCATGATTCGACCAATGCAACCCATTTCAAGATACAATCACCACAGTGGGTACAATCAGCGCCTCTGTCAGACCAACCAGTACAATCAAAATTGGCGCAACTCACCTAAGAAGCCTCATAGTAACTTAAACCACCGATCGATTATATTCCAACAAAAATGTACACTTTGTGTATCCAATAAAATTATGAAAATAACGATATCCAGCTCGGACCCTTTAAAGAGAGAGTCGCGTAATCTCCGTTCACTCCAATGGACCAGTTTTTCACAGCAATGGCGGATCATGGAGCGTCTGAACAGTTCCCGGAAGTTAGCATCAAATGCTAGCAGCGAAGTGAAGCTGCAATAGAAAATGCTATTTGGGATTCACGTTTAAAAAGGTAAGACGTGTAAAAAAAATACGATTATATATTATTAGCACAACTGAATCAAGTTAACACATGCATTAAAGCATGTCAGTGGATTTCCCCCACTAAATTAGAAGATTTACGGACATTAGCGGTTAACAAATTAACAAACAAATTATAATACTGGCAATGGATAAAGTTAGCAGCACACAATATAAACAGGGGCAGCCTATGAATTTATTTTAAAATACGTATTTTTTGGGTGGTATTTAATTGAGTTGGGGATTTACCCCTTACATTAAAAGTAGTATACTAACATATTATAAAAACAATCTTCATAGTAAACAATAATTATATTAGAGCAGTAGAAGTTCTGCATGGTGGAGGAAGAGTGATGCTCAAGAGTAGGCTACTCAGTGGACCATGGTGAGATAGAAAACAACACATTATTGTAAATGTATAAGAAATACTTTTTATCTTTCCCTGCTCTTAGTGTCTGCATCCCTTCTGTCTTCCCTTCTTACCTTATGAGCTTATTTTCCACAAAACAATTCAGGTTTATTTATCCACATTAATACATCATAGTGGCTGAATGCACCTTATTGGTGAATACTGAATACTTACTGGACATGTTTACACTAATAAAATAATTACTTTGTACAAATTCATATCACATCAAAGTTCCTGTGTGTGAGAACTGTTTGAAAAAATAAAAACATTCACTAACAAACTAACTTGTAACTATTGCCAACATCAGCAGCAAAAGCTGTTTATGAAGTTCCAAAACTTAACAATGCATAACTTTCTTAATCAAACCTGTAGCTGTATACAAGAAAGGTTGAATTGAGGGCAACTGGACTTCTTCTGAAACGTCATCTACGACCAAGTCCAAATGCTCCCGATTCAACTTTTCTTGGATAACCCTGACCTGGATGAATCTTTACAAATGTGTAGGTTTGTCTAACCCTTTCTTTCTCTTGTTTTCCCTCTCTCAGCACAAGAAATACAGGGGGTTCAGTGGAGCCTGGATATTATCTGCAGTGATGTTTTTAGTAAACCAAACAGCAAGCCAGTGATGTGTTCTTTTTTTGTGGAAAAAGTACCTCACATATTTTGTTGTTGTTAGCCTCTTTAGTAATTGTAAGGTTGCTCCTGCTGACCGCCGGGGAGTTAGGCAGAGATGCAATCTCAGTCAAATTCTCTTCAGTGAATTCAATGAATTAGCGAACCAATTAGAGTGTTCCACAGCACCTGGCCGACACAGAGATCAGAGGTCTGCTGTATGCAGATGACATAGTGTTGCTTTCATCAACTAAAGAAGGTTTGCATCAGCACCTTAATCTCCTGCAGAGATTTTTTCAGACCTGGGCCCTGACAGTAAACACAGCACAACTTTAGAGACCCCCCAAAATATCACAAATGATGCTTTTAGCTAAATTCCCCTGGCTAGTTCGCACCCTGGTCATCTGTTTGTTCTATCTGAAGTGATAAACATCACTAATTACATTAGTCATTAAGATCAATTAACCCTGGTACCATGGGATTACTAAAAGGAATGTTAGGAAGGTAAATCTGATCTGAATTTTAAAATGTGTTTTCAAGAGGAAGACACTTTCCAATGTAAGGTTAGCCAAAAAATGTCAACAAGGTAAGTGATTGTAGCTGTTATTGTCAAAAATATATGTCCTCCTTTTAAAAAAATAGTAATGTAACTACATACACGTGTCAGTGTGCTGTACAAATATTGTAAGTCAACGCATTTATTGTATAAATTACCAAAAATCGCTTAAAATCGCCCTTTTGCAGTTTCTCTTGCTCATTTTTAATTACCCACCTAGGACATCCGGGAACTATCTGCAGTCTCCATGAACCACGTGACAATCAAGCATATTGGACACCCACTGATGGGACTCTGTTTTTAAAAGGCTCTGATCCAGCTTTAAGCATAAAGTTCATGATCTACCAGCAAAAAAACACATCCGCATCAATTTACAGTGCAGGGGCAGTGGTGTTTTTTAGAAAACAATACGCTAAGACATATCTTTAGAAAAAACGATGTGTACAATATAAATTTGTACATTATTGGTATAAAATTTTAACTTGGGCTAGGTAAGGCTTTATGCTGTGGCCCACAGTGTTTTCCAGCTAATAAATCCCAGCTGTAGTTGTCTGCATCATGCATTTGTTAGCAAACTGTTTTCAAGGGGAAACAAAAAAATATATTAAATATAGTTTAAAAAGAATTTTACAGGAATGGTAAGAGGTTACCGTTACTGACACGTGTTTCTATTACACTACTATTTTTCTACCCCATGTCAATAATCAGAGAAGCTAATAAATAATAGAAACGCCTTTATAGTGCAGTATAGTTAGTACATAAACCCTCAAATTGATCATACAGTTGAATTGCCACCTCTCTTAAACTGTTTAAACAAACTGAATTCCTAAGAATTTCAAATGACTTGACTTTCATCACAGTAACTTGGGACTTGCTTGAGACTTTAAGTTTAAGACTTGAGACTTGCTTGTGACTTGGACATATGTGACTCCCACCTCTGCTGTTGTTTTTACTTTTCACACCCAGATTTATCCTGCCAGTCCGGGGATAGAACCAGCAACCTCTTGGTCACAAGCTCATTCTCTAACCTTTGGGCCACCACTGCAAATATTATTGGCAGTAAAACGGTACAGCATGGAAGCTCAGATCAGCCGGCTTAACCTCACATTCTACTGCCCTGGTGGTATCTGAAACTGCAATTCATCGAGTGGCCACTTGAGGCTGGCTGCAGAAGGGAGTCAATCCCCATTGACCCCCATGTTAAAATTCCCAACTTTACAGCAGAATAAAACATGTTTACAGCCTGGTTCAAAAAATGGTTTTAGTGCATATCTCTAATTTTACCCTTTGTGACAACCGTGAGGGGGGTGAAAATTTTTATAGCTCACCTTTTTAAATTATATTAAGCCTTAAAGTTCTGCATTATTAGGGACGTGGCCGCTTTGATTGACAGGCGCCATTAGCCACTGCCACTCCTTGCACTCTGTCCGCCGTCTATTAGCCTCACTCAGCTACACAGAGCTCTGAGGCTCAGCCTGTCGGAGCCTTTTGGACATTTCTACATGCAGATACCTGTTGAATAATGGCAGTGCAGTTCATTGGAGAGAGAACCTCCAGGAAATCCGTGTTCTACTTGGTGAGTGAAATTCCTGTATTTTATTTATGTGTTAACATTTAACAGGTATCACTGTCGGCATATAGCTTGTTAGCTTAACGTTAGATACGAGCAGCTCCAAGCTGCTAAGTCAGTGTAAGTAAGTAAGGAAGTTAGTGTGTTCTAACACAGCTTTTAATGAGTCAAAGACTCAATAAATATTTACTGCTTTGCTTTGCCTTTTATGCTTTATTCAACTAAGAAAAATGTATTTGTTGGTGTTTTTTCGTCGTTATTACATGTTAGCATTGCTTTGGCGCACATCTGTCACTGTGAACGCTAAACTAGTGTAACAGAGAGAAGCGGTACTGGTGAGAGGAGCTCAAGTACGGATGGGAATGTATTGATATTGTTGCTGCTTATGTGGTGTAAATCCTGTATGATGGAGGAAGTGTACAGGTGTTGATCCTGTAGAGCCTTTCTGATATGGGTTTTTCTGGATCGATGCAATAATAAAGAGCTGACTTATAAGCTGATATTTAGATTTTTAAAATTATTTGGATGGTAGACCCCTTTCCCATATAAACTAGAACAGACCGATTTTGGAAGCTGTAATACATTTTCCTGAATGGATCATGTTTTAAAAAAGCCTTAAGTGCAATTTATACTTCTGCGTCAAATCGACGGCGTAGGCTATGGGGCTACGCAGAGGCTATGCCGTCGCCTGACGTGCACCTCCTCCAAAATGTAACTACACGTCGAGTTGACACGGATCGTAAGCTCTGTGATTGGTCAGCTGGGTAGCCTCGCAATGCCTCCGAGCCGACCGGAAGTACCCCGCGCTTTGAAGTAACATTTACTAGCGGCCAAAGCGGCGGCTGTAACACAGTGAATCAATATATTTGACCGTTGCAACCCGAGTGAAATGACTCGTTTCGCTATCAGAATGTGATCCATTCGGTCGGTAACATTTGAAAAGGCTACACCAGCCGCACATTTACAATTTTACTCCCATTTACGTTAGCGGAGCGCTAAACCGGAAGTTAGCCTGCTCGGCCGGCAAAAGTCTTCACAGTGGCTAGCGTTTGGAGGTGTAATTGCAGAATGAAGGACACACCTACACACAAGTATAAATGCATGGCTACGCACGTAGACCCTACGCAGGAGTATAAATGGGCCTTTAAATTCCAGTCTCAGCAACTGAACATGGAAACAACCGCACATCAATTAATATTTACTGCTAGAACATGCAGAGAGAGAGAGAGAGAGAATAGCATATTCACCTCTAGTTTATTCTTTTACCAGCACTCTTTAATTATAAAGCTACCAGAAACCATTGCTCAACCACTACATGACTTTCTACAACTTAAAGATTTCACATTGTTGTACATTTTAAAGAGGAGCTAACTTTGTTTGGTGTTAGGTTCAACTCATGTTTATTTACATGTCCTGTCTGGTTTGGACTGTAACTACAGACATGCAGCTCGCAGGTATATATAGAATAATTTAAACGCTATAATTTAACCGTACATTGACGTTAGCACATTAAACATATTGCTGTGACCCGGGAGGAAACCGGGGGAGGGCAATGAGTAATGGGAGTCACCTAGGAAAATTGGGTGGGTTGGTATGGTCATGAATGTTGTCAGGCTTATTTGGGCTAAGAGGAGAAGTGATGAGTGCTCTTTTTAATATTTAAGTAAAGTATTTCACGTGACAAATGACCAACTCATCATGATCTCCCTCGGTTCTGAATGCTCTGCTCAACTCAGCTGATTGCT
Organism: Micropterus salmoides; assembly: GCF_014851395.1. Lineage (NCBI taxonomy): Eukaryota > Metazoa > Chordata > Actinopteri > Centrarchiformes > Centrarchidae > Micropterus > Micropterus salmoides. Next base: position 4,414,513 of record NW_024040040.1, read on the forward strand.
TTGTTTTGTGGTGGATTTGTGGCACTGTTATCAACAGAGGAGTTGCAGAGCGCCCTCTGGTGAAACTATGTAATACTCATGGCATGGTTGAAAGATCTGTCTCTCCGTTTCCTTTTTAATAGTCATTAATCGGCTGTTATAAATGCAGATACCAATTTAAATGCAATTAACTCATATTGGCCGATAATATCGCCTGGCCAATGAATCAGTACTGTATAAACTAAAGGTGTTTCCAACAAATAATACCCTATAATTCAAAACCTTGATTGTGTACACGTGTGTGTGTGGGTCGGCAGGTGGGGGCCCTCCAAGACATTGGCCCCAGAGGAGGATGCGCTCATCCCGGAGGAGCAGGGCACGGGCCAAGACGCAGGGCCTTTAGTGGGGGTGTCGGTGCTCGTTGTTGCTGTCACAATATAAAGTTTGTCTTATAATAAATGCAGGGCTTTGTACGCGACGTGCCAGCCTCACCTAAAGGGCGTGGGGCTGTGTCCATTTCGGCAGACAGTCTCAGTGCTTCAAGCCATCCGCTTATGCGCTTCCTTTTCCTTTGAAGGTACACATTTTATTAAAAGCAAACCCAAATAAAAGGCACCTAAAGCTACGATAAAATAGTCCAAATACAAATCAAAAAACCCTAACGAAAGGAAGGTAACCCCTGTAACAAACCAAACCAGAATTCCTGTCTGTATTGTACACGTGGCCATGCATTGGATCAATGTCCACTACTAGAGAAAAGGACACGTGGGGACAAGTTAAACTTTCTAAAGGAGAAAGGTCTTGTTTTGGTTCTTTATGCACAGGGCATTTAAGCAAGAATTGTGACAGGCGCATTACTTGCAGACACTGCAACCAAAGTCATCCCAGCATTTTGCATATTGCAAAAAAGGAAAGAGCGGTCCAAGGAGATACAGAACTGACCAAAAAAGGATTTGAGAGTTGTGCTACTACTTGCTACTACACACAATGGGTCATTATAAAGCAGTACCAAGCATTATTAATGGCTTAGAGAAAGTTTGCTGGAAAACACTTCTATGAGCTTCCTGATGTTTTCACTCAAGAGGAGATGCCTGTGTCAACAGACAACATCATCAGTGAGGAGGAGGAGTCTAAGTGGCCATATCTAAAGGACATTGGGATTCCTCGTATAAAAGCTAATGTGGACTTGTTAATCGGTACCAATACCTCCAGGTTGATGGAGCCTTGGGAGGTTATTAACAGTCAAGGGAGTGGACCATATGCCATCAGAACCTTATTGGGGTGGGTGATTAATGGTCCATTAAAGGGAAACTGTGACAAGTAATGGAGTGACATGAGCCCAAAAGGACTCATGTCACTCCATTACTCAGTGACCTTCACTGGCTCCCCGTGGCCTCCAGAATCAAATTCAAGTCACTAATGCTTGCATACAGAGTGACTACTGGATCTGCACCCATCTACCTAAACTCCATAATACAAACTTATGTTCCTTCTCGGCCGCTACGCTCCTCCAACGAACGCCGCCTGGCTCTGCCATCCCTTCACACAAAGCAATCCCAGTCCTGGCTATTCTCAACTGTGACACCACAATGGTGGAACAAGCTACCACACACCATCAGAGCAGGGGTGTCCCTCTCTAACTTCAAGAAGCTCTTGAAAACTCATCTCTTCCGAGAACACTTCCTCTTATAACACCTCTAACTCCTAACCTCTAACATGCATTTCCTGTGCTTTATAAGGGACATTATAAGATGAAACTGCCTTTCAAAGAAGACATCACCGTGCCAAACAATCTCTGCATTGTCAAGCAATGTAGCAATGTTCATGGCTTGAAGAAAAGGCTTCAGAAGGATGCAAGTTATCATGACGAGTACACAAAGTTTCTTACTGATGTCATTAACAAAGGCTATGCATAACAGGTGCCTCAACATCAGTTAGAACCATGTAAGGGTAAGGTATGGTGTATTTACCTCACCATGGAGTATATCATCCTAAGAAGAGAACCTTGCATGTTGTGTTTGACTGTGGAGCAGACTTCGGGGCCGTCTCTCTCAATAGTCAACTTTTACAAGGCCCAAACCTGACCAGCTCCTTAGTAGGAGTCCTTTTTACGGTTCAGACAAGATCCTGTAGCCATTATGGCAGACATACAAGACATGTTCCACCAAGTCAAGGTGGCAGAAGAGCATGTGGACTTCTTAAGATTTTTATGGTGGCCTGAAGGTAAACTGGACTGTAATCTGGTAGAGTATTGTATGACTGTTCATTTATTTGGGGCTGTATCATCACCCAGTTGTGCCTGCTTTGCTCTTAGGAAGACTGCTGAGGATAATCAAACAAGCTTTCCAGAAGTCATTGACACAATCAAAAGAAATTTCTACATGGATTACCTTCTGAAAAGCCTTTCCTCTGAAGAAGAGGCTGTCCTCATGGTTAAGAATCTAAGAGCCATTTGCAGCAAAGCAGGCTTCAATCTCACAGCGAATCAGTAACAGCCAGGACCTACTTTAAAGTATTCCAGAAGAACACAAATCACAGAACTTGTGTGAGCTGGATCTGGACAGAGATAAACTGCCAATAGAGAGGGCTTTAGGTCTGCAATGGTGTATAGAAACAGACACTTTCAAATTTCAACTGAAAGTCAAGGAGCAACCTCACACCAAATGTCGCATGTTGTCTGTTATCAGTTCCATCAATGATCCACTGGAGTTCTTGGCGCCACTCATTCTCCCTGCTAAACTGGTGCATCAAGCCTAAAGGATTTGGAAAACTGGTGCATCAAGCCTAAAGGATTTGGAAAGATTGTAAGTGCACAACTGCATCATTTCTCAGATGCTAGTTACCTACATCAGAATGCAGAACTTTGAGGAAATGGTCCATGTTGCGTTCTTGTTTGGTAAATCCAGAGTGGCTCCTCTAAAACCCGTCACCATACCTCGTGTGGAACTCACTGCTGCTGTTGTTGCAGATGATGTTGAAGATGCTTCAATCAGAGCTGCAGATTCCACTGAACAAATCACTCTTTTGGACTGACAGTACCTCAGTTCTAAAGTATATAAAAAATGAGGACACAAAACATCCCCTCATCCTATTAAAAGACCAACACCTCTCAAACCTGATTCTCCGCCATTTTCATGAGCAGTTGGGCTACGGGGGAAGAAATCATGTACTTTCCACTGTAAGGAAAAAGTATTGGATCACAAATGCTAATCTGCAGTGAGGAAAATCATAACAAGATGCAGATTTTGCAGACGCTACAGAGGAAAAGCTGGTGAACAAAAGATGGCAGACTTGCCCACAGAGAGAATCGTGTTGATTATTTTGGTCCATTTGATGTGAAAAGGGGACGCAACACTGTAAAACGTTAGGGAGTGATCAACTTGTATGACAAGTAGGGCCATTCACCTGGAAGCTGCTTACTCTCTTGATACAAGTTCATGTATCAATGCATTGCGAAGGTTCATTTGTCGGAGAGGACAGGTTTGTCACATGAGATCAGACAATGGTACCAACTTTGTGGGAGCTGAAAAACAGCTGAGAGAAGCCTTAGCATTGTTAAACCAGGATCACATTGAAAGATACTTGTCGCAAAAAGGAATTAAATGGAGTTTTAACCCACCTGCTGGATAACATCATGGTGGCGTTTGGGAGCGCATAATACAGATAATCAGAAGGGTTTTGAGTTCAGTACTTTGTCAACAAAGTTTGGATGATGAAGGAACAGTCCTCTGCGATGTCGAAGCAATGCTGAACGACCAGCCCATCACTAAATTATCTGAAGATCCAAACAACTTAGAGACATTGACTCCTAACCATTTGCTTCTACTGAAAGGGAAACCAATTCTACCACCAGAACTTTTTGAAAGAAGTGATCTTTATGCAAGGAGAAGATGGAAACAGGTCCAATGTATTGCTGACCTCTCTTGGAAAAGATGGACTCATGAATACCTACCATTGCTGCAGGAACGACAAAAATGGACAAAGGGATAAATAAAGTTTTATGCCTGGAGATGTCGTCGTTGTGGATTCTACAGCACCACGTGGATCTTGGATGCTTGGAAAAGTACTGGAAACTTTCCCTGATAAAAGGGGCAAAGACAAATGTGGTTGTACGACCTGTGACTAAAATTTGTCTCTTATGTCAGGCCACAGAGTAAATGTGGGTAAATATAACGGTTCAATATGGTTTGTGCAGTAAAAATATGCACAAGTTATTAAAACTAAAGTGTGTTTGTTTACATTATGGCCCCTTTGTTAGAAAATTGCATTGTCTTCTGCCAGAAGCAATTAGGGGCTGGTGTGTAGGAGCCATACTGCCTGTTTTCCTCCAAGCCACAGGGGGCATGATATTGTGTTGTGTGGTAAGGCCGATGCTGGCCTCAGCCTATTTAATTTCCTGTATTGTTACAAACAGGTGGTTAATTGAAGAAGAGGAGCAAACAGTTTTCAACTGTGCTCGAATTATTGTGCTCAGATTATGTTGTTTATTCTACTTTATACTACGTATTATTTATTGTAAGTGGACGCAGGGAATAAAACGCCAAACTGGAAACTATACAGAAAAGATTTATTCGAGTCCACGTTAAGAACAATCCATCAATTAACTACCTGTAGCGGCTAAATATAGGGCATAGTCACTACACAGCGTATTACGAGGTATAAACTTTTTGCACGTGTAGCGCCACCTAGTGGAAGAATATCCCAGGACTGATGGCTGAGCATCTGAGCAGACGCTTCAAGTTTGGTTACAATAGCCTAAGCCAATTTCTATTTACGGGCATTTATGTTAAATTGTACGTAAATACACAAAAGTAGAAATGTATGAAAAAAAAAACAGATTGACGTATCAAAACTCTTTTGATAACTTTTGATCAGTGACGTCACTAGATGATCCTGCCAAAGTTTCAGGTCGATTGGCAAAACCGTCTGGGATGACTTCGCAAAAATAATTTTTAGAGAAAAGTGATAAAAAGTAATATAATTTGACATTTTTAGAGCAGAAGCCCATTTGAGCAAAGATGCAGATGAATCCAGAGATTCAAACAATGAAAGAAGTTCGACTCTAAATGAAGCCGTTTTTTGAGATAACCACCATGAGTTCTATGAGGGCCATTTTTTGCCTGAGTAGTGGATGGAATTTGCAGCCTACGTGCCAATTTTGCTGCGTTTTCGTCCAGCAGGTTTTGCTGGACGAAAGAAAGCGGAGAAAAAGAAGTGGAGAAAAGGAAGAAGAAAGAAAGACAGAAAGAAAAAAAAGAAGGAAGAAAAATAAGAAGTTGCTGGAGCCCCTAAATATATCTATCTACAAAACCTGAGAAAGCAGAGAGTGACCAGTCGAGAAATTACTTTCTGCTTTCTCAGATGACGACATCTGTTGTCCTGTGTCAGCCACCATAGCTATCCTACGGGTTTGCGGGAAAGGGAGCAGACTAACCCCGGACTCACACAGGTGCATAGTTAAATTGTTTCCTTTTTGGTCTGTTTTAACTGTGTACTCGGCACAAGCTATTTTATTTTGAAAATCGACTGGATTCTCTTTCTGTGTCTGTGTCCTGCCCGGCTCATCTGCTCTGTGCTCCTTAACACATCTTCCGTCAATAATAGACCGGCTGCCTATTCTCCGCGCCACGGAGCGGAGAGCCGCTTCTGGGAAGTGGTGCGGCGCTTCTAGTGTGAGCACTATGGCGGGTGGATAGTGTCAGAGCGAGGATTACCAGGAGAAGGAGAAGGAGCAGTCTACCCTGCCGTCGCCGCCAGGCCGTGTGGATTTTTGAATGGAAGTGATTGGGACTGCAGACGGGAGACCGGCGGCGACTTGGCGGCGAGTGCATGGAATCAACGTCTTCTGGCGGCGACGTCACGGCGGCGTATGTTAGAATTCCTGTATAAATATACGCCTATGGCGGGTGGATTGTGCCACGGATAACCTACCAAAGGAGACCGTTGTGTGACAGCTACGTGTGTGGATAGGCTACTCCGTCGCCAGTGAACAACGTCGTTGATAAGCCCGTCGCCGTCAGGCTTGTTTTTTCCCCTCAAACTTGTTCTTCTCTTTTCTTTTTTTTATTGGCGGTTGGCAAACTAGCCGAGAGGTGCATTAGCGCCACCAACTGGACTGGAGTGTGGAGCCAGAGATTATTTTCAATACAAGGAGAACAGGCCTACATGCTCCAGCCTTTTTGTCATTAAAAGTGTTGCTGTAAAATTAAATTTTACACAGAAATTTAAAAGGAGGGTAATCTAATGGATATAATATTTATCAGAGATATTAATCAACTTAATTTTGTAAGTTATGTCAGCTGAGAAGTTTACAGCAGAAACTTGAAAAACTCAATTGTGGGGTTTACTTAATTAAATATTACATTGAGTGTGTTTTTACATTTATTCATTAATAAACTATAGCTCTAACTTCAAAAATATAACTGGTAATATTTGTAATTTAATTGAGTAGCCTATAGGCCATGAAATTATGCTATATTGTTGTATTATAGATATCAGGGACAACTTGAAGTTCTAGCTTCCCATCTTTAATTTTTTTAACTGGCATGATGTTTACTTTTGGGTCTATTCTGTAGATTAAAATTGTGCTTTTATCATTTACTTTGTGTACCCAACTGTCATTTATAATAAAAAAATATTATAAATATTATAATTATATTATAATTTATAATAAAAATAAAAAATAGACCAACACCAAGCTACATGTTTTATTTACATCAATGTTTTCCTCATATTTGATACTGCCATAAATGTTTTGTTTTTCAACAGTTAACCATTTTAAAAACACAGCTTGAGAGGCAGTTTAATTGAGTCACGGTGGCGCTGCAAATTCAAACATAAGAACCAATCAAAAGCATCAGAACAGCAACAAACTTTACTAAACAACTGTGGTTGGAAATGGCAAAGGAAGACAATGTGCACATGAAATACACGCAAAGCAACAAAATGAATATATTCAACATATAGCCAAGCTTTTTAAAGAAAATATTCAGATGGCATCTTAAGTATTTTCATAAGAAATTGTGATTTAATTACATATTTACCAGTCGGCCTAACTGTAACAGAGAACACTTACATTTACGTTTGTCTACAGTTAAACATTAAATGATGTTCTTGGTATAGAATCATGGGAGCTTTATATTTATATGAGCATTAACAATAAGCTATGCAGAGTGGGAAATTACGTTTGAATCATTGTATAATAGTATGCTGGTTTCTCTTATCCCATTCGCTTCCCCACAATGTGAAAATGGTCGTATTAGGCCTACAGTTACTTATAAAATGAATCATTGAAGTTGCTGTTTCATGCTTATTCAGTTTATATTATTTGTTATAGGCATTTGCCTTTGGTTATTTTATTGGCAATGTATTTTAAATGTATATTTCTGCATAATGATTTGGATTATTTTGATCATGCTAATGCGTTACTAATCAATGTAATCCTAAAGGAGTTATAAGATACTATGTTGCCTTATGTCTGCATTTTTTTTAGCAATTACATTGATGTTGAAGTACAAAACACCAAATTTAAAATCTTAAGACCCTCAGTGAAGTTCTTCATTTTCCATCGGGATGCTACACTAACAGAAACCAGCATACTATTATACAATGATTCAAACGTAATTTCCCACTCTGCATAGCTTATTGTTAATGCTCATATAAATATAAAGCTCCCATGATTCTATACCAAGAACATCATTTAATGTTTAACTGTAGACAAACGTAAATGTAAGTGTTCTCTGTTACAGTTAGGCCGACTGGTAAAATATGTAATTAAATCACAATTTCTTATGAAAATACTTAAGATGCCATCTGAATATTTTCTTTAAAAAGCTTGGCTATATGTTGAATAATATTCATTTTGTTGCTTTGCGTGTATTTCATGTGCACATTGTCTTCCTTTGCCATTTCCAACCACAGTTGTTTAGTAAAGTTTGTTGCTGTTCTGATGCTTTTGATTGGTTCTTATGTTTGAATTTGCAGCGCCACCGTGACTCAATTAAACTGCCTCTCAAGCTGTGTTTTTAAAATGGTTAACTGTTGAAAAACAAAACATTTATGGCAGCATCAAATATGAGGAAAACATTGATGTAAATAAAACATGTAGCTTGGTGTTGGTCTATTTTTTATTTTTATTATAAATTATAATATAATTATAATATTTATAATATTTTTTTATTATAAATGACAGTTGGGTACACAAAGTAAATGATAAAAGCACAATTTTAATCTACAGAATAGACCCAAAAGTAAACATCATGCCAGTTAAAAAAATTAAAGATGGGAGGCTAGAACTTCAAGTTGTCCCTGATATCTATAATACAACAATATAGCATAATTTCATGGCCTATAGGCTACTCAATTAAATTACAAATATTACCAGTTATATTTTTGAAGTTAGAGCTATAGTTTATTAATGAATAAATGTAAAAACACACTCAATGTAATATTTAATTAAGTAAACCCCACAATTGAGTTTTTCAAGTTTCTGCTGTAAACTTCTCAGCTGACATAACTTACAAAATTAAGTTGATTAATATCTCTGATAAATATTATATCCATTAGATTACCCTCCTTTTAAATTTCTGTGTAAAATTTAATTTTACAGCAACACTTTTAATGACAAAAAGGCTGGAGCATGTAGGCCTGTTCTCCTTGTATTGAAAATAATCTCTGGCTCCACACTCCAGTCCAGTTGGTGGCGCTAATGCACCTCTCGGCTAGTTTGCCAACCGCCAATAAAAAAAAGAAAAGAGAAGAACAAGTTTGAGGGGAAAAAAACAAACCTGACGGCGACGGGCTTATCAACGACGTTGTTCACTGGCGACGGAGTAGCCTATCCACACACTTAGCTGTCACACGACGGTCTCCTTTGGTAGGTTATCCGTGGCACAATCCACCCGCCATAGAGCACAAGCATTGACTACAACGGCAGCGATTAGGTACGGCAGCCGTAACCCGGTGTACACGCCGCCTGTGTGAGTCCAGGGTAAGCCTGTTGGTTGCAATTCACAACCTCATCACTAGATGGCACAAAACATCTACACACTGAACATTTAACAGGGATATAGGTGGAAAATGTTAAAGGAAGCAGGAAAGTAAAAATCCTCTCATTCACTCCTCTTAATCATTCATCGTTCAAACATGCTGCTCAGTTACAGCTCTTTTCTTGGCTATATTAGAGTCAGGGGAGCCAATAAATGAGCATCCAATGAGCACCAATCCAGCATCCGTGACCAATCACATGCTGGGATTAAAAATAAAAAAGAGCGCAAAATATGAACCAGTTGTGGCACCATGTGGTTCATTAATATCAGTGTGTTTGTCGTAGCTCCACTAAAATCAATATGTTAGTCAACACTAACACATTGATGTACTTAGAGGGGAAACATCTTTTAATGCAGGAAACTACTGCTTCATCCCTGAGATTTGCTAAATCACAGCAAAAACCTGTAAAACAGTAAAAGAGAACATCAGTGGTCCTGAAGAAGAACAGAGATCATCAACACAATGGTGATGGTATCTGTTGCTGACAATGCTGGAGCTTGTTGGATCACATCATTATAGCTGAGTTTCCTTTTTACTGAGTCCATAGATAACTGATGAAAACAGCTTCAAAGGAACAAACTTGGTGCTCGATGGAGGAAACACGTATCAGCTCATGGGAGATGAGCAGGAATCTGTGGGAGCGTTGCTAGGGGGGGTTGATCTGCACAGAACTCTGGGTAATGTAGGAATAAACACATTGGGCTGCATGGAATAAAACAGCATGTCATCTATAAAACTAAATACAGTGATACATGTTTATGTGGACTGATCACCTGAACACTTTACCTTCACCTTCAAACTAACAGTGAGTTTCCAGAAATGTCCACTGAAGTCATGTGAAGTACAATTCATTTACCTGAGCTGTGAGATATAAGGCAGACACTGTAGGAAACTCCTCACTTCACTCTCTTCACCTGAGCAGCCTGTCAGCTCCACTGGTTTCTTCTCTGGTTGGAGTTTCAGCACTTCCAGGAGGATGGAGGTCTTTCTCTCTGAGAGGTCTATGGACCAGACTGCAGGAGCTGACTGGAAAACTGACTGTAATGTTGGAAGGACCCTCAAGCCTGCTTTAGTCTCATAGTCCTTCAGGTGGGAGCACAGATCCAGCAGGAAACCACTCTGATATTTGTGTTCATCATCATCCATGTGTCTCTCTTTAAGAGGGAATGTCTGATATCTGCACACCGATGATAACAGCTCCAGTATCTTCTCTCTTGTCTGCTGTTCTCTCTCTGCTGCTGCACAGAACAGATTCCCAAAGAACTTTGTTTCTTCTGAAGGTTTTGATGACTGAGGCACGAAACTAAAATCAGGATTAAAACACACGTGATTTACAGTTTTTATCAAATTGAAGTTAAACTTTTCTGTGTGAACTTTAGTATGAAATTGTTATTTTCAGAAAAGACTTCAGACAAATCAAAATAGATCAAGGCAGCTTCTAAAAACAGAAATAATTAAAGCTGCAAGCATCATTGGGCGAGCCCTCGCACTTGTAGCGCGTCCGCGCGTGAGCCGGCCGATTTGCATATTCTGGAGCTCTGCCGGTGCGGCTGTGAATTTGCTACGCGGTTCCGACGCCGCATGAAGGTGTTATATGTCACTTCCTGTGTCCCCTATGTGGAGCTACATAGCACTTGCCGCTATGAATATAAATCGGTATTGGTGTGTAGATGTCTGTGGGGTGGGAGAGTTATCAAGCACGTAAAGTTTGTTTCAGATGTGAGCATGTACACTGAACAATAATGTACACAAACAATAAAATAAATTCCTTTTATATTTCCCTGCCTTGTTGTTTATGTGTACATACAGAGGAAGAATGTGAGAACAGCACACATTTCATCGTTACTGTGTGTTAGAGCATGGGAGAACAGTGGATACTTTTAATACAGCCCACACCCCTAATACTGTGTAACTATAACAAGTAGAGAACAGAAGAAAAAGATGTTCTTTCTTTACAACTGTCTGCATAGCTTATTCATATTGTGTAATGAATGAAAATAAATAGGCCTACTAGGCTCCTCTCTACTTTGACATTTAAGATTAGCTTGTTTGATCCGCCTTCATACACATGTGACATTACTGTACAACTTGAGAAAGGTGAGTTGTTTTCTGCTCCAGCCTGCCTAAAAGAAATGCGTTTTTGGGATTAAATGGACTTTATTAGCTGCTGCAGTGCAGGATGAACTCAGAATAGACCCATTTCTCACCTTATTATTCTAAATCATGCAACGAAGAAGAAGAAATGCATAATAAATCCTGGGACAAAATCTGTCCACAAATACTGTACAGCATGTATACTGATGAACAAGACTTGTGTTATAGCTGACTTGGGCAGTGAAATGTTTTTTAATTCATGTGGTCATAGTTGTCCACAACTCAAATCAGAATATAAGAAGAAATGTTTTATACCACCTCAAGAAGGCTTCCTATCAGAAAGGTAGGAAGGTATTTCAAATGTACAACTGCAGTACTTAAATCTAAGTAAAGTAATTCCCTGACATTACTGTGTTACGCATGTAACAGGTTTTATACTTCCTGTGAGTATAATCCAATCAATCTTATTTTCATACTGTATATCCGTTGTAATTTGATAAATTGTGTTGTATGTGGTGCTCGCATCGGGTACTACTGACACTTCATGGCCCTCTTCAGAGAAGACTCTGACTGAAACATGCGTCTTTGTAAAGAGAGAAACAGACTAAAAAGTCTCTAACTCTGCCTGTCAGCTCGCTCTGCTCCGTTAAAAGAAATGCATACAGAAATTTAAAAAGGACAGGAAGAAATAAATACCATGGGTGAAAATAAATAAGGTAGTAAAATACAAAGGAAGAATAAAACAGACAAAAATATTAAACACACACATAAATAAATATATTTAAAAAATTAGTAATAATTAAGTTGAAGATTATAACGGAGAATAAACAAATAAGGTAATTATAACAAAGGTGAATAGTAAAGGCACTAATTAAAATATATACATTTATGTCTCCTTGTATAATTTAATTACTACCTACATTTATTTATTTACTTTATTTTTTTGTGTATTTAATTGGATGCTTATTTATTTATTGAGCATTTATTTATTTCTGTATTTATTTCTGACTGTGTCAGGATCGGTCCTCCATAGTGGGGTGGGAGAGTTATCAAGCACGTAAAGTTTGGTTCAGATGTGAGCATGTACACTGAAGTTACAACAACTTCCTGTGTCATGGCGAAGACTTGATCTCTGACGCCACGCCACGGACACGCCCATTGACGAAAACTCGCAAATAGCACAACTTTTCATCTTCAATGCCTTTAGAAGGCACAGCACAAATTTGAGGTCGGTCGGACTAAATCCTAGGAGGAGTTCGTTATAGTACGAAGTGTGTAAATCATCCAAAATTTGACGTAAAATTCAAAATGGCCGACTTCCTGTTGATTTTAGGGCATCGCTCCAAGAGGCTTTTTTGTGCGTCTGGACAAGATACACGTACCACAGAAAATTCGTGCACGTAGGTGAAACGTGCGGCGGGGGCTGCTTCGTTAAAAGTCACTTCCTGTTGCCAGCAGGTGGCGCTATGACTGTGGGTGAATGTCGGCATGTACATGTGTTCAGGGCGGGACTCTCATCCTACATGTACAGTTTGGTCCAGATGTGAGCATGTACACTGAAGTTACGACAACTTCCGTGTCATGGCGAAGAGTGATCTTTGACGCCACGCCACGGACACGCCCATTGACGAAAACTTGCAAATAGCACAACTTTTCATCTTCAATGCCTTTAGAAGGCACAGCAAACATTTGAGGTCGGTCGGACTAAATCCCTAGGAGGAGTTCGTTAAAGTACGAAGTGTGTAAATCATCCAAAATTTGACGTAAACTTCAAAATGGCCGACTTCCTGTTGGGTTTAGGCTATGGCTCCAAGAGACTTTTTTGTGCGTCTGGACAAGATACACGTACCACAGAAAATTCGTGCACGTAGGTGAAACGTGCGGCGGGGGCTGCTTCGTTAAAGGTCACTTTCTGTTGCCAGCAGGTGGCGCTATGACTGTGGGTGAATGTCGGCATGTACATGTGTTCAGGGCGGGACTCTCATCCTACATGTACACTTTGGTCCAGATGTGAGCATGTACACTGAAGTTACAACAACTTCCTGTTTCATAGCGAATCATCGACGCCACGGACACGCCCATTGACGAAAACGCGCAAATAGCACAACTTTTCATCGTCAATGCCTTAGAAGGCACAGCAGAAATTTGACGTCGATCTGACTAAATCCCTAGGAGGAGTTCGTTAAAGTACGAAGTGTGTAAATCATCCAAAAATGGCCGTAAAATTCAAAATGGCCGACTTCCTGTTGACTTTAGGCTATGGGTTCTTGAGGCTTTTTTGTGCGTCTTGATATGGTACATGTCCCCAGAAAATTTCGTACATGTAGGTTGAACGTGAACGAGGGGCTAATTTTTTCCAATTTTCTAGGTGGCGCTAGCGAGTCATTTTGCAACGCCCATGTGCGAAACTTGTAGAATACGAAATTTTTCACGGTTCTGACATGTTTGCAAATTTTGGTGAGTTTTCGAGAATGTTTAGGCCATGTCAGTTGAGCCTACTTTGCAGAAAAAAGAAAAAAAATATATATATATATATATATATATATATATATATATAATATATATATATATATATATATATATATATATATATATATATAATCCGAGCAAATTCAATAGGGACCTCACACGGTCGTGCTCGGGCCCTAAATATATAATCCGAGCAAATTCAATAGGGACCTCGCACGGTCGTGCTCGGGCCCTAATAATCCGAGCAAATTCAATAGGGACCTCACACGGTCGTGCTCGGGCCCTAAATATATAATCCGAGCAAATTCAATAGGGACCTCACACGGTCGTGCTCGGGCCCTAAAAAAAATATAATAATCCGAGCAAATTCAATAGGGACCTCACACGGTCGTGCTCGGGCCCTAAATATATAATCTTAGCAAATTCAATAGGGACCTCGCTAAGTCGTGCTCGGGACCTAATTAACAAAATAATGAGCATTTACCTGAGCTGTGAGATATAAGGCAGACACTGTAGGAAACTCCTCACTTCAATCTCTTCATCTGAGCAGTCTCTCAGCTCCACTGGTTTCTTATCTGGTTGGAGTTTCAGCACTTCCAGGAGAATGGAGGTCTTTCTCTCTAAGAGGTTTATGGACCAGACTGCAGGAGCTGACTGGAAAAGTGGCCTCAGTTTTGGAATGACACCTGAACACCCTTTACTCTTGACGTGTTGGTAAAAATCAAGAAGGATGTTATGTAAGTCAGTGTTCACAGAAAACAATGAGAGAAGTTTGTTCACTACTCTGTGAAAACTGTCTCTTTTGTGAAGCGCTGCTCCCAGGCAGAAATCCAGTAACAGCTCCTTTTCTTCCCTCTCCAGTATCCCCTGGCTTTGCTGCTGGTCCTGTAATCCTGGACTTCTGTAGGTCCTCCTGAAGCTGCATGACAACAAACACATGGATGTAAATGTAAATGCTCCGTACTTGTATAGCGCCTTTCTAGTCTTTTCGACTACTCAAAGCGCTTTTACACTACATGTAAAAAACATGTAGGCATTCACCAGTCACACACATTCATACACTGAGCCTAAGTGCTCAAACGGAAACTAACATTCACACTCACTCATACACTGGCGGAAAAGCCGCCAGGGGCAATTCGGGGTTCAGTATCTTGCCCAAGGACACTTCGACACGCAACCAGGGGGAGCCAGGGATTGAACCGCCGACCTTCCGATTAACGGCCAACCCGCTCTACCTCCTGAGCCACAGCCACCCCATATGGATCAAACAGTGCAAGTACTGTAAATCTGTATTTAATTTAAATCTAAACACATACAGTTCTAAACATATTTTATGTTAACACTCTGGAGACTGTGATAATGAAGAGTAATTCCAATCTTTATTTTTCAAGAATTAAGTGGAAACCGGATGCAACACAAGAGATCAAAGTTCAGATTCATCGTACAAAATAATAATAATAATTAAAGCTGCAAGCAGCGTTGGGTGGGCCCTCGCACTTGTAGCGTGTCTGGGTGTGAG